>NC_072793.1:102933484-103237156 GCF_028583425.1 Eublepharis macularius | reverse complement strand
TGTGAATGAGGCTCAGCCCCTCATTCATATAAACCTGACATTATTTCATGAATAAAAGAATGAAGTGAGGAGGGGAGGGGAGAGTATTTCCCTTGAGATGCTTCTGTCAGCTCATACTCTTTCACTCTCTGGTCTGTGCTGAAGAAGCAGCAGAGCCCATGGTCCTGTGTCTGAATTTATTTTGTGTATACAGACGGTTCCTTCCTGATCAGAATCACACACGTAACAGCCTTTTGCAATGCAGAGAGGACAGCCAGTCTAAATAAAGATAGAAAAGAAAAACAGAACACATCCTTTTCTAAGAGAGAATGTCATGATTATAGTCGGTTAACTGCAGATGAACATGAATTACTGAGAGCAGCTATGAGTCATTGCTTTCCTATAACAAAGATGCAAAGGGGGGGAGGTTAAAAGGATGAGAAGATATTGGTGAAAGAATTTCCAGCTTTCAGACAAATAAAGATAGATTTCCTCTGTGCCCAGAAAAAAAAGGGATGGGTAGATTAAATATTGTGCGCAGTCAGATATATTTTGGAATATGATTTGGGTAATGCAAAGATAATTTTGTTGTGATACTTAAGAAAGAGAATAGCTCCGCGCATTGTTTATTTGTCTCTTCCTTCTTTTCATATCTAAAACTTCAGTGGCCACCCCCCCCCATGTTTATCATGTGAAAATATTAGTAAGCAGTAAAATTTCAGATAACATATTGTTGAACATTGCAATGTTGCATCCTGAACAAACATTTTGAAATAATTTAAAATAGTACAAGGAAGGAATGGAATAGAATAGAAACAAAGAGAGGCAGGCTGACTGGAGTTTGCTAGCTGATACTGGTAAGCTGAGAAAAGGTGGTAATAATAGAAAAGGGACATAATCTCCCTCTAGGATATGGTTTTGAAGATAATGCAAGGTTCCATTTTGTTCTCTATGCCCAGCCACTATCAGAGACACATTAATAATCTTATGTCATGTGTTTAGAATCATTGCTGTATTTAGGTGCTGTTTAAAGTGGTTTCAATAGGAAATGCATTCACGCCAGCAGGATTTGAGTCCAGTGCCATCTTAGAGACCAACAAGATTTTCAGGGTGTTACCTCGAGAACACCATCCCTTTTGTGTTTATGTGACTGATTTATTGCTGCCTCCCTGACTCCCTCAAACAGTTTCCATTGCCACCAAAGGCTTTTGCCTTAGACCTCTTCAGTTTAATTGGTAATATAGGAAGGATATAGATAGGGTTGTCAGGTGTCTGGTTTCCCCCCAGACAGTCCATTCCCCCCCCCCTCCCAACCCTGGACTGTCCATTTTTTTCCCTCGGACAGTCCTTTTTTCCCAAATAGGATAGGTTATTTCTTGTAAGCACTTGGCACTTTAAGATTTCTGCACTTGGCTTTTGGTCACATTTAAAATAAATAAATATTAAGTACATTGTGTCTGTGATAATTTTGATGTATTGATATGGTTTAAACCCCCAGTTGTGGGGAATCCCCTTAGTGCCATCAGCATCTCAGTACCATCAGCATCAGTAGCAGACTTGCTACTGGGAAAGCATCTTTGGGAAAGCATCTTTTTTTAAAATATCACTGTGACTATAAGCCTTTTCAGTACTGCCAGTAATTTAAACAATAATAATTCAGAATATTGGTTGTAGGGAGTCATATGTTCTCTAATGAACAATTTTTAATTATGGTTCCTTGGGATGATGAAATGTTTGTTGATAGGCTAAGCAGTTCCATTCATATTATAGTTTTTCATTAACACAGCCCAGAGCTCTCTTTTTCATAGTTTACTTAATACAAAATGGCAGGTCCTTCATGTAAGATCTCTGTGTCTCAGCTGGATAATAAAGGACTATAATTTAGAAATGTGCATATTTTTTAAAATAGGCATTAACTTGCATATTTACACCTGCAAAGTCAAATTATCTGATACCAAGTCAAATCTTCAAAAGTGTTGTGTCACTCACCACCTGTGTTATACCTATGCAAACACAAAATAGAACTGTCTTGCTGTATTGGACAACACTCCGTCTAATCCAGCTGTCTGTTTACAACAGCAGCCCTTGCTGGAAATTCATGGAGAAATCATAAGAATATAAGGAGAGCCTTACTGGTTGAGACAAGTAGTCCATCTAGTCCAGCATTGTGTTTAACACAGAGAATAATCAGCTGTCCTGGAGGACCAACAAACAGGGTACAGAGGCCAAAGTCTTTCCTCCAATGTTGACTTCTAGCATGAAGGTAATAAAGATTCCTGCTTTTTGCCACAATATATTTTATTGAGAGTCTTGCTGCCTCGTGATTTACTTATCATTGTTAGCAGCTATTTATTTATTTATTTAGCAGCTATTGCCATGACCTTGTTCAGTACTATAAAAATCATAACCACCTAGAGAGCCAGAATAGTGTAGGGTTAGAATGTTAGACTAGGATCTGGGAGGCCCAGGTTTGAATCCCCACCAGTCACACACACTTAGCCTAACCTACCTGACAGGGTTGTGAGGATAAAATGGAGGTGAGAACGGGGTGAGCCACATTGGAGAGAAAGGTGGTATATAAATGTGAGGCCCCGCCCTGCCAACCGCACCTTCCCCTCGTCCTGCCATCCTCCCAGCTGCCACCAGGGGGAGGTGGGGAGCTCCCTCTGCCTCAGACTGGGCAGGGGCAGTGGTTTAGGCACCAGGGTCTGCCTCCTACCTGCTGTCCTGGAAGTCACTCGCTCTCTCTCTGGTATACGCTCCAGTCAGCTATTCCTCCCCGGCGTCACTGGGAGCTTCCCTTTTATAGCCCCTCCTTGCTCCACCCCTGGACTCTGCCCCAATCCCCCCCAGTGATTCCGCTGCCCCTGCCCTGTGCACCTGGCTTCCCTGCCCCCATTGGGCCTGCCGCCCGTCCTTCCTACCCCCCGTGCTTCCCAGTCCCCCTGAGCCCTGTTCCTCCCTCCCCTGTCCCCGGCCAATCCCTGGCTGAGGCAGGCCAGCCTCCACCTGCGTCTTAGACAGGGGAGCCCTCCCAGGAGCCGTCCAGCCAACCCAGGTCTGGGACGGCTTGTTCGTTGCCCCGCCCCCGGCCTCTCCACCCGGGCCCTCCCCCAGCCAGCGTCCGACCGCGCCTGTCCTCAGGTAGCAGCCCGGGGCGGCCCCGGTGGCGGGGGTGGCGTCGGCTCCATCACGCTGCTCTTGGCGTTCCACCCCGCCGCTGCCAGCGCGCTGGGCCTTCACTTCGGCCCCGGCCGCTCTGCCGGCGGTGGCGGCGGTGGACCCTTCGTCTCCTGCTTCAGTGGCCGTGGCCACGGCGGCAGGCCCGCCCATTCCCTCGGTTGAGCGCTGGCTGGGCTTCTGTTCACGGCCTGCCCCCGGGCCGGGCTCGGCGTTGTCTCGGGCCCTCCCGTGAGTGGGGGGTGCTGCAGGTGGCGGCGGGGCCCCGGGGGGCTGGGCGGGACAGCCGGGCGGGCCCAGTCCGGGGCGGGAGAGGCCTGCCCCGGACAATAAATAATGTAAACAATGAGTGGTGCAAATATTCTAATGCATCACTAAGAGACTAGCTACTTGGTTTTCTAACCCCAGTATCTAGTAAGAAGACTATGTTAAAGAAATTGTATTTTCTGCACCAAACAACAATAACAACTGTCAGATCAGAAAATGGCTTCTCAAAAGTAGTCCTTTAAAGGGTCTTGTCATCATCAAGGAAAGATTTTCCTATGTTTATGGGTTTGTTAAGCACAAGAATAATTTTCTGGAATTAGACCTCTTTCCAGACCACAACTTCCACACAATTGTTATAAAGCAACCATTTCAGCTTGGTAGGATAATCCTTGCTTCTCCCCCAAATATATGGTTGCAAAATGAAACAATGAGGCTTCTGTGAATCATTAAACAAACAGATGGAAAAACTATCATTTAAAAGTAAAATAAGAACGAACAAAGCGACAGTTGCCTCGCGAGATCATTATTGACTTTTCATTTAAAAAGATTCGGGACACTATCCTATATAACTCATACAATGCGGATTTGGACTTTATGGGTCTTAAAGTCAAGATTTTAAAGGACGTTCCATTTCTAGTCCGGAAAAGACGTTTTAAGTACAAAAAGTTCGCAGCTCTTCTGAGGGACCATGGAATAAAGTATAAATGGTTACTTCCGGAAGGAATATGGTTTAGACATAAAGATCAAGCCTATAAGATACTATCAGAAGATCAACTAAAGGATTTTGAGGGTAAAAACCCGGAATTCCAGTGTACCAAGAACGAAGAAAAGGAGAAGCCTGAGGGGGGGGGGGAGGAGGAGAGCACCGCAGCTGCGGTTGCACAGAGAGAATTGCGTCCGGGACCCAGAAGGGGGAGGAAAGTTTAATTAGAATTTGAAATGTGTAATCTGTATGATTAACCACCCCATCATCATTTTATTGAGCTATTTTTTTCTATTATGGCAGTATGAAGGGAAAACATTGAAGTGTAGTGTTGAATGTAGTTTATCCTTCCCTTTATGTCCCCTTTTCCCCGCCCCTTCCCTTTCTCTTCATCCTTTTCCTTTCCTTGTGATAGTCTTGTGTAGTGTTATTGTAGTGTTGTGTAGTATACTGAAAAATAAAAAATTTATAAAAAAAATAAATAAAAGTAAAATAAGAACTGAAATGCTTTTGGCAGTATAGATCCTTGTTCAGTGGTAATAGGGCTATCATGAATTCTTTGGGGGAAATTATCAGTGTTGAATTCTGTCTGATATCACTGAAATCCTCAAGTCTATCAAAGTCGTTCACATCAGATATCTGGATCCAGCTTTCAAAATAAAATAGTGTGTATTTGATTTCTCTAACAAAAATCTAATGTGAGTACCCCCATACATTAATTTAAAAAAAAAACCTCAAACCCTACATGAGAGCCAGCTTGGTGTAATGGTTAAGAGTGTAGGACTCTAATCTGGAGAACCAGGTTTGATTCCTCACTCTTCCACTTGAAGCTAGCTGGGTGACTTTGGGTCAGTCACAGCTTCTAGCTCTCTAAGCCCCACCCACCTCACAGGGTGTTTTGTTGTGGGGATAATAATAACATACTTTGTAAATCACTCTGAGTGGGTGTTAAGTCATCCTGAAGGGCAGTATATAAATCGAATGTTGCTGTTGTTGTTAATATGAACATGGTTTGAGGGATATGGGCGGATTGTGGCTTTCCTCCCTACCAACCTAGTGCAGTGCCAGTGAGTGCCTATGCAATGTTATTGCCTGTTATTGCCTGTTTGTTTCATGTTTTCTTGTGCTTACTCCCGGGGAAGTATATTGAGAATTGCAGCCTTTGATCGAAGTGTTCCAGAGTTTTTATCAAGTTTGATTGATTGAATAGACTACTTGCACACACATCCCAGTTGCACTTTTCCTCACATTGACTGCCCAAGTGCCCAAGTGCCCTAATAGGAGTGGGGAAGATAGGTCAGTATCTGAAAAGCTCCACAAAACAAAACAAGATGCACCCCAAAGCTGATAGGCAGGGAGGAGTCTTCCCTTGTGAGGACACGATTGGCAGGGATACAATGCCATTGCCTGGGTAGTGATGGACAGAAAAGATGCACTCATGCACATTGTGCACATTCCCCTTCACACCAACAGAGATAATTAATAATGTAAGGGCTTTCTCCCCTTGGGATCTGATTGGTGAATGCTGTTAAGGAAAACTATTTATTTATGTCCATCTTTCTCACTGAGGCTCAAGGCGGATTACATAGTGTGAGATTAGTACAATCAGTATCAAAGACATTTCCATACAGTGTCAAGGACATTGCCATAAACAATGTCATAGGATTTTACAAAGACATAGCATTAGCCAGGATGCAATACAGAGTTGAAAATCTGCTGAAACAGAACATAATCAGTTCTCTGACATTAGACAACATGAAGCACAGGTAGTATATAGGAGCACATATTCAAAGCAACAGATAATATGCAAGGCAACATAGTGGTGAAGTCTATGGTCCCTAACTCATTAGCAAAGCATCTGAGACCCCCCCCTACAATACTTCCCTCCTATCTGAATAAAAAACAAGAGGCTGCCTTGTGAGACAAGCCCAGTGCCTACCTGCTGCTGCAAGATAAAAACCAAAATGAAACACACAAACTTTTTGGTGGAAGAAACTCATTACAATTTAGTTTCCCAGATTTGGATCAGCATTCTGGAAGCTGCTTTGACAAAATGAAACAGCGATTTCCAGGTGTATTTCTGGCTCGTTTGTTTCATTTTGTACACCCTTGCTCTCTACTTTCCCCCTTTATAAGTATTTAACAAGATGTGCATTTCACAAATAAAAAAGTTCATGGAAATTGAAAGTGAGTATTGCTATACTTATAATCTTATTCTTACTGCTGTGGGATTGATAGAAAATTTTCTCGTGGCTGTCATTATATCAGGTACTGATTAGGACTCTCTCAGTGTATATAGACATGACATGATAGATTTATGACAAAACAGTATGCTCCTGAATGTTTCTAATTGCACTTAGATTGTGTATGTTCCAGATATTCACTTACATTGGGAGTGGGACAGAACAGTGCAGGGTCAAATGTAGGAGACAATTACATTGGGCTTTTTCAGAGTATGTGGCACACTCATCCAGCATCTCTACTCTCTGTCATACATGCATGCTATTTCTCTATCTATGTGTGCTATTTCTTTAACTCTTTTAGTGCAGGATACATTGCTGATTTTATGAAAATATTTACAGGCAAACTTTTCTGCCAGATAGCTGGGATTGTCATTCTTCAGGCGGGGCCTGCAGTTCTCCTAGAATTATAACTGATCTCCAGACTACACAAAGCAGTTCCCTTCCTTAAAAGAAGTAACAGCTGGATTGTATGGCAATACACCTCTTCTGAGCTCCCTTCCCTCCCTGAACTCAGGCACCATCTCCAAATATCCAGCAATTCTCCCAAGCTGGAGTTGGCAACTGTACAGATAACTGTATTCCAGTTACTGACAGCCTACCATCAACGTCTTCTGAGTTGATGCTGCTCTCAGAAAAGCAGAGAGAGAAGTCACTCTTCTCACTCTTTTCTATGCTCTCTGTTGCTGTCAACAATCCCACACTTTTATCATAGTTGTTTGGTTCATTAATTATGGGCATATTGATGAGAAAGGAATAGTTTTTATGCAGTGTCCAGGGAGAATATGCTCAGTTACATTTAACTATTTTAAGAGTGCTGCCAGATATACATATTTTTAGCAGTTAGCTCACTATAGAAATGCAGCCCCAGGGCTTTTTTTCAGTGTGAACATGGTGGAACGCAGTTCCAGCACCTCTTGAAAGTAATTATGTGTTTGGTGGCCCCACCCCCTGATCCTATTTCCTACCCATGTGCAGCCCAAGGCACCTAGCTGTTTTGCGGCATGCTGAGCCTCAGTGCTGACGAAACAGGAGCAGACCCTGCCCCCCAACTTGATGGAGAGGGGCTGCCTCTACCACTGCTTCCTTGAGTGCTTCCCCCAGCCAGAGGCAGAAGGGAGTCTCCCCGCCCACAAGAGCATGCCGGGCAGTGAAGCAGCATGCATGGCTAGTTGGCATGGGAGATTCCTGTCCCAGGCGCAAAGACAAGGCACTAGCACTTCCCCTTCCCAGTGCTCCTCCACTCCAGCCCTGCATCCAGGCAACCGGAGCTCATGGGCTTGCTTGGGCCAGTGGCATAGCGTGGGGGGGGGGCAGAGGGGCAGTCGCCCCAGGCACAAAATTTTTAGGGAGTGCCGTGCTGAGGAGAGCCTGCGCTACATCCGTGGGAGGCCACCCCATGCTGCCTGCCGCACCAACAGGGCAGCTGGCTCGCTGGGGACCGAACTGGCCCTCCTACAGCAGGTGCTGGCTGAGGAGTGCATCAAGCTGGTGGTGTGGGTGGCTGTGCTGAAGGGCTACCAAGTAAGGGGTGGGGAGGTGAGTGGGCCCAAATTGTGGGAGCACTCTTGGGGGGCAGCCACGCCCTGTGTGATGACATCACTTCCCAGACGTGACATCACTGCATGGTCTCAGGAGCATACATGCGCTTCGCATGCACACATGTGGCGCCAGGGGTGCCCCCTCCTGCCAGGAGTTGCCCCAGGTGCTGGCAACTCATGCTGGTCCACTGAGTTCCACCATCTCTTTTCCCAGAAAAAATGCCCTGCAGCACACATTTTAGTCAGATGAAATCCACATATTAAGCTCAGAGCTGTAACTACATATTACATTTTCCTCAGCTCGTCCTTGGGCCTACATGTTTTAAGCGTATATTTAAGTGTATATTCTGTGTTAGTGTGAGACAGGAACTATGTGGAGGCTTTGCTCCAGATTTGCTCAGCTCACCTATAAGTAGAGAAGGGAGAGGAGGAGGAGGAGGGGCTGACCTCAGGGTTCAGTGCCAGGGATAGAGAGAATCTGGAGACAATTTATCGGGGAAAGGGAAGGAGGGCAGAGAGACCAGAGTGAGAGAAAGCCAGCCTTTTGACAGATGGAAAAGAGAGAAGAGAAAAGGGGGGGAAGGAGGAGAGGCAGACCTGGGCCCTTTTCACACTGCTTACCTTGACTCGCAGTCGCAACAACGCAGAACATCGTGCTAAAAACGCAGAACATTGCATTTTCTCATGCGAGATTTGTGCGAAGTCGCGCAAATCTCGTGCTAAAAATGCAATGTTCCGCATTTTTAGCGTGATGTTCCACGTCGTTGCGAGTCAAGGTAAGCAGTGTGAAAAGGGCCGTGGTGGACCTCACCTCCTCATGGTTATACTTCCCTCCAGAGCAGCCCAAAACAGCAGTTGTATTTACCTCAAGGACAACCTCAACCTGTATCACTGCTATCTGTTGCTCATAATGGACTCACCTCAGGTCCTTTCTGCCTGACAAAGATGACTCCATCCAACAACAATGAAGCTAATCTAGTGACATTTGAGCGTACTTGTACAGGAGCTGCATGAGCTGCAACTCAAGCCACAGTGGGTCACTCTCTTAGGTCCTTCTTTGATGGGTGCTGCCCTAGCCACCTATCAGTCTCTTAGTGTAGCTGATTCCTCAGACTATGATAAACTTAAGAAGGACATTTTCAGAAGTTCATGTGAACACAGAGAGATAGAGGTAATGGTGCTGGTCATATGTACATTCCAAAGAACAGACACCATATGTGACTGCCTATGCATTAAAAGAGCTTGCCCAGAAACAGTTGAAACCCAAGGGATCTCAAGCTGAGTCAGTCAGTAATGGATGCAGTAGTGAAGCAGAAGTTTTTACAGCAGATGCCACCTAGAAGCAGGGTGTGGGCCATCACCCAAAATTGCTGTGCCAGTTGGCAGGCCTAATGAATTATTACTGGGTTTAGGGTTGCCAGCCTCCAGGTGGTGGCTGGAAATCTCCCGGAATTACAACTGATCTCCAAGCCATAGAGATCAGTTCCCCTGGAGAAAATGGCTGCTTTGGAGGGTGGACTCTATGGCATTATACCCCATTGAGGCCCCTCCCATCCCTACTCTTTCCAGGCTCCACCCCTCACATCTCCAGGAATTTCCCAACCTGGACCTGGAAACCCTAACTGGGTTTCAGAAGCAGCAGCCATTAATTTTGGTGAATGAGAGAGTCACAAATGGCCAGAGGGAATTAGAGGAGTAACCTAAGATTGGAAGCCCCATGCCAACATTTAGGACCACATGGTCTGACCAATGAGCAAGGACAGGTATGACTGGTTGATTGCACTCCTTGTTGTTAGGGCTCCATGTATCAACAAGATGTCCTGCCTCAAAGATCTCCAGTAGGCCCACCAATTGACTGGATGGAAGAATCCAATGACCCTTCAGTGGAGATGCCTGGAGGGAGGGCAGGCATTCCCAAGATGCAATTCACTCAGAGGAACTCATTTTCCTTACAGCCAGTTGCAGCATGTCCAGAGAGAATGACACTTCATGGATTGTGACTGGACTTTAAGGATAAACCTTGTTATGAGCCTGGGCCTAGTGAGGCCTAGTGGCTTTGGGGGAGCCTGTACTTAAATGATTACAGGGCCTACATTTCCCATGTCCCCTTTGGACCATGTGATTGGTTAAGAGGCGATTTGGAGGAAAAAATTGCACCAATAGAGAAATAGAGGGATGGTGGCTGAGAGAAGGGATAAAAGGCCTCACCATAGTGGGAGGGTGTTCACTCCTAGGTCGCAGAGCTGAGGAGATGCTGCTGCAGACAGAGAGATCTCTCATCCAGAAGAGGTGAGACAGTTGAGTCAGTCACCAGACTACTAGGAACAGTCTAGTTGGACACATTAGGATGTTTTATTTTGTTTGTCCACCAACCTTTACTGTTTTCCTTATCTTACAAAGTTTTGAACACCAGTTATCACCAAACCTTTTAAAATAAAGTTGTTTATTATTCTGCCTGGGTCCTCACGACTCATTTGGTTACACATAACAGAAAACCTACTGGGAAAGAGTAACCAAAAGGGGTCAGTTGGGTGCTCTAGGCACTTCTGAGAAAACCTGTACGAGAGTCGTGATAGCCTACAAATAGCTTCCCTGGTCCCTGCTTGCTGTGACAGACCTCCAAATGATTCCCACTGCACTTTGACACTTATTCCATACCCAGGGTTCTCCAACTATTAGATCACTTAAGTAAAGCCACTTCCCTACAATCCTTGATGTGACCAAGGGCTAATGGCAAATACTACTGGGTAAGCCAAAAGACTAGGGCAGTGCCAGGACCATCCAGAATGTAAGGCAGGAGTTATCAAATGAAAATCATCTGGAATTTATAAACCAAATTTCATTTGATATAAATCCCAGATGGAACGACAATGAAGTATGAACCAAAACACAAGTATAAATTTACCAAATCTATTTGCAATAGAGTAATATGGACCCATATATACAATGAAATATACAGGATAATATGATGGCATCCAAGGTTCAAACTCATTTTGATATCCTTCTGATATCTTCTTCAGATTGAACAAAGAATAAAGATCATGTCCATACAATGATAGTGGAAGAAAAGCATAACCTCCTTCATACATGTGACAAAAATATCATAAACCATAATAATAGTAGACAGAAGAGAATTTATATCCTCATAGTAGTATTATAGTTTTGCAGGTGAAGAGTAATTATTAAAGCATTAAATTGCCAATGCGAGCCATTTCCTCTGATTCAAATCTGAGCATTAAGTCCACCTCAAAACAATGTTCCTACCTTCACAAGCAAATTTGTAACTTCTTTTTGTCTCCATGGAGCTGCATTGTCCTTTCAGTGGCTGGTAGACAAATTGGGTTTTTTTATTAAAATTTTTTTATTGGGTGAGTAAAATTTAATATTACAATTTTTTTGATTAATACCCTTATTTCCATATTCCTCCCTCCTTTCCCCTCCCCCCTTTATCTCAGACTTCCAACAGTTTTCCAACCCGCTGTCTAAATCTACTGCTTATATCTCTTTTTCTTTTCTTATTCATTCTAATATACTACTAAAATAGATATTATATGTTAAACTATAAAAAACCTAATATCAAATTAACAATTACAACATGTTTTTAACTTATCTCTTCTCCTCTTGTAAAGATCACCCTCTCTTCCCTTCTGCCAAATTAATAGTTATCTAGCACCCACATTTCTCCCTTTATGTCCCACTTCTTTTCCAAATACTGTTTTAGTTTCCCCCAATCATTAAAGAATTCCTCTGGACTCTGTTCTTTCAGCTTTCTTGTCATTTTGTCCATTTCTGCCATGTACAGCAATTTTTGTATCCAATTTTCAATAGATGGTACTTCTTTTGTCTTCCACTTCTGGGCGTATAAAATTCTTGCCGCTGTTGTCATGTAAAATAGTAATGTTCTATATTGCCTGGGAATCCCCTCCATATTCAAGTTTAACAACAGCAGTTCTGGGTTCTTATTTATTTGAATTTGTAAAATTGTAGTCATAGCTTCTATAATATCTCCCCAGAACTGCTTTGCTACCTCACAGGTCCACCACATATGATATAATGAACCTTCGTGGTTTTTGCATTTCCAGCACTTATCTGACATTTTGTTATTCCCATATGCTATTTTCTTCGGCGTTAAGTACCATCTATATATCATCTTGTAAACATTTTCTTTAATATTAGTACAAGTCGATACCTTCAATGTATTTTTCCATAAGTATTCCCATGCCTCCATTGTTATGTCTCTATTGCAGTTTATAGCCCACTTCACCATCTGGACTTTAACAGTTTCGTCTTCTGTATACCATTTTAACAAGATCTTATAAACTTTAGAAATCTTTTTCTTGCCTTCTTGTAGTATACAGTCTTCCAATTCTGAATTTTTCCATTTAAACTCCCGATTTTATACGATCCGAATCATATAAATCTTTAATCTGCCTATATTGGAACCATCCATAATAAGATACTTCATCTTCTGTTTTAAGCTTCATCATATTCTGCTCCATTTTCAATACCTCTTTATATGACACACATTGTTCCCTATTATAAATTATCCTCGGGTCAATGGCTTCCATTGGCACCACCCACGTCGGGATACCTTCATCCAAATATTTTTTATATTTTTGCCAGACCGTGAAGAGACTTCGCCTAATATAATGATGCAGAAACATAGAGTCTGCTTTAATTTTATCGTATCAGTTTATCGTTGCATGCCAACCAAAAATTTTTTTATATCCTTCGAGAGTTAAGAGTTTAAGATTCTCTAACAACATCCATTCTTTAAGCCACACCAAACATATTGCTTCATGGTATAGTCTTATATTTGGTAATTGTAATCCCCCTCTTTCTTTGGCATCACATAAGACTTTCATCTCCACTCGAGGCTTCTTCCCTGCCCATACAAAGTCCGATATTTTCCTTCGCCACTTGTCAAATTGCTTGTTGTCTCTTATTATTGGTATTGTTTGCAGTAAAAACATAATTCGTGGAAGTACATTCATTTTAATTACTGCTATTCTTCCTAGCCACGACAAATTCAACTTATTCCATTTGATTAAGTCTCTATCAATTTGTTGCCACAGCTTTTCATAATTGTTCTTGAATAAGTCAATATTTTTAGCAGTAAGCTCTATTCCTAAATATTTTACTTTATGTTTTACCTCACAGTTGGTAATTGGCTGGTAGACAAATTGTTAAGCCTATGCAAGGAATGTGCTACTGCATATACATATGCTATAATAGTCTTTAGAAACAGTTGGGGAAAGCACTTAAAGTTTTTTTGTTGAACTGAGCTGTGGAAGAAATTGTTTGTGGAACTGAGAGAACTGAGTTACATCCCCCCCCCCAAAGAAGTGTGTAGTAGGGGTGTGCAAGGGGGGGGGGATTCGGTTTTCCCACTTTGGGTTTACCTGAAGCGGGAAAATGATTTGCTGGCTGGCCCCAATTCGGAACTCCTGAATCTTTACGGATCGGGTCCAATTTGGGCATTGTTCCCGAATTGGATACCTGAAGCACACACCCCTAGTGTGTAGTCATCAGAACCCATGTACATGTTCATGTCCATTTCCCCAGCCTCCTTGCCAGGTTCCTGCCAGCAGCAGGCACTCTCTGAGTGGCCTGTCTATTCCTACTGATCATCAAGGGATTGCCCACTATTGTCAGGCATCTCGTAAATCTACTTCCCTCACAGCCCTTCTGTCAGATCTACTACCATCTGTCATGATAAGGCAGGGCTTTTAGATATCAAAATGGCCTATATTTACCTTTTCTAATTCAGCTCTGAGAAAGTGAACCTCTTCTCAGGAAAGAGGGGCTATAAATGCTTGCCAGAGCAGTATACCATTTGCTCTAACTGACTCCTCTCCTCGGGTTGTTTATCCTGAGATAGATAAATATATGTTGTTCTAGCCTTTGGGGTACCATCATAAAACAAGCTCTGTAAGAGATGTTACTAGGTTAGGACCTAGCCATGGAGGATCACTTTTAACTACCTGGAAGGAGAGAGCATTCCTCTCTCTGGGAAGAGCGTTTAAAAAGGGCTGCTGCCTTTTGTGTATGTGGTTCATCAAGGATGGAGGAAGGAAGGCGCTAGAGGGGGTTTGCCTCTGCCCCTACCTCCTATATATCATCATAGTATTTAATATTCTTTTTTTTTATTAAGTTATTGTGTCCAAGCCTCACCCATAGGCTTCCTGCTTGGCCATTTGTTAGAACTTTGCACATGTCTAAGGATTCACCATTTTCCCAAACAGCTGGTGATCTTTTCAGTTTGAGTGGTGGCAGCAACCAAAGAAACCAAAAGGCTGGGAAGGAGGAGTGTCCCCTCCAATCATAATATCATCATCTCTGAAACCTCTGAAGATAAATATCAAGAGTTCACAGCAGATGAAGTGCTCAAACTAATTCTGAATTGTGATGTCCAACTATAGGGGTAATGTTAGAAGGTGTATGTTTGAACCTCTCCTCCCTCTCTCTCACACACAGAGACATCACTGCACATAGAAAACAAGTCTTACAAAGATGAGGCTAGAAAAGACCTCTGACATCTAGATTTGCACATGCAGACATTTTAATCTTAATATAGGGCAGCCTCCAGCTCTTGGGTTTGGTGCATTATGAAATGACCAAATGTATCAGGGCTTAATTTAGGGTTACCACCCTCAAGATGGGACCTGGAATTTTACTGGAATTACACCTTATCTCCAGACTACAGAGATCAGTTCAACTGAAGAAAATGGCAGCTTCAGAGGGAGAACTCTATGGCATCACATTCCCACTGAGCTCCCTCTCCTCCCCAAACTCTGCTCTCCCCAGATACTGTCTCCAAATCTCCAGGAATTTCCCAAGCTGGAGTGGACAACTATGACTGTAATAGCGATGGCTAAATTCATACTATAAAGTTATTGAGTGCTGTCTGGGACTTTCATAAATGAGAAGTCAATTCCCAGATGCCAGGAGCCTGATTTGGATTGGAACCATGGAGAGTTGAGAAATTAGTCTTTCCCTCTTTCCTGTTTTCACAGCCTGAAAGGACTCCAGGAAGCCTCTATATGTCTAGATGGGAGCAGCACATGTACTAATGAGCTACATGTACATTTCTCTGGCTGTTAAAGGTCCAGAAATGGTGCTGGGGAAAGGCTTACGCCCCACTCTCCACATACAATGGTCCTGATCTGAATCAGGCCCCTGTATGCCTGAGAACTAAGTTCCCAGAGGGGAATGTGCAGCACATTTTTTACTGAAAACATTTATATTGTACCCAGACATGAACCAAAAATTTTTGTAACAAGTACTTAGGCCCTTTATTTAACGAGTGAGAAAGAATACAAATTAACTGAAGAGGAAAAAAAGTGTGGGATATAAATTTAAGCATGAGACACGTAGGTCACTAATTCCTTGCAATGATGAATAATCATAAATAGCTAATAGCGGTGAGATACCCTTAGCTACTCAAAGACTATATGCTCCCTGGGGGGAAATGGCTTGCCTGAAGCTGAAAGTTTTTAATCTTAGCTCTGAAAAGCTTTTTTATTATGAGTGAAGTGAAGGAGACAGTACATGACTTCTCTTTATTCCTGAAGTGGAATCATCTCTGAGTTGCTAGAAAACTCTTCTTTAAACTGGGTTGGCTGAATAAATGTTAAGCTGGTATTATTATCAGGTTTTTTTAAATATCCATTACCAAGATTGTCTGGCAGCATTAGTGGTTTCTTTGGTGATTCATAGGTTTCAACTGCTAATCCCCTCAAGAAGAAGAAATGAAAGCCAAGGAGAACAATACACAATGAGAGATAATATGTTTAACTGCTATGTGCCCAGTTCTTTTGACATGTCCAAAAGAATGTTTCATTTCCTCCTGAGTTGTTGTCTCAGTGTTGTTAAATTACAGTAGCAAGCGGTGTAAAACAGGGTATGTCAAACCAGTGGGAGAAAAAGGAAGTAGTATGGTTTCATTTCAAATTACTTCTGTGGTCCATTCACCATCATAACTGCTGCATTAATTAATTGCACAGACTTTTGAAATAATTACAAACAGTTGTCAAAAATTACAAGAAGAGTTTCTATAAATTGAGACAAAAACATTAATGAAAGTGGCCTAATATCAGGCAGGACATACCTTCAAAAAGTTTTGCAGTATTTCTCCTTCACATGCAAATCCAGCTAGAAAGAAGCTTTGCTTCAGCCAGAGTTATTTGCGCAGATGGGAGAGGAGGCAGGGACTGCAGAGGCTGCCATGAAGAGACAGTTTCTTCTTTCTCCAGTAACTGAAAACCTAATCCCAGAAGAGCCTTTTCCAGCTATACTTTGTTTCTGTGGTCACTGGAGAAAATGTGGGGCATGTATCCATGCCATTGCCACTGTTTTCAGAAAGGGAGTCAAACTGAGATGACAAGAAGTTCTTGATCTATTGAGGAAATTAAAAACCAGTAAGTCTCCAGATGCTGATGGCTTACACCCAAGAGTTCTTAGGGAACACAATGTGTAAGTGTTGATGTGCTATGCAGTATATGTAACTTTTCACTAAAATCAGCCACTGTACCAAAAGACTGGAGAGTAGAAAATGTTATAACAATTCTTAAAAAGGACCCAGGAGGTGAACCAGGAAATTATAGGCCAGTTAGCCTAACATCTGTTTCAAACAAATCAGTAGAAACTGCTATCAAAAATAGAATTATTAGGCATATAGAGGATCAAAACCTGCTGAGAGAAAATCAGCATGGCTTCTGCAAAGGGAAGTCCTGTTTCACCAATCTTTTGGAATTATTTGAGAAAGTGAACTCATATAGATAAAACTGATCAGGAAGACATTATATAATTGCACTTTCAAAAGCCTTTTGACAAGGTACCTTACCAAAGACCTCAGAGTAAACTTAACTATCATGGGATAAGAGGACGGAGTTTTTTATGGATTAAAAATGGGTTAAATGACAGGAAAGAGAGTAGAAATAAATGGACAATTTTCTCAGTGGAGGGAAGTAAGCAGTGGGGTCTCACAAGGATCAGTACTGGGGTCAGTGCTATTTAATTTGTTCATAAATGGTCTGAAACTGGGGGTGAGTAGTGGAGTGTCCAAATTTGTACATTACACAAAATTATTCAGGATGGTAAAAACTAAGGCCAATTGTGAAGAACTCCAAAGAGGATCTTCACAAATTGGGTGAGTAACAGTGTGGCAAATGAATGTCAATGGAGGCAAGTGGAAAGCAATATACATTGGAACAAAAAATCACAGCTTTAAGTAATGGGGTCTGAACCTGCACAGACTGAGAGGGGAAGAGACCCTGGAGTTGTTATGGATAGTTCAATGAAAATGTCAGACTCTGTGCTGAGTATCATTAGGAAAGAGACTGAAAATAAAGTAGCCCATATTATAGATCTATAATGTGGCCTCATTTGGAATCCTCATTTGGAACCCTCATTTTGGAATCACCATATATCAAAAAAGACATTGCAAAGCTGGAAAAGTATGGAAGAGGGTACCCAGGATTATTAAGGGATTGGAGCACCTTCCTATGAGGAAAGGCTGAAGAGCCTGGGACTTTTCAGCATAGAAAAGAGATGACTAAGGGGGGGGGGCATGATAGAAGTTTATAAAATTATGTACTAGAAGGACCAATGGTCTGATTGAGCAGGGTGTTCTTATGTGCTTAGGTTCTTATGCCTAGAGACACATGGGCATCAAACATTTTCTTATGAACTTTTCACAACATTGTTGGGATTCTATTGCATTCTGAGTAGGCTTACTATTTGCTGGTGTCAGCAGACAATCTCCTGCCTCTACTCTCAGTCCACCATCCTCCATAATTTGAAAAGTGGGGGGAAATGGGGAGATAACGTTGGTAATAACGGTCCAAGAGTTTCCCTCAATCTCAATTGTAAAGACCATAGAGACTCAGGGATTCCTAGAGCATCACCCAGAAGTGACATCACATACATTAGAATATTCCCCCAAGACGTGTCCTACATGCCCTTCTAGGGATTTCCTCAGTCTCTCTGGTAAAGACCATAGAGTTCTTTATCATTTGGAAGTAACATCATATTCCACTGGGCACTGCCCCCACAAATCTTCTGGCATTTGTCATTATAGTGCTGGCAACCCTGCCTATCTATTGCTTATAACTCTAAGCATAAATAACAGCTGTGGATATATCCATATATCTGATGAAGTGAGCTCTGAAAGCTTGTTTGAATATTGGACTTCTGATCAATGGATTTTGTGTGTGTGTAAAAAGAAGTGGGATGGTATCCCACCACACTTAGAGCACAGGGCCAAAGCAAAGCAGGTTACAGAAGGTAGCTTCATTACATTGTTTTTGGCTTATTAAATAAGACATCACAACAAATAGCGGATGAGGTTGCAAATCTATGTCAGGCTGCACCACTTGTAGCTCATGCAATTGAACAGTCTTCTATGTAGGGAAAAAATCCCTGACCACAGAAATTAAATGCCAAAGAGAAGTCATATAGTCTAGCTTTCTCCTTCTCATGCAAATTTTCTTTATTCTTTAGGGACAGCATTAAACCATGTGATTTCCTTCCTAAAGTATGAAATGTGACAGGTTTTTTTATTTAATCTGATATAAATTATTTATTTATTTAATCAAATGTATAGCATGCCTTTCTGCCTTCACAAGGGCCACCAAGGTGGCTAACAAATTAAAACATACATGCTAAAATCACGAAACTATTAAAATCAACTAATACACATAATTAAAACAGTTAAAACCAGAGTTTTAAAAAGACAAAGTCATACAACATTTAAAACAAAACATTGGACAGACACATGTGTGTATTTGGGAATATGCTGAGTGGGAGACAAAAACTGCAGAAATTAGCCCTAAGAGCAGGTGAATATTTTTTAAAAACACAAGGTGTTTGAATCCAGATAGGACATTGCAAGTTTTGAGTGCTACTCAGTATAAAAATGCCATATCTCTGGAAAGCTAGTATGTTACGGAGATGGGTTCTTTGCTAGCTGTAATAAATGACAAGGTAGCATTCTAGTTTGATGGGAAATAATAGTTCTTTGCCATATTACGATTCCAGAAATTCAAGCATATAAATTCCAGATTTCCTGAGAATGCTCTTCTGCAGCTTTCAGCAGTAGAATATCCAAGCACCAGATGTCTGAGCGATGTCTTTGGCATCAAACTACAGTATACCAGTTGCTAGCCATTTTTCCTGTCTCAAGCATTGCTGATAACTATTTCACATAAATTTTATCCTAATATTTTATCCACTGAATCGTCTGGGGAGGACCTTCTTAAATAATGTTTCAGAGATACAAACTGGCATGGATGCAGTATTGGAGGTGCACTGAAGACTAGGTGATATATTTGCCAAACATGAATACTTGGATAAGCAGATTGTTCTACTTCTGGAAGAGCCATGAGGCTAGCATGGTCCTTGGAGAAGAGGCAGGAAAGACAAAAGCAGATGCTCAATTTTCAAACAAACAAGTTACAATAGTGCAAAATGATTCAATTGGGTTTCAGAGAAGCAGCAGAAGACAAGAGCCAAGTCATTCTTCAGAAATAAATTGGAGTTGCAGATGTCACTGGAGACTTAAACTCTTAGCAGAAACTTTATAAGGCATTTAAGACAAACACAGCAAGGCTGTCTGGAAGGGGGTTTCAAATTCCTTCCAACTTTGCACCAGATGTCTAAATTAAGCTTGCTATGTAAGAATGAGAACTGTAGCTCATGAAACTAGGAGAAAAGCAATTTCTAGAAGAGAAGGGGATGAAGCTTCTGCTCACTAACAGGCAGCCTTCTTAGAAAGGGTACATCTTCACAGACAGCTGCCATGAGTGGAATAACCCAATGGAATTTTCTGGCAGACTGAAGAGCCTGTATTTGTAATTGCCACACCATCCATTACATGATCAAGTCTTACTTAAATCCAATGGATGCCATATTTGAGCAAGATGAATGTAAGATGAAGCAAGACGAATTAATGAGCTGGAGCAGTGGCTGTGGCCCAGCCTAGGAATGCAATGCTGGTAGACCTGTTGGATATCCCCTCTGTTGTCCACTGGTGCTTCAAATGATGCTGGAGGGGAAATGGAAGGGATCAGGTGGTACTAGGGATCCCAGACCCCCGGTGGGGGCACCCCACACCACCCCCACTTACCTGAGCAGTGGGGGGGGGCGTGCCCCTTCTTTGTGCGCTCCCCCATGGTGCGGCGTGCTCCTGTGCACTGCAGCTGCTGGGATCAGGCCCGTTTTGGCCCGGATCGGGGCCACTGTGGAGCGCGGGAGTGCTCCTATGCTCTGCAGCGCTCAAAACAGGCCCAATCCATGGCAAACTGGGCCCGTTTTCAGCAGTTGCAGAGTGCAGGAGTTCTCCTGCGCTCTGCAGCACCCCAAAACGGGCCTATTTTGGTGCAGATCTCTCCTGCCCTCCACAGTGCCCCAAATGGGCCTGTTTCGGCATGGATTGGGCCAGTTTTTGAGGCTCCCAAAGTGCAGGAATACTCCTGCGCTCTGCAGCACCTCAAAAACGGGCAGGAGCTCTCTGCAGCACCTGAAAACGGGCCTGCCCAGGGGCCGTGTGATGATGTCATCGTGCCTGTGGCCTGAAGTGATGTCATCGCACCTGTGGGGATGTCCCCTCTCCCCAAAGGTAAGTGCCAGACCCCTGTCCCCCGCTGGGAGGTTGAGGGGGCTTGGCAACCCTAGGTGGTACACTGGAACCATGCTGGCATCCAACATCATTTTTGGCCAAAACCAGAAGCAATGTTATGATGTTAGAGCAATATTCTAGGATTTTCTAACAACTCTATGGCCTAAAGTCAGAGTACTTATCCCCATCCCCCAAATCCTCCTAGTCATGCCAGGGTTGAACAACGGTTCCCTATTTCATTTCTTTTTTATGTTATGTTTTTGTCAAGGTTTCTGGTTCTCTACTTTTTGCTGTTGCTTGATGGATTCATCTGTATTATGTTTTTAGATGCCATTTGGTGTTTATATGTAGAATGTATGTCATCCTATATCTAATCATGAACCTGGCCCCATGCAGATCTATAGGCTCTGGAAATGGGACCAGGTTCAAATATTCCTCTGCAGACCTGAGAAATGTGAAAATCTCCCAAATGGAGAGGGTTTAAATCCCCCCAAGAGAGGAATGCTGTCTATGCTTCTGTTTGCATAGACAACATAATGGACAATCCTATTTGGGATTAAAGGAATCACAATACAAAGCAAAAAAATGCATGAACTAGGCTGATTCATGGTTCGTGAAAATGCAGTTCGGGGAACCATATTTTCCATGAACTCCATGACTTTTGGAGCCTGGTTCATGAGAGTCGTCAGCAGTTTGTAAAGCCAGACAGGCTGGTGCCACTGATCATGTGTGAAACTGACAGATTGGTCTCCTGCCGCTTGGGCAGCGGGAGAATGAGGCTGTCAGTTTCACAGACCCTGCACTGGGCTCAGGCAATGGGCTGAAGCCGTTGTGGGGTGAGTGAAACTGACAGCCCCTTTTTCCAGCTGACCAGGGTGGAAGGAGATCGGGGACTGTCAGTTTGACAGACCTCATGCTGGGTTCAGCCCATGGGCTGAAGCCGGTGTGGGGTGAGTGAAGCTGACAGCCCCGTTCTCCTGCTGCCCAGGGCAGGGTGAGTGAAGCTGACAGCCCCTTTCTCCCGCTGCCCGAGTGGCAGGAGAACAGGGCTGTCAGTTTCACAGACCCCACGCTGGGATCATCTGATGGGCTGAAGCCCATGTGGGGCCAGTGAAGCTGACAGCCGATGGGCTGAAGCTGGCGTGGGGTGAGTGAAGCTGACAACCCCATTCTCCTGCCAACAGGGCTGTCAACTTCACACACACTTTTTTTTTTTGATAAATTTTTATTGGGTGAGTTAATACATAAGTCATTTCATACATAATCTGTTATCCCCCATATCCTAGTTTCCCCCACCCACTCCTCCCCCTTTTTCTTGTAGACTTCCAACAGTTTTCCAACCCCTTATCTAATTATATCTACTATATATTGTTATATTATTTAAAATAAAATGTTATTTCTTAATACCATTCTCTTATCTTAAACTCACAAATATATATTCCCTCCGTAAAGATCACTTTACCCCCCCTTTAAAAATTCTCCAATATACATAATTTCCCTTTGACATCCCACTACTTTTCCAAATACAATTTAAATTTCCCCCAGTTAATAAAGAATTCTTCAGACTCTTGTTCTCTCATTTTCTTTGTCAGCTTGTCCATCTCAGCCATATACAACCATTTTTGGATCCAATTTTCTATTGTCGGTATTTCTTGAGTCTTCTATAATTGTGCATATACCATCCTTGCCGCCGCCGTCATGTAAAACATTAGCATTCTATCTTGGATCGCAAACTCTTCTAAACTTATGCTTAGCAACAACAACTCTGGGTTTTTGTTCACTTTTTTCTGCAATATTTCTGACATAACCTCAACAATATTCCCCCAGAATTGTTTAGCCAGTTCACAAGTCCACCACATATGATAAAATGAACCTTCTTGTTTTTTACATTTCCAACATTTGTCTGACATTTGACTATTCCCATAAGCTAATTTCTTAGGCGTTAAATACCATCTATATATAATTTTATATACATTCTCCTTTATATTAGTACATGTTGATATTTTTAATGCATTTTTCCACAAGTACTCCCATGCATCCATTGTGATGTCTCTATTACAATTTATAGCCCACTTTACCATTTGCACTTTAACTGTTTCATCCTCAGTAAACCACTTTAACAAAATTTTATACTTTTTAGATATCATTTTTCCCCCTCTTGTAATAAACATTCTTCTAGTTCCGAGTTTTTTGTTCTGAATTCTGATTTTCTGCGATCAGAGTCATACAAATCTTTAATTTGTCTATATTGAAACCACCCATAATGAAATGGTAGTTCCTCATTTGCTTTAATTATAACTGCTTTTTGCTCCAATTTCAAGATTTCTTTATAGGTCAACCACTCCTCGCCATTATATTCCGTTTTCGGGTTAACAACTTCAGCCGGTACAATCCACAATGGGGTTTCTTCATTTAAGTATCTCTTATATTTTTGCCAAACAATGAATAAATTCAGTCTCACATAATGATGTAAAAACATAGCATCTGCCTTGACTTTGTCATACCATAAATACGCATGCCATCCAAATATTTTTTATAACCTTCCAACGCCAGTAGTTTATGATTCTTTAATGTCATCCACTCCTTCAACCAAACTAAACAAATTGCTTCATGACATAGTCTCAAGTTAGGCAATTGTAATCCACCTCTTTCCTTGGCATCATACAAGATCTTCATTTCTACTCTTGGTTTCTTGCCTGTCCACACAAAATTTAATATCTTCCTCTGCCGTTTTTCAAATTGCTTTTTATCTTTTACTGTTGGTATTGTTTGCAGCAAAAACATCATCCTTAGCAGCACATTCATTTTAATCACTGCAATTCGACCTAACCATGACAAGTGTAATTTGTTCCATTTAATCATATCACGATCTATCTGCTGCCACAACTTGTCATAGTTATTCTTAAACAAATCAATATTCTTCGCTGTGAGCTCAATCCCCAAATACTTTACTTTGTGTACTACCTCACAATTTGTAATTTCCATTAATTCTTGTTGGTTTTGCTTAGTCATATTTTTACATAGCAACTTAGATTTGTTTCTATTAATGTAGAACCCAGCAAGATCTCCAAATTCTTTTATCTTGTTTAGCAACTTCAGCATATTTTGAATTGGATCTTCAATTATGACCATCACATCATCAGCAAATGCTCTTACTTTATATGAGAAACCTTTAATTTTCATGCCTCTTATATTGTCATCGTCCCATATTTGCCTTAAAAGAATTTCTAATACCATTATAAACAACAATGGCGATAGTGGACATCCTTGTCTCGTGCCTTTTCTTATCTCCATTTTTTTTGTTAATTCGTTATTTACCACAATTGCTGCACATTGATATTTATATATTGCTTTCACTGCATAAATAAATTCCTTGCCCATCTGCATTTTTTTCATAATTGCAAACATAAAGTCCCAGTTCAAATTATCAAATGCCTTCTCTGCGTCCACAAAAAAAAAGCCAGCCTCCTTCTCTGGATGTTTTTCATAATACTCTACTGCATTAATTACCACTCTCAAATTGTCTTTAATTTGTCTATCTGGCAAGAAGCCTGCTTGTTCATCTGCAACAAATTCTATCAACCAGTCTTTTAATCTCTGCTAAAATCTTAGCAAAAATCTTATAATCATTATTTATCAAAGATACTGGTCGATAGTTTTTCACATTAGCTAAGTCTTGCTCCTCCTTTGGTATTAGTGTTATATTCGCTTTATTCCACGTTTCTGGCAGTTCTTTTCCTTCAAATACTCCATTCATTACCTTTTGCAAAAATGGTGCAATGTCTCTGGCCATTATCTTGTAAAATTTCGCTGATATTCTGTCAGGTCCTGGTGCTTTCCCCAGTTTTGTTGCTTGTATTGCTTTGGTAATTTCCACGTCTGAAATTTTAGCATTTAGTCTTTCCTCTCAACTTCACACACTCTGCACCAGCTTCAGCAGATGGGCTGAAGCCGGCTTGGTGTGTGTGGTAGTGACAGCCCTGTTCTCCTGCTGCCGTGAGCAGCAAGAGAAGGGGGCTGTCTGTTTCAAACACCCGGTGCTGGCTTCAGCAGCCGGTACTGGGCATTTGAAATTCCATGAACTACGAACTCATTCGTGAACGGTGAAGTGTTCATGGAAATTCATGGTTCCTGGTTTGTGGAAATGCGATGAACCATGAATCACGTGGTTTGGGGTTTTTTCGGTTTGTGCACATGTCTATTTGGGATGGCTGTGGGGCAGGCAAGAGAGAAGGCAGGAGCCACTGGTACATGTGCCAGGCAAGTGCGTGGGAGGAGTGTAGAGCCAGAGCTGCAGCCATATGTGCCAAGAAGGTGGAAGTGGAAGCACTACGGATGGATGGGGTAGATGTGGAGGATCTGGAACTGCCTCCTACAGCCTCTCTGCATGAGCCAGGCAGCCACTGGCAGCAACTTGGCTGGTGGGAGGTGGCTGGTGAGTGGGCAGTCCAAAGAAGGTGGGGTGAGATAAAAAGATGAGATTCCCCTGCAAGTCTCGTGGGTTCCTTGCTTACGTAACTCTGCTGATTTACTAATGCATATACAATTTTGGAACGTGTAAATTTTAAAAATTTTTTTCAAGGAAACGATTTTTTAAAAAAATTACAGTTTTGTTCCATGCAAGAGAGAAACCTAAATCCAAGCATGATTTTTTGAACTGAAACAATAGGAATGAGAAATTCAAAATTATTATTATTAATAATAACAACAACAACAACATTCAATTTATATACCGCCCTTCAGGACAACTTAATGCCCACTCAGAGCGGTTTACAAAGTATGCTACTATTACCCCCCACAACAAAACACCCTGTGAGGTGGGTGGGGCTGAGAGAGCTCCAGAGAACTGTGACTAGCCCAAGGTCACCCAGCTGGCTTCAAGTAGAGGAGTGGGGAATCAAGCCCAGCTCTCCAGATTAGAGTCCCACGCTCTTAACCACTACACCAAACTGGCTCTCTTAAGATTATAATGTATGTAAATGTATGTAAAACATATAAATGCTATGTATGTATTGTTAAATGAGCTCATTCCTTGATAATTCAGAAGACCATAACATTGAAATAATATGAAATTGTACAAAAACTCTGAAATTTGTTTACGTTACGTTTGCAAAGCATTTCCTAAAGACATTGCCAATAATTTAAAATTCTCAGATGCAGTGAAAAAGATACAGCTTGTCTCCCTGGCTCATCCTTTTCCTACACTTAAATCTTTGTTTGCTCTTGTCCCCAGATAATAAGGGATAAAAAGAGAGGTGTATTGACTATAGCAGATGGGGAAGATAGATTGGTAATAGGAATGAGGAGCACAACAAAGGCACCCTGAAACTGGGTCTACTTATGACAAAACCTACATTTTTTGTGTGTAGCTCTGCCAACAGGTCTGGGGGGGCAGATGTCCTGTTCCTTTAGTAGAGGCTGTGGAAAAGGGCAGTTGAAGCTTTTCATGACATGGGGTAAAAAACATCACTCTAATTAACATCCAACTAAGCCTCAATTAAAGGGACAGGGCATTTTTCTACAGGCATGTTGGCAATCCCATATAGGTGGTATGTAACCCCTTTTTTAATGGCAGCAAACAGTGTTTGTACTGCAATACAGAGCATGTCCTACTTTATATCTTCCCACCTTATAGCAGCCATTTTTAATAGCATCTATGCTTTTAAGAGAGACAAGTAGAAATCCAGCTGGTGAAACTTTCTCAGCATAACCATGCAAGGATGGGGAAAGTATTTTCTTATTGTACCGCTGCCCACATTGTAGTTAAACCCTAACAGACAAAGGCTGCAATCCTCAACCATTAAAAATATGAAAAGAGCCCTGCCCGGATCAGATCAACGTTCGTATAAATAACAGTACCCTTATTCACTTCAGAAATACAGTGAACTTCATTTACCGTTTTGTTGCCCAGTCACCCACTTTGAAGAGTTACTTTTGGAGCTCTTTGCTGTCTGCTTGGGCTTTGGTTATGAATAACTGGGGATCATCTGCAAACCTGGCCATTTCACTACTCCTGACTTAGTTCATTTATGAACAACTTGAATAGCAATAGAGATTCATGAGGAGCCACACAACTTGATTACTTCCCTTCATTATGAGAACTTCCCTCCACTGCTTAGTTCTGTCTTAAGCTTCCTGTTCTTTAACCATTTACCAAACCATAAGAAGATCCTTCCTTTATCCCATGACTGCAAAATTCATAAATAACCATTGCTTAGCCACATAGGTCAAATACTTTAAATAACACAAGTACTAACACTGAGTCTAAGCATAAAAAGCTGATAGGCTGCTGTTGTATTGCTATCATATGACTCAACATATGCTACAGCATAAAACAATGCCATTGGAACTTCCCAGACTTAATTAAGCCCACTTTCTTTAATGTTCAGGGCACATAAAGCTTGGGGAAACTAAAGAGTGAGAGAGAAAGAACACTTATCAGCATTACTGATTTGAGATGGTGCCTACTGAGCTCTTGAGATACACACCCTGTTAACATTCCATCCAAGCCATCTCACCACCACTATCCTTGTCTCTCACCATCCCCTCCCCTCCCCTCCCTCCTGTTTACCTTCTGTGGTGTGCACGCACATACACTCTGTACATTCCTTTGCTGATGTAGTGTACACAAGGCCTCCTCCCAGACTGAACAAAGCAAAACCCACCCCTCATGCAAACAACACTGTCAGAATGTCAGCAGAAACAACAGAGCAAAAGGACTCCAGTGATAAGTGATAAATATTCTTGACTACTTCACCTTTCATTGATGATGGTGGCCTGGAGGAGTCAGAAGGAACTGACTAATCCTTCTCCTTGAACCTTATGTCAACAAATTATGTTTTTTCTATTCCTTCCACTGATTGTGGTGAATGACTGAATTCTTGATTGTAACTTGCAATTTCAACAATACACTAACAGGATGGTTAGCTTTCCAAAAAGCATATAGGGTGTTGTTGTTTTTAATCCAAATGGATCTGGGTTTGGATCTACCCGGTACTATTGATTTATACTGAATACCCATAAAACCATCTTCTGAGAAATACAAGATTACATTGCAAGAAAGTAAGTGTTGGAGAATATGAGACTCATGCACTAGATATGCTAGAAAAATATATTATTCCTTCCCTTAGTGACAGGACATTTCAGGGCAGCCTGTTATAGAATCAGTGTCATTGTGAAAAAGGCATTTGTGATGCCTTTGAAACAAAAATATATACTGGTTGATCTGGGAAAGAAGCATGTTTAGACACTAGATACTTTATTCTCTAAGGATAAAACTGTATGTGACATTAGGGATTCATGTTCAGATTTATTTTATTCATTTATGTCATTTTATAATCCCCCTTTCTCACTGAAACTCAATGTGAATTACATAATGTGAGATTAGTACAATCAATATCAAGGACATTTCCATTAACAATGCCAAACTTGTAAATACAAATTTACAAAGACATAGCATTAGCAAGAATCCAGTACAGAGTTGAAGAAACGCTGAAACAGAGCATAAGCAATCCTAGGACTGATATTAGACAACATAACTATAACAACAATATAACATTCCATTTATATACCACCCTTCAGGATAACTTAACACCACTCAGATGGGTTTACAAAATGTGTTATTATTATCTTCACAACAATCAACCTATGAGGTGGGTGGGGGTGAGAACTGTGAATGACCCAAGGTCACCCAGTAGGATCATACTTGAAGCACAGGTAGCGCATACTTAAAGCAACAGATAGGACGTAAGGCAACATAGTGGTGAAGTCTGTGGTCCCTAACTCATTAGTGAAGCATCTGAGATCTCCTCCCCACAATACAGCCCTCCTATATGAGTAAAAAACCTTTTTGAATAATTCAGTGTTGCATCATTTGCACTATGTAAAAGGAATATTAGATGGAAAAGGTGAGATGGACTGTGGCTGTGGTGTTGAGGAAGGAGGAGTTAACTCTTCCCACAAGCTCCATTTCAACTCCTTTTTAGCTCCAGCAGGCCAGTAAGACAGATCCAATACAGCCACCTACCCTTTTTCTCTATTCATGCTAAAAGCAGCAGGAGCGAACCATTTGGGGGCAGACAAATTGTATGTGGAGAACTCCTCCTTTCCCAGCTCATCATCCTCAGTCCATATTGGGCCCATATTAGTCCCCCTTTGGAGGCTAAGGTCAAGTGAAGTAATCACAGATCACCTATATCACACGTCCTTTGACTTTTATTTACTTACCTACTGCTTTCCTCCATTTATAGCTCATCTTTCTCACAGTAAATCAAGATAGATTACAAAAATTAAAACTAAAACTACAATAAAACAATAAACAATTTAAGAACTAGCAATATATACTATAAAGCTACTTAGAGGATAACTTAATTTATCTGTTTGAGCTATTAACTCAGGGGACTTTTTAAAACTTCTTTCGATTTCAGAGCCTTAACATTCAAAAAGCCAAACCAGAATTAAAATTAATGAAAATAATAATTCTATTTACAACAAACCACTACAGGACAAAGGAAAACTTATTTTTCTGACCATTTCTTTATCTTTATTGTAAATGACTCTTTTCAATCATCCTGGTACTGCAGGATATGCAGGAATTATAACTAGACATGGGCATGAACAGAAAAAAACCCAAACATGATGTTCATTGTTCATTGCCATCCACGAACAATGAACATTGACAAACATGACCTGTTCACGAACATGTTCATTGTTCATTGTTCATTGTTTGTGGGGGCCAGCAGGCTCTCCTCCAGCCATCAAGATCCCTACCACACCACTCCCAGAAACCTTACCTGAGCAGGCAGCAGGAAATGTACCAATAATAAATAATAGCTTGGCCCCAGAGCCTGGCAGCAGTCCTGGAACCTGATGGGATAGATCCCTACCACAACACTCCCAGAAACCTTACCTGAGCAGGCAGCAGGAAAGGTTCCAGTAATAAATAATAGCTTGCCCAGAGCCTGGCAGCAGCACTGGAACTTGAAGAGGTAGATCCCTATCCCACTACTCACAAAGAAAATTCAAGCTCCAATGCACTCTCCCTGTCTCTCTCTCAAAATGCCAACAGCAACTGTCTCTCCCTCACTGTCTGCAAAACCAGAGCTGGGAGCTCCCCTCCCCCATGCTCTTTGCTTCCTTGTAACAAATTTGGAGCTCCACATGTGAAAGGAAGACCTGCCTATCAAGCTAAATTGGACTTAGATTGGGGTTCCAGGGCAACAGCAGGAGTTCAGTCAGAGTTCAGGAAGTCCCTGCCCGTTGCCAGGTGCCAGATTGTCTGGCTTTGATTGTCTGGAATTGATTGCAGGTGCCAGATTGTCTGGCTTGATGAACGAGGCTTGCAACAACCACCTGTTCGTGGGGCCTCATGGGGCCTCATGAACAGCTTGGGGCCTCATGAACAGCTTGTTCGTGAACAGCTGATTGGGCTGTTCGTGGCTTTTTTTAGTTCGTATTTCTGTTCCTGCCCATTTCTAATTATGACTGCTGATGGGAAAAGAGGAGAGATTTGGTATTATGTATCAGTGTTAGTACAATTTTTGTTTGATTCAAGAAAAGTGGGTAAGTTACTATCCCATCCCATTACTAATTTCACCCCCAGATAAAACAGATAATCAGGAAACAGTCTGTGGATACTGGTGGGCATTAGTAAATGAACAAATGATGAACAATAACAGCATTCAGAGAGGAGTTAAGAAAATAGTCAGTGCTTGCACACAGAAGATATGCTCCACTTTTGCTCTCAAACGATGCTTTTCACACCATCTACACAATAATACCCTCCCATCTTTCTTCCTCCACCTATTTCTGTGGCTTCCTCTGATTTACCCCAATGTTTCTCAAACCTGCTTTGTTCTGAATGCTCCAGAAATATCAGATTCAGAGTGAGTTTGCCTATAGTGCGGACAAGATTTATGAATTTCTGAACCTCCCTGCCCACATCTATATAGCATTGTACCCACCATTCCCTCTCCCCTGTCATTGGTGGGCCTTTTGACTTTTTTTAAAAAAACTGATACTAGTCATCTTGTTATGGGACCATCAGACTATAGCAATATACCTACTACCTTTAAGAAAAACAACAAAAGGTGCTCCATTGGTGACGAGATGGAATATGACAGACAAATGGGATATCATGGAAAATACTTCCATGTGATGTTCTGTTTGAGGCAATGAGTGCACAACAGGGAAACATTACTTTGTGGAAGCATCCTAAATCACGGCCTGATTTAATAATCTATTGCATTATCACAACCTTTGGCAATGCACATTGCATAAGCAGCTTCTGTATTTTGCATTAGGACAGTAGACCAGATGGGTGATGATGAGTCATTGTAAAGTGCTTCCTTGTGTCCAAATTCCCAAAGCAGAGACAGCTTGCATGTTTCACCACAGATGAGGGGAAGGAAGATAGAAAATTTTTATTTCTGATGTGATAGAAAAGCATGGAAACAGGGCACATAATGCACTTATATTTCCTACTACAAGTCACCCAAATATAACACACACCACTAGATTATGTTAAACAAGGTGAATTAGGGTTTATGCAGATTAAAAGCCCAAACAGATTTCCTATGGTAGTTACTACAATAGAGCTTTCTAAATCTTAATACCCAATTACATGTTGTTTGCATTGGGGTGGTATAGTGTTGCTACTGTTCTTCTCACAGGTTTCTACAACCTCAAACAGATGCAGTTTGTATAAGAGGGAGAAGGAGAGGGAAATAATGTAACTATGGCAACTACAGTTCAAATGACAAGAGAGGAAGGCAGCCTTGTCATTATTTTTCTAAAACCTCATAAACTTATGTTTGAACATTAACATGTTGTCCTTCTTTAGGGGAAGCATCTTGTCCTTTTTATTCAGCAGGTTGTCAGTAGTTTCTGTTTCCTTTCTCAATAAAGTGATGTTATGATCTGTGTTGATTCAGGATTCCTGTCAGGAAGTGTTACCTGATTCCCACCTACCATCATATGTCTAATTCTGAGTTGTTTCTTTAAAAATAATACTCTGTGATTGTGTAGAGAAATAACTTTGATGTCAACTGAACTGCACTGCTGCTGAAGCATATGTTATCGTTACACGGGAACCACAGGGACAAATTTTTTTTTCAAAAACCAGGGCAGATATCTGCTAGATAGAGGGCTACTCATTGGCAGTAATAGGGGGAGAGCCCTTCCCTATGTTGAGCAATTTTCATTTTTTTACAATTATTGTAGCTGTGGAGAGTGCCAGTAAACGACAGCTAAAAAATACTTAACTAAAAACTACAGCTATTATTTACTAGCGAAGTTCCTTTAAAAAAAACATATACGGACTACCTCCAGGAAAATGATCTCTCTTTAAAATACACTGGCTTGGATCCGGTGGGGAACTCCACATATGCTGGGAGGGGAGATTAGTAGTTCCCCCCTGTGGCAGCAGAATTCTGACTCCCCTTTCATCCTTCCCCTGTGGATCTACTATTCTTCAGAAATAGTGTGGAGGGGACATTTTAGTCTGCAGTGGGAGAGGGAAGATAGGGAAGTTATATTCCACTGATAGAAATTTCTTCTTCAGAAGACTTCTGGTGAATCCAAGCCAATACATGCACTTCTAAATTGCAGTTAATAGAAGGAAAAGTCACAGGGACATGCACAGCATCAGAAAGTCAGCACCTGGGGCTATAGTTGCTAGGATGCTAAGAGGCTGACAGGTGGGAGGAAGGCTTCTCTCCTAGCACCCATTCCTCAACTTTTCCACTAGTCAGCTTCAATGCTGCTGCCACCACAATAAGCAGACAGGGCGGTGGGAGGGAGAAATTTCAGACCGTTGTGCTTTTTAAATTATTATCCCTAGTTCCCTTTCCACTCTGGCATCAGAACTGGAGCTACACTGCAGTTACTTCATCGTTTCCCAGTCCCCGTATGCACAGACAATAAAGTGGGGTGGTTTTTTTGCTGTGATTCCATTGATCATGCTACCAACAATGACAGCGTTCTCTCTTGAAAATCCTGATTTTTAAGGCACATGCAGAACAAAATAAACCAGCTCTTTAACTGTAAAAATGCCAATGTGTGGAAGACCCAAAATGATTCAAATCCTTGTGGGTCAACTGCTACAAAAATCAAGAGTAAGTTGCGTGCTTAAAAGCCCTGAAAGCATTTAATATACCTCTCTGTTCATCACAAAAATCAAGAAATGCCCTTTCCTGTGGATAAAATCCTATTATATTACTCAGAAGAAAGTCCCATTCAGCAAAGGTCCTGGTTTTCCATGCAACTTCTCTTTTGTTCTCTTTGTATCTGGTCAGTGTATTAACTAATCGTAATTTCTATAATAATTAAAACATTAATTAAAAATGAGAGCAGCTTTGCCTGCAAAGTGACAAGTAGTGCTTAATTCTCTACCCAAACCCGAGAAACTTAATAATTAACTCATCAAAGCGACTCATGAGAAGAATACGAAGTAATTTACAGTGCAGTCCTAAGTAAAGTTACTTCCTTCAAAGTCTGCTGACTTCAATGGATTTGTTATATTTATTTTTATTTTATTTATAGCCCACTTTTCTCACTGAGATTCAAAGACGATTATGAAGTGTAGGATTAATATAATAAATGACTTGGACAGTCAATAAACAATACAATATGGATGGATAGCAGAATCCAAATACAAACATAAACCAAATACAGAGCTGAAACAGTGGTGAAATAAAACATAAGCAATTTCTTCAGATACAGGGTATCTGAAGAAGTGATTTGTGGCTCATGAAAGCTCATACCCTGTGGAGTATGTAGAAGGAGAGTGTGAGATAAAGGACTAGGGGCAATCTGACTTTACCAAAAGTTAGGTTCAGCAAAACAGTAGGAACATCAAAATTAAGTTGAAATCAAGAGACTTAAGTAGCCAAACTTGACAGCCAGTTTGGTGTAGTGGTTAAGAGTGCGGGACTCTAATCTGGGGAGCTGGGTTTGATACCCCACTCCTCCGCTTGAAGCCAGCTGGGTGACCTTGGGCTAGTCACAGCTCTCTGGAGCTCTCTCAGCCCCACCCACCTCACAGGGTGTTTTGTTGTAGGGATAATAATGACATACTTCGTAAACCGCTCTGAGTGGGCATTAAGTTGTCCTGAAGGGTGGTATATAAATCGAATGTTGTTGTTGTTGTTGTTGTTGTTGAGTTATGTACTTAGATTTGAGTGAAATAGGTCTCTCGCTTTCACTGCAACTTGGTGAATATTAAAAAAAACCTCTCACTTTCATATACCTCATTTCCAGTGGTCTATGTAGACATACTAAAGTGACATACTACATATACTGACTTCCACAAAGATTCAGTGATGAATGTGAGCACCAGCCATTAATGAATTGGAACTAAACCATTAGAGTTCTTTGTAAATTCTTTCAGTGCTTAATACTGGTAGTCTCTGAATGACTGAGCATTATGATCAGAAATGCTTTCTTGATGTAAGCCAGAAGAGAACAAGAGTCTCTTTCAGAGCTCATTTTCATGCTGTAATTTCATGTACTTTTGGTTGTGGTTGACAGCCAATGTAACCTGAAACTGTGGAATGTTATGGGGACAGACCTTTTTCAAGCTTACTAAAAGGACATTTTGTCTCTTATCCAAGAGCTGAGTGATGCAGTGGAGTTGCGCTTATCTCAACAGGTGCACTTCAGCTGAAGGAGTAACCAGATGGGCCATGCTTTCCATTCCATTTTCAAATTCAACAAAGGCTAAGCCACAATTTCCCCATAACAAATATGCCCTTTACAGTTGACAACACTAATGGAAATGGTAATGGCTTACATTTGCACTGCTCTTCACTGTGAAGGATGATAAAGTACTTTTGCTATGTACAATTATTATATATATATATATATCATATGCATGGGCTGTGCTGATGGAAATGGTAGAAGCATTTCAAGCCAAAAGTGCATTAGATGAAAAAAGGGCAACACAAATGGATGGCATTTCGATCTGTTTCTTTTGTTCAGATTTGTGCAAATCTGTGGTGCAGCAACATATTTTTACAAAAATTTTTAAAGGGACATATTAGTTTAGAAAAGTGGGGAAGGAATCTGAATCTTTACTTTACTTTGCTTCACCTAACAACTTGGCCTTTGCTGTCATCTGTCATAACAGGATCAAGCATTACAATTTGGGCCTCCTTTGCCCCAAACTCTTAGTCCATTGTTAGGTAATAATTATATATATTTCAAGCAGATTTCCCACTTTTGCACCTGCACAGTAGGCATTCATCAGAGCAGACAGTTGAGGCTGATAGCCCACTCTTGGTGCATGCTCAGAATCAGAACTGAATTATTTTAACTTTTCTCTCATTTGAGAATCTTGATAAGAAGTTATCCTTCCCTCTGTCTGAAACTCAGTTGAGATTTTTTTAAAATGGCACTCTAATTCTGCTTAGTGCCAGGGGCACTTTAGTGAGGGTGAAAATACACAATATGAAATCCACACGTCAGGAGGAGTCACAGTTAAATGTTCAAGCATGTGTTTTTCCATTTGGCTGCAGATGGGGAATGGGAGAGTGAGAGGCTTCAGCCCCTCCCCCCCATGGCGTTTTTGCCACTAGAAATAGTGCTGCAATGGGGGCTCTTTGCCCTTCCTGTGGATTCACATGACCTGGGAGGAACATGTGGTGCTAAATGAAGGGGCAAAAATACTACTGGAGGAAAGGTCGAAGCCTCTTACTCCCCAGTGCACAGTTTGCAGCCAAAGGGAGAATTGTAGAGCTTTTTAATGTATAGTCATGAGTCAGTTCTGACACATGATTTTTAAAAAATGTATTTTGGTCCTGTGGCTGAGAAGGTTTAGGATGGTGCCCAAGTGCCAGTCTGTCCCTGTCATGGACCTGACATGGTTTCTATGTCAGTGCTGGAAGTACACCAGCCCAGCACTGGAGTGCTTGGCATTGGTGCATCTATAGATACACTGGCATATCTTCTAGACACATCCACATATCTTGGAAGTATGGTGGCATTGGGCCCTCACTGTTCAAAGCTGTTTAGAAGCAAGACAACCTATATAAATTATCTAAATCCAACCTAAATCTAATAAATCTTAAGCTTAATACATCCCCGAGCATAACTAAAATATTTTTAAAATCCCTATTCATCTAAAGTCTAATTAATCTTTGAATCTATGACTCCTAAATGTTATTAAGCAAATACATACTCTAAGAGCCAAAACACACGAGAAGAAATACCTAGATTCAGCACGTGTTCTCTTACCTCAAGGTTTGCCAGGATCTGTAGGAGTCCTGGAAGCTTAAAGTTTAGCATTTACGGAGCAGCAGGAAGGGAAATACAGGCGCCTGTATTTCCCTCCCCCTTCCTGCTGCTCTGTAAATGCTAAACTTTAAGCTGCCAAGACACCTACACTTCCCAACAAACCTTGAGGTAAGAGAACAAGTTTAGCATTTACAGAGCAGCAGGAAGGGGAAGGGAAATACAGGCGCCTGTATTTCCCTTCCTGCTGCTCTGTAAATGCTAAACTTTAAGCTTCCAGGACGCCTACAGATCCCGGCAAACCTTGAGGTAAGAGAACGCGTGCTGAATCTAGGTATTTCTTCTCGTGTGTTTTGGCTCTAAGGGACAGAGCGGGAACTGAATGTAGGAAGAGGTGCTTGGAAAGGGAGATAGGGAGGACTGTGTCAGCAGCCCTGCAGACAGAGCATTAATCAATAGTGAAAAGCCAAGAGACAGCAAGGGGTTTTCAAAGTTCCCCTCAGTTGAAAAGGACCAACATGAAAATGCTTTTGGTTTTCTGAGTCTGATTCAGAGTTAACCCCCATGCTCCACAGAAACTATCATCTGTGCATAACAGTGAGGAGAAGTAGATGCATGGAACTCCTTTTAATTCTGACATGTTTTAGTCAGAATTAAACAATAGTAAATGCTTCTGATATATTGTGACCAGCATCTATCATATCAGGAAGTTAAGTATCAGCTCTAAAACTCAAATTTCAGAACACTTTCAACAAATATTCTCTTGTTTTTGCTTTTACAAGCATGGCAAAAATCATGCATTTTGTGCATATGTATGAACAGGCTCTTTTAACAGTAAGACCAATTGTACAGCAATATAATACAGATGAACCAATGTCAATAGTATTTGAAAAAGTGAAACAGAATAAGGCAAAATCCATGTGTTTCCATATCACATATACAGGGTGTTTTTCCCCCCTTGGTGGCATGTGTAGGAGTCATAACATGCCTGCAAACAAGTGTACGGTGTGGATGACAGTTATGTCCCTTTAATGAATTGAGTCAAGCTTTGAACAACAGTAAAATAATCTGAGGAGAGGTTTTGATTCATATATAAATGAGCAATTTGATCACATACATTTAACTGGAGAGTGCATTTGTGTTGAAGTTTTTTTCTCTCTCATCCTTAGTCACAAGCACCTACCAAGCTAGAGGCTAAGATAGTAGAGGGCAGCAGAAGAAGTTAGAAGGAGAAAAAACAGTTTGATTTGGGCCAGGGAACTGCTTTAAGATTTCAGAGTGGTGGACAATGTTGTCTTGGAACTTGCCCCACCATCTCCTTCTGGACTTCCTTCTCACCATATGATGCCTCGTCAGTCATGATTAGACCTGGGAACGAACAGAAACAAAAACAAACATGCTGTTCATTGTTCGTTGCCATCCATGAACAAGGACAAATGAACAGTAACGAACATAACCTGTTAACGAACATGTTTGTTGTTCATTGTTTGTGGGGGCCAGAACAGCCCCCTTGGAACTTAGAGAGCCCATATTCACAGGGAGAGCAGGCTCTCCTCCAGCCATCACCTAAGTTTGGTCAAGATTGCAATACGGATCTTGGAGTGATACATTCCCAAATCTGAGGCCCCCAGGAAACTCGCATTGGATACAATTGGAGCCATCAGTTGACTTTGGCCCCGTTTACAAGTGGAGGACTCCCATGGCGGGCTGCCACCCTTTCTCGGGGGTGGGGGGTTTGGCTGCTCACTGGCAGCACCCCCATGTGCCTGCCCGCCAGGCCTCACAGAGGCTACTATCTGCTCGGCCAGAAGGTGAGTCATGTCGGTGGCTACCACGTAACCAAATGAACCAGCAACAGTCTGCAAAGAAAACCCTCCAGCAAGACGTGGTGGCGTACGTGGAGGCCTTGCACACATAAACACACACTCTGATGGGTTAGAGACACCAACATATGTCCACCAGATGGGGACATCATGGCATTGGGGCCAGTGCTGTTGTCTGCACCTCACCTGGTGCAAAGGCTGTTGCTGCCAAAACACACTGGCTGAACATGGAGCATTGGACCATTAGGTACATGGGATAGATAGTTTTCTCAATAGATAATTGGGGAGACAGGTGGATTGCATAAATATCTTGGTTGTCCTGTCATTAGACAGTTGGAAGGAAAGAACAAGGAGTGGGAGGTGGGGCCCAGCCCTAATGTGTGGAAGCGGAGGCTCATGTGCTGGCTGTCGAGGGAGTGGAGGATTCCTTTCCCCCGGTCGTGGGGGAGGCATTGGTTCCCCTAGGGAAGGAGATTGTGAGCAGACAGGTGGGTGCCCACATAGGGAGTTGTGGGCTACCCCCAGCATCACCCACCGGCCTGCCATCATGGACATGGCAGTCTATTCAGCACCCTACAGAAGACGGCATTGCAGTGAAGGCTGATGCCATTGTGGGTCCCTCCAGCCAGGCACGGAGCCAGGAGGAGACTCAGCCCAAACTAAGTACCCCGGGTGACGGGATCCACCTTGAAGGAATGTGCAGACTGCTGCTGGAGAGACACTTGTCTGCCCATCCTGTGTTGAAGCGGAGGCTGTCGCTGACATGACCCACCTTCCTGTCATCGCGGAAAGGATGGGAGTCACAGCCAGAACTCATTCCCTCCTGCTCAGAGGGGATAGCAGGTTCTGTTGACAGGGGCCACCGTAGTGCATAATTACATGTGCCACAGCAGCTGAGGTGTCCCTCATGCTCAAAAGTAGCGGCTGCAGACATGAGCCACCTTCCTGCCTTCACAGAAAGGACAAGATGGGCAGGACAGGAGAGGTCATTGGCAAGGGTCGGAGTGGTACCAGAGATGGAGAGGTTGAAAGAGGGACTGGGAACTTGTCAGGGAGAGCAGGACAAAGGGTTACCAGCCGTAGAAGCAGCCCTGAGAACTGAGGGGGGCTACAGAGGTTCCCCACCACTCAGAGACACCTTACCTGAGCAGGCAGGACAGACACTAATAATAACCAGTGTGAGCGCTTCCTGCCTTGGCAGAAAGGATGGGAGTCGAGGCTGGGACACATTCCCCCCTGCTCAGAGGGGACAGCAGGTTCCATTGACAGGGGCCACTGTACTGCACAATTACATGTGCCACAGCAGCTGAGGTGTCTCTCATGCCCAAAAGCGGCGGCTGCAGACATGACCCACCTTCATGCCTTCATGGAAAGGACGGGATGGGTAGAACAGGAGAGGTCATTGGCAAGGGTCAGAGTGGTTCTAGAGAGGGAGAGGTTGAAAGAGGGACCGGGAACTTATCAGGGAGAGGAAGACAAAGGGTAACCAGCCGTGGAAGCAGCCCCGCGGTCACCAGCTGCATTGCGGAGCAGGACCAGAAAGATCCAAAAGCGGCAGCATCTGACATGACCCACCTTCCTGCATTCATGGAAAGGACAGGATGCACAGGACAGGAGAGGTAATTGGCAAGGGTCGGAGTGGTTCCAGAGAAGGAGAGGTTAAAAGAGGGACCGGGAACTTATCAGGGAGAGGAAGACAAAGGGTAACCAGCCGTGGAAGCAGCCCCGAGAACTGAGGGGGGCTACAGCAGTTCCCCACCACTCAGAGACACCTTACCTGAGCAGGCAGGACAGGCACTAATAACAACTAGTGTGAGCCCTTCGTGCCTTTGTGGAAAGGATGGGAGTCGCGGGACACATTCCGTCCTGCTCAGAGGGGACAGCAGTTGCCTTGGATATGGTGCACTGTGCTGTACAACCACATGTGCCACAGCAGCTGAGGTGTCCTTCATGCCCAAAAGCGGCAGCAGCTGACATCACCCAACTTCCTGCCTTCGTGGAAAGGACAGGAGTTGTGGGACCCATTCCCCCCTCCTCAGAGGGAACAGCAGATGCCTTGGATAGGGTGCACTGTGCTGTACAACTCATGTGCAACAGCTCCTGAGCTGTCCCTCGTGTACAAAAGTGGTGGCAACTGACATCACCCACCTTCCTGCTTTTGCAGAAAGGATGGTAGTCGTGGGACCCATTCCCCCCTGCTCAGAGAGGGCAGCAGATGCCTTGGATAGGGTGCACTGTGCTGTACAATCACATGTGCAACAGCTCCTGAGCTGTCCCTCGTGCCCAAAAGCCGCGGCAGCTGACATCACCCACCTTCCTGCCTTCGCGGAAAGGACAGGAGTCGCAAGACCCATTTCCCCCTGCTCAGATGGGACAGCAGGTTCCGTTGATAGGGAGCACCATGCTGTACAACCATATGTGCAACAGAAGCTGAGGTGTCCCTTGTGCCCAAAAGCGGTGGCTGGAGACATGACCCACCTTCCTGCCTTCATGGAAAGGATGGGATGGGCAGGACAAGTCGTTGGGAAGGGTTGTAGTGGTTCCATCCAGAGAGGGAGAGGTTGAAAGAGGGACGGGGAACTTGTCAGGGAGAGGAGGACAAACGGTTACCAGCCGTGGAAGTTCCTGCAGCGGCGGCTGCAGACATGACCCACCTTCCTGCCTTCATGGAAAGAACGAGATGGACAAGACAGGTTATTGGGAAGGGTCGGAATGGTTCTATCCAGAGAAGGAGAGGTTGAAAGAGGGACAGGGAACTTGTCTGGGAGAGGAGGACAGAGGGTTACCAGCCGCGTTGCAAAGCAGGACCGGGAAGACCCAAACATTTGTGAGCCATCATCCAAGAAATCCACTGAGCTTGGCTCCGGACCTTGGAGCAGCCCCGAGAACTGAGGGGGGCTAGAGTGGTACCTCACCACTCAGAGACACCATTCCTGCACAGGCAGGACAGGCACTAATAATAACCAGTGTGAGCCATCATCCGAGATACCCACTGAGCTTGGCACCCGACCATGGAAGCAGCCACGGGAACTGATGGGGACTAGAGCACAACACCACCACTCACAATACCCTGACCTGAGTAGCCATGGGACAGGTAATAGCAGTTAGTAGCTTTGCCCCAGAGCCAGTCAGCAGGCCAAAGATCTTGAGGCCGTTGCAGAGGAGCTTTACCTAGATTAGAACCACAGTAGACTGGGATGGCTCAGAGCCCCGGTAGGTCCAAGTCCAGGGAGGGATATCCAAACAGGTGGAGGTTGACCTTAATGAAGGACAACATGTCCATCAGATCCAGGTGCAGACATGCTCAGCAGAGATGGAGGAGGTCTCCCAGGTGGGAGAACACCCGCTCGCTCTGCACGCTGGTGGGAGGGCAGGACAGGATGTTGGTTGACACGATGGACAGGTCCAGCCATATGGCAGATTTACTCGCCCAATACTCTAACGGGTTGGACTGGGGGTGGCTCAGTGGGCTCCGCAAGGTACTCTTGCACCATGGCCCCCGCTGAGTCTTCCACAGTGAGAGACACGCCCACTGTGCTGCAGCCAACCACACAGCCCACCGACAAGGCCAAGAGATCAAATGGGCCTGTTGGTGGGTCTCTCCTGCCGTGTCTCCCTTCTCACCTCCTCCCCCTCCTCCTCCTTCTTCTCTGCCACCTGCCCCTTGCCTCTGCCTGGTTCCCTCCATCCTGCCTTCTCTGTCTGGAAATGGAGCACCGCTTTGCAGAGCTCCTTTTTCCAACACTGCATCTCGCCCTCCTGCAGGTGATGCTGCCCTTGATATGGGGGGGTCACAGAAGAAGGCCATTTGGTACGACACCTCGTGGCGCAGAGGGTGCAAGTGCTCAGCCACACTTGCCTGCATCCTCCTCACAAAGTCCTGGACCCTGGGGAGCAGCTCTTGCTCATGCTCGAGCTCCTTGGCCAGGAACTGGTCGAGCCCGTGGATCAGGGGGATGACCTGACCCAGGCTGGCCTCGTATGAACACAAGAGCTTGGTGGCCTCCTTTTTTTTTTTTAAAAAAAAAATTTTATTGGTGAGTTTATATTTCATGTTTAATACATACATTCCCATCATATCTAATTTACTGTAACCCCCACCCTTTCCTCCCCCCTCCTTATCGACTTCCAACAGCTTTCCAACCCTTAACCGTTCTTATTACTTAACTTCACTTATATTCTTCTATAACACATATATCATAATATCTCTTACTCTAAGCATATTCAAATTATTTTATATATATACTATATTAAAATCACTAATCGACCAATATATCCATTTTACTCTTCCTTGATTAAACTCTATATTCTAAGTAAGATTTGCTTAAACATAATACTAGCTTAGATTATAATAATTAAATTCCCCCTTGATGGTAAAGTCGCTTATCTCTTCTATTTTCAACATCACATTTTAATAGTTCTCAAACTGCCACAGTTCTCCCTTCACATCCCATTTTTTTTCTAAATATTGTTTCAATTTCCCCCAATCAGCAATAAATTGTCCTGGATCAAGATCTTTAAGTTTTCTTGTCATTTTGTCCATCTCCGCCATGTACAGCAATTTATAAATCCAATCTTCTATAGTTGGTATTTCTTGTATTTTCCATTTCTGCGCGTACAAAAGTCTTGCCGCTGTAGTCATATAAAATACCAATGTTCTGTACTGCACTGGAACACCTTCCATTCCCAAGTTCAGTAGCAACAATTCTGGGTTCTTATTTATTTGGATTTGTAAAATTTCATTAATTGCTTCAATTATATCTCCCCAGTATTGCTTAGCTACCTCACAAGTCCACCACATATGATACAGTGACCCTTCATGCTTTTTACATTTCTAACATTTGTCTGACATGTTAGTATTTCCTAACGCAATCTTCTTTGGTGTTAAATACCATCTATAGATCATTTTGTATACATTCTCTTTAATGTTCGTACAAATTGAAATCTTCAATGTGTTTTTCCACATGTGCTCCCACGCCTCCATGGTTATTTCTTTATTAAAATTTACTGCCCACTTCACCATCTGGACTTTTACTATTTCATCCTCCGTATGCCATTTTAGAAGTACTTTATAAATCTTTGAAATTTCTTTTTTGCCTTCTTGTAATATCACTTCTTCTAATTCTGAGTTTTCCATTCTTATTCCTCCTTTTAAACAGTCCGAATTGAAAAGATCTCTGATCTGTCTATATTGAAACCATCCATAACAAGGAGACAGCTCTTCTTCTGTCTTTATTCTTATTGTTGAATATTGTATTTGTGTTATCTCCTTGTAGGTCAGACGTTGCTGTTCATTGTCGACAGTTCTCGGATCTGTTACTTCATACGGAACCACCCATGAGGGAATTCCACCTTCCATATAAACCTTATACTTCTTCCAGATTGTGAAGAGGCTTCTTCGAATATAGTGGTGCAAAAACATAGAGTCGGCTTTAACTTTATCGTACCACAAATAGGCATGCCATCCAAACAACTTTTTGTGTCCCTCCAGAGCCCGCAATTTACGGTTTTTTAATGTTATCCAATCTTTTAACCATGCCAGACAAATTGCTTCATAGTATAGTCTTATATTGGGCAGTTGCAAACCACCTCTTTCCTTCGCATCCTGTAATACTTTCATTTTCACACGTGGTTTTTTGCCTGCCCACGCAAAGTCTGAAATTTTCCTTTGCCATTTGTCAAATTGTTTAGAGTCTCGGATAATTGGGATTGTTTGCAACAAGAACATCACACGCGGTAGAACATTAATCTTTACTGCTGCTATTCTTCCCAACCATGATAAATTCAGTTTGTTCCATTTTATCAAATCTCTCTCTATTTGTATCCACAATTTCTCATAGTTATTTTTAAATAGATCTATGTTTTTCGCAGTCAGTTCAATACCAAGATATTTTACTTTATTAGTTACCTCACAATCCGTTATCTCCATTAGTTCTTGCTGCTTCTGCTTGGTCATATTTTTACATAATATCTTCGACTTCTTTTTATTCACATAAAATCCAGCCAAATCTCCAAACTCCTTTATTTTGTCTATTATTTTAGGCATATTCTCAATTGGATCGTCTACCATTAACATTATATCATCCGCAAATGCTCTGACCTTGTAGGAAAATTCCTTTATTTTTATGCCTCAGATTGTATCATCCTCTCGTATTTGAATCATCAGTATTTCCAAGATCAAAATGAACAACAATGGAGACAGAGGGCAGCCCTGTCTTGTACCTTTGCTTATTTTCAACTTTTTAGGTAAGTCATCATTCACTACAATCGCTGCACTTTGGTCTCTATAAATTTCTTTAACCGCGTGTATGAACTTTTCTCCCATTTGCAGCTTTTCCATAGTGGCAAACATAAAATCCCAGTTCAAATTGTCAAATGCTTTTTCTGCGTCCACGAAAAAGAAACCAACCTCCCTATCACAGTGCTTATCATAATATTCAATAGCGTTTATTACTGTCCTTAAATTGTCTTTAATTTGTCTATTAGGTAAAAATCCAGCATGTTCTTCTGCAATAAATTCCAACAGCCATCCCTTTATCCTTTCCGCCAAAACTTTTGCAAATATTTTATAGTCATTGTTCAGCAACGAAATTGGCCGATAATTTTTAACATTGGTCAAATCCTGTCCATCTTTCGGAATCAGTGATATGTTAGCTTCGTTCCATGAATCGGGAATCTTTTGGCCTTGCATAACTTCATTCATTACCTCTCTCAAAAAAGGTGCCAATTCGCTAGCCATCATTTTATAGAACTTTGCTGTCAGTCCATCCGGTCCCGGTGCTTTCCCTAATTTCGTTGATTGGATGGCCTCTTTTATTTCTTCCTCTGTCACTTCCCTATTTAATTTTTCTTTCCATTCCTCTGACATCGTTGGAAGTTTCATTCTTTCCAAATACTCCGCTATTGAATCTCTATTCACTTCTTTTTTCTGGTACAGTTTTGCATAAAATTTATAAAAAGCTTTACTAATAGCTGGTTGGTCCAATAATGTTCTGTCTTCCTCTCATATTTTAATTATAGTTTTCTTCTCTTTTTTAATTGCCAAGCTAGATATTTGCCAGGTTTATTTGCACCTTCAAATATTTTTTGATTCATTTTTTTCAAATTCCACTCCAATTCTTTGTTATTCATTGCCGTCAATTGCTCCTGCAGTATTTTTATATCCTGGTATATACGTTTCTTCCCTGGTCTTTTCTTAAGTTGTATCTCTTTGGCTTTGATTTTTTCAGTTATTTCCCTTCTCTTTTCTTCTTTTCTCCTTCTGTCCCTTGCATTCAAGTCCATCAATATTCCCCTTATTACAACTTTGTAAGTATCCCATACCTTATAAGTTGACACATCCTTATTTAAATTGTATTGTATAAAGAACTTGGTTTCCTTTCGTAGCAACGCCGTATTATCTTCTATCTGCAGCAAGTCTTCATTTATTCTCCATCCTCTTCTTTTAATATTTTTTCCAAATCTCCACATGATAGGGTTGTGATCTGAGCCTACCTTAGGCATTATCTCCACATCTCTAGTCCACAACATTAGTTCTTTGGAAGCCCAGATCATATCAATTCTTGATAGAGTAGCATGCCTCGCAGAATAAAAGGTATATTGTCTGTTTTTTGGATTTTGTCTCCTCCGTACATCTTCCAGACTTTCCTGTTCCTTAATCGCAAAAAACGACTTTGGCAAAAGTCCTCTCTTTTTTTGTGCAATTTTAGATTTCTTATCTTCTTCCAAGTTTGTAACTCCATTGAAGCCTGCCAGAATTATTTGATCATAGGTCAGCTCATCGAGTTGTTTTTGTAAATCCTTGAAAAAGTTTTCTTTTGCATCATTGGGTGCATAGATTCCAATCACCAAGGTCTTCTTCAAGTTCCAAATTATTTCCACTGCTAAATATCTAGCTTCTGCATCACTTAAAATTAATTTTGGCTGCAGTTCCTCCTTTATATACAACACAACTCCTCTCTTCTTTTTGGAGGCTGCTGCAAATTCATTTCCAAGCTTTACAAATTTCAAATACTTTAAATCCTGCTTTCTGATATGTGTCTCTTGGAGACATACTATATTACATTTTTGTTTTAAAAGCCAGTGGAAAATAGCCTTACGCTTACAAGGTGAATTTAGTCCATTTACATTCCAAGATATTATTTTACACTCCATGATCACATTCTTGTACTTTTTGGTAAGTCCTTTTCATTGTCCCTAATAAAGTTTTCCATCTCATGACCTGACCTGATATTTCTCCTTACTCCACCAAATTCAAATGCCAGTCCTTCTGGTATTTCCCATCTGTACCTAATTTTCAAATCCTTTAACATCTGGACCAGCTCTCTGTATTTTTTCCGCTCCAACAACACCGCTCTGGGCAGTTCTTTCATGACTCTCACCACCTTCCCGTCAACTTCTAATGGTTCCTGCAATTGTTTGCTTACGATTGACTCTCTTGTGTTTCTAGTCGTAAATTGCACGATCATATCCCTTGGTAACTTCTTCTGAGCTGCAAATTTTGAGTTAATTCTGTATGCCACGTCCAGGAGAGCTCCAACTTCCTCTTCTTCTTTCCCCAGGTAGCCCGCCAAAATTTCTGTAATCTGGGCCGATTCCAGATGACTAACCTTAAGGCGCTTCATGCCGCCCTCTTCCGGATCGCGATGGGCAAAATGCGATATTTCGCATTTTCCCCGTCACGATCCAGAAGAGGGTGGCATGAAGCGCCTTAAGGTTAGTCATCTGGAATCGGCCCTGCTCTTGGGATGTTTTTTCCACAATCTCCGGAATCCCACGAAATCTGAGTTGCTTTTCCATTTGTTTACTTTCAGCTACAGCCATTCTTCCCTTCATTCCTCGCATCTCCGTTCTCTGCACGTCTGCTAAGGTGTCAACCGCGTTCTCTACTACATTAACTCTCTGCTGTGTAGCTTGCAAGTCATTCTGTACTTGATCCATTTTTTTTGTGAGTTCTGCCATCTCCGATTTTAGTGCCTCTTTAAAGTCCTTAAAGTTCTCCTGCATCATTTCTTTAAGCTCTTTATTTCCTTCTGAAACTTTTTAATCCAAATTTTCCAGCACGGTTTGCCACTCCTTCTTCGACATCGTGGGGCTAGCTCTACTTCGCTCCCACGTGTCCGCTCTTTTCCTCAACTCCGTGGCGCTAATTTATTACTTTCTGTTATTTTTAAAAGTCCAGATTCAGTTTATTTTTTAGAGAAAAAAGTTTGCGTAGCCCAAAATGTTGGGCGTTATTTCTCTATGGTTTTATATTGAAGCAATCGCCCTTACCTTCACCAAAGATGGCCTACTTCCATTTTCCTTGAAGTCACAGCTTTGCCCTGTTTCAAAATGGCGACCTTCTGCTTCCGTTGTTAACAAGCCACTTCTTGCCAGTCTCTTTATGATTCTGACGCACTTCCTGTTCCTCTTCTTTTCACAGCAGTTCTCACGATATTAAAACTTTCTCACAGTCTGCTATCTCTTCCTAGCTGCAGGTATGTAAACAATAGTCAATTTTCCGCATTAACTTCTCTTTACAGTGTCACTTTTAAAAATTTAATTTGCCGGAATTTCCTCCTTTACATAACAAGTCTCTTGCAGTTTTTAGATTCTCTTTATCACTTTATTCCTTTTTATAATCTGTCCCGTATTAAGAGATAGCAATCTTTACCTTCTTAGATGTTTCTCTTGGGTTGTAGTCACTGCTTCAATTATCCAATTAGTTCTTATTCCCTTTTCGGTTTACTGAAGCTTGGGTATGTAGGTCCTATGCCAGAAACTGACTCCAGAGCCGCTGCAGAGATTTTAGCAACCTTTCTTCGGGTGGGACCTCAAGAGTGGATGGGGGCTCGTTGTGTAGAACCCCCCTCACACCTGAGATCAACGCGCCCTCAGGTTCTTAAGCATACTTGCCTGTTCTCCGCCTGAGAACAGGGGGCTGCGGGCAGTTGGCGCCCCTCCAGCCTCCACAAACTGCGGCACGGACAGCCCAGCTCCCTGAGCTGCGTTAGACCTCCATGAATCCCAAACTGGAAGTCGGACAGCTTGGTGGCCTCCTTAATGGGTTTAAACAACTTGGACATCTGGGCAAAGACTCTCCATTCCATGGAGAGCTGAGGCTGAGGAAGGGAGAGGAGCTGAGGCTGAGCTCCTCTCCCTATCTCAGAATGTCCAGCGATGACAGTATGTCCTTCAATGGGCCCTTCAGCTCCACCAGACAACTTATCATGTCATAGGTGGAGTTCCAGCGGGTGGGCAGGTCCCGATAGAGGTGGTGCTTAGGGTCCCCCTCCCCCTGCCTCTGGAGCAGCTCGCAGGAAGAGGTGATGCTGCGGGAGAAGTGGGAAGTGATGCGCCAGCAGCTGTCCAGCAGTTTGCATGTCCACAAAGTTCCCTCATCCCAGCTGTCCCTCAGCTTGTTCCCTAGCCTGAGAACATCCCTCATAACCAGGTGCAGCTTGTGCGCCATTCACACCAGGCCTGGGAGGGTTGCCTCTTTCAGGGCTGTCAACATGTTGCTTCCCACGTCCATCACCATGAAGCTATGGACAAACCCTTCTCCACTGGCCGTTCACTCCCTCAGAGCCGCCTTTATCGTGGTGGCAATGTTCTTCCCAGTATGAACATGGCACCGGAAGATGGAGTGAGGGGTGGACTGTAGGCAGGGACAGCTCCAAGAGTTTGGGATGAGGACAGGATGGATGTTTCATCAAACTCCAACCATTCCTCCATGCATCCCTCGCCCTCCTCCTCAAAAAGTTTAGAGAGATCCTCTTTCCCCAGTGGCAATACCTCTTTGGCCTCCTGCAGAGCCCCCACAGGTGAATCTTGGGGAGCAGGAGTTTCTGCTGCCCCCGAGCCCTGCCCAGTACTGCTTCCGGGGCAACCAGGACAATCCTTGCACTTCCCTCCACAACCACCCTTGGCTTCCGCCCAAAGACTAGATGAGGCACTGATAATAATCAATGTGAGCCCTCAGCCAAGGTGCCCACTGAGCAAGGACCCAGGGCACAGCAGCAGCCCTGGAACCAGAGGGAGGGTCTAGTGCACTAGCTCAGCACTCCCAGAAACCTGACCAGATCAGGCACTAATAATAATGTGAGCCCTCATCTGAGGTGCCCACGAAGCTTGGCCCCAGGGCCTCCCTCTGGTTCCAGCCCTGGAACCAGAGGGAGGGGCTAGAGCCCTAGCCCAGCAATCCCAGTTGCCTGACCAGATCAGGCACTAATAATAATCAATGTGAGCCCTCAGCAGAGGTGCCCACTGAGCTTGGCCCCAGGGCCTGGCAGCAGCCCTGGAACCAGAGGAAATAGATCCCTCATCCACCCGCACAAAAAATTCAAGCCCCAATGCACTCTCCCTGTCTCACTCCCCAAATGCTAGCAACAGCTCTCTCCCACTCCACTGCCTGCTGAAACTGAAAGCCAGAGCTTGGAGTATGCTTCCTTTTATAACCAAATGTCCCATATAGCAACACAGGAGGTCTGTGGTTGGCAATCAGAACTAGAGGTGGGCACGATAAAAAAAAAATACTGATCAAGCCGTTCGTGGATCTGGGCCGCCGCCGAACCCAGGTCACTGATTCTAACCGATCAAGTCCCGTATCCGATCTGGAATTGGGAATCGGGGAGGCCAAAGCGGGAGGCGCCCCGCTGTTTCCAGCGATATAGGAATGGTGGTTGGTGGCAGTGGCTGCCAGGCCCGGCGGGCATGGGGAGGCAGCGATGAGCCGCCTCCCATCAGGGAGGGAGGGGACATTCACACACACACACACACACACTTAGAGCAGGGGGGGAGTTTTTAACCCGGCAACAAGCCGCCTCCCCTCAGGGAGGGGACATTCACACCAGGGCCAGATCTACGGTTGCCAGCGCCTAGGGCAACCGTAGTCAGGCTCTTGCATGCGCGCACTCCTGGGTTACCCCCCCCCGCCCACGCAGCAAGCTGGCTGTCCCGGTGCACTGCGGAGCTGGCAGCAGCGCAAGTGGCTCAGAGGCTGCCCGCGCCATTTACGTGCCCCGCAAGACAAGCGGCGGCCAGCTTGCCCATGCGCCCCTTGTCCTGGGGAAAGGCAAATGGCGCAGGTGGCCTCCCAGCCACCCGCACTGCCTTTTGCCTTTCCCCAGGACAAGGGGCGGCTGGCTTGCCCACACGCCCCTTGTCCTGGGGAAAGACGAATGGCACAGGCGGCCTCCCAGCCACCCACACTGCCTTTTGCCTTTCCCGCAAGCCAGCCGCCCCTTGTCCTGCGGGAAAGGCAAAAGGCAGCGTGGGTGGCTGGGAGGCCGCCTGCGCCATTCAACTTTCCCCAGGTGTGCTCCTGGGACTGGCAACTGCGCCCAGTGCCCCCTCTTTGGCGGCACTGGGGGCAGACTACCCCCCTGCCCCCCCATCGATCCAGCCCTGATTCACACACACACACACACTTAGAGCAGAGGGGGGGATCTATCCCTGCCTCTCCAAATAGAGAGAGACACCCCGTCAACATGTTTCAGCCAGCTTTTTAAAAAAAGCAGGGACAGAATCTTCCGTTCCTCCCCACCCGATTTTAAAAGCAAGCAGCCAGTCTTCAAAAAGCATATTTTAAACACACACACAGAACCGTGAATGAGGTTTTCCCACAAAATACAGCGTTTTAAAAGCAGGTTAAAAACAGAGAGTGACAGACAGAAAAACACTCATTCCTCCTACATAGCCCTGTTTTTTCAAAAAGCAAAAAAAACTTTGTGCCCATGGCTTCAGAACACCCCCTTCCCCCTCCCTCCCCTGGGTTGCTGCTCCGTGGTTGGAAGGAGGCCTGCTAATCAAGGAAAGCTGGGCTTCAATTCGGTTTTCTAGGGTGACAGAAGGAGGGAAAACACAGCTCAGGCATTCCCCTGGCTCCGTTGCTAGGGGAATAGATTATTGGCGCCTAAGTGTCTGGCCCCCCCAATCAAGCCCCCCCCCCCGAATGCTGGATCGGTCACCGTGGACGCAACCAATTAGTTGAGTCCTGATGGTGCAAATGCCATTATCGGGGGATTTTTCACATTGTGAATCCGATCGTGCCCATCTCTAATCAGAACTGCTTAACAGGGTTTGCAGGGATGAGATTGGAGTTCCCATGGCTACAGAACACCCCTCCCCCCTCCCTCCCCCCTGGTCTTTGCTCCCATGTAACCAATTTGGATCTCCACACTTGGAAGGATGACCTGCCCATCAAGCTAAGTTGGTCTTAGATTGGAGTTTCCAGGGCAACAGAAGGAGTGCAGACAGAGTTCTGGCAGTCCCTGCCTCTGTTGCCAAGGGAATTGATTGAAGATGCCTGACTCCTCTGGCTTCATGAACGGTGGACGAACACATGAACAAGGCTTGCGACGACCACTTGTTCATTTAAAATTGCACCTCACAAACGACTTGCTCGCGAACAGCTGATTGGGCTGTTTGTGGCCTTTTTTCATTCATATTGCTGTTCTTGCTCACCTCTAGTCACGATGACCACAATATAATGGTGTCTTCTCCAAAGAAAACTAGGCCCTGAAATGTCTGCCCTGAACTGCATTAATCAAAGAAGGAGGAACATGAAAGACTACACAATCTCTTCAATATTATGCAGAACTATTTTATATTGTACTATCTTTCTCCATGAATGGGAAGTGTGAAGCACTTCTCAGATCAAGGCTACTTTGGCATTGTGGTCTTACTATTCAGCCAATCCTTCTCACCTATGAAATACTCAGAAGGAGTAGCTTCTCAACATATCTGTAAACTCTACAAGGGGTAGCTTAATTCACTAATGTATGGTAGAGGAGATGGTACATTTTACACATTCTGACATGTTAGCAAATGCAGCATAAACTCAAGGCACCTGATTAAATCACAATTCTATTTTGCAAACTTTTCTGTTTATTTATAAACAGTAAATATGTTAGACAGACAAAAACTACAGGAAGCAATCCTAAGCATATCAACTCAGAAGTAAGTCCCAGTTGCTCCCAGGAAAGTGTTTGTAGGACTGTGGCCATAGTACAAGAAAAAACCCTACAGAAGAAAACATGCATCCAGATTATTGTGGGCCACTATCAGAAAGCCAGTAAACAATCCTGCTAGAGGCGTCTGCCTAAAAAGAATACGCTTATAATCACAGGGTGATTTCCTACTGGAATCAGATTGCCACTCTTTTCTCAGCTGTAGAATCATCAAAAAGTGATGAACAGCTTCTGTTCTCCAGCTTCTCTTTGGAACTCATTTTTAAAGGTATGTATTGAACCAGCACTGTTAAAGCTGTTAATCTGTCTGGCACATTGAATTCTTTCCCCACCATTAAATATACCTGCAATGTTTTTAGCTCAGCTGTACATAATTCACCTACAGACCTTTTAGTTTCCCAGTAGAAAAATGCAAGCAAGTGCCTGCCTAATGTGGCAGCTCTAAGCACCTTCTGTTTAGTAGCTGACATGCCCTTCATTTATTTTCAGGTGCTTCCACACCAAGGCACCTTAGCAATTGCTCAGCTGATGCTCTTCTGCAATTGCATGAAAGCTTATTCCTGTTGGTTTCATTCAAACACATCATTGCGAGATATTATTCTGCTTGGGCATCAGAACAAACCCCATAAGAGCAGGACAAGCAACTCAACACCCCACCCCAAACCCAACAACCTTCTATTGTGTGTGAGAGAGCACATTTCTGTTCTGGAAGAGCTGGACAAAGCCATCTGTTGTGCAAGAATTCATATTTGCAAAACAAGAAAATTTAGAACAATTTTGACTTTCTCAATTAATAGCAGGGTTTTTTTTCAAGCTTTGAGGGTGTTGCTTCCAATTTGCAATCATATTGTGGTTCAAGTAGAGATGTTTAATAATATACCTGGCTGTTTCCTCTTATATTTGAATGCACAGCAAGACCTGGTATCAAAGCATATCTGAAATATGATTTTTATCTAATTTTTGTGACAAAAAACTTCATCCCCAGAAATGAATTCTTCATTCTCAGAAGCATCTTCTTCATTAATATCATTCCTTTTGTTGATGCCATTTCACCCATTATGTGGAAGCACACCAAAATGAGACAAGAAGACAAAAGCCAGTCCTGAATCTCTGAGACATGTCCTTCTGTGATGTATATATTTGTAAACAAGTGTCTGTTGCATTCATTCTTTGCATTTTTAGGTTTACACCCAAACAACTTAATGCGTGAAGTGGCTAAGTGCTTAGTAGGTCCAACAAAGATCCTCTTCTAGAGTTATGCACAAAATTTTCCACGAACCTTGTGCTTGTGAAGGGTTGCTTCCACCCCTAAGAGCAGTGGCAGATTAAACCTGCTGATTCAAGCTGCCCTGCTGAGCTGAGCGGGAGGAAGCAAAACTGTTGTTAACTTGGCTGCTCTTTCCACACAGCTCTGTTAGTTTGGTTGTGTTGACCTCCAAAGGATCATCAGGAAACCTTGAAGTCCTCTAACACTACTTTACAGAAAGCTAAACTAGGTGGCCCATCACACATCTCATTTGTGAAGAGGGAAAAAAATCCTGGAAGCAGTCTTCTTATGTGGCCTTGACAATTCAAAGATACTGTGAAGACTATCAAGCATGATACATTGACAGTTTTGCCCAATCAAGAGATATCAAGAAGATGATGTTGAGTACCTCCTAAACAGGCCTAAGTGAGGGTTTCCAGTCACCTGGGGGTTGAGAAGGGGATCCCCTCTAACCTCCTCTTGTTTCTAACTGCCACTCAAAGCAGTGGCAGGAGAAAAAAATTGGCTATCAGGCCAATGACATGACATCACTTGGAGGAAAAGCCTAGGAAAAGTTTTTATTGTATGTATGTATGTATGTATGTATGTATGTATGTATGTATGTATGTATGTATGTATGTATGTATGTATGTATGTATGTATGTATGTATGCATTCTTGACAAATGTATGCCATTCTTGACAAATATAAGATAATGAAAGAGACCTTCCGATAGTGCTTCCAAACATGGGTGTGGTGAAATGACGACCGCCCCCGCCTGGTGGCAGCAGAACTCAAGGAACTGGACACCAGGTGGCTGACTCCCAAGACACCAGGAGAGGTAACCCTCCCAGAAAAAGTGATGCCAGAGCAATTTCTCCAGGTGGTTCCCCCCAGAAGTCCGGACTTGGATTCTAAGGAACTGGCCAGCGACACTGAAGAATTTGGTGGTCCACCTGGAGAACTTCATGGCTGTCAAAGTGGCCAGCAAAGCCATGGAACTCAGCCTTGTCAGACTCCTAGCCCTGCGGCAGTGATTAGTACAGTCAATATCAAGGACATTTCAATACAAAAATGTATGTATGTATGTATGTAATTTATAGTCCCCTTTATCACTGAGACTCAAGGCAGATTATATAATATGAGACTAATACAGTCAATATCAAGGACATTTCAATAAACAGTGCCATTGGGATTATAAATGTGTCCAAGGGTCAGCAGCCCCTCCCTATATACCTCCATTCCACATGAGGAGGCCAGAGCTACCATCGAATGAACACTGTTTACCAGATCGTCCCAGTGTCCATCTACTCCATTCCTCCTGAATATCTTAGATTTAATATTAGAACGGAACTACTTTAAATTTGCAGACAGGTACTATTACCAGACCAAAGGGGTGGCAATGGGGTGCCCGGCGGCACCCAGCATTGCCAACCTCTACATGGCGGACCTGGAAGAAAAATGGATTTTTAATAATCATAATCCATATAAAAATCATATATTATTGTTCCTGCGCTTCATAGATGATGTTCTGGTTATTCTGGAGAATGGACAGATAGCGGAACAGTTTGGTGTATGGATGAACTCGCTTAACCCGAACGTTAAATTTACGTGGCAGGGTAGTGACACTTGCATTAATTTTTTGGATGTCACTATTTACAAACAAAATAACAATCATTTAGGAGTTCGTCCCTTTAAGAAAGTGACTGACAGGAACTCCTACCTTCACTATACATCCTTTCACACAGGACATTTAAAAAGAAATATTCCATATGGGCAATTTTTGAGAATTAGAAGGAACTCCACAGATACAAGGGACTTTTATACGAACAGCTTAGAAATGAGCGTAGCCTTTGCCTCCAGGGGGTACCCCCAATCTTGCATACAAACTGCCCGGGTGAGAGCTTTAGATAGATCAAGAGAGGAATTATTGCAGCCACGTGAGAGCCCCAAAAAATAAGGCATAGCATGGGCACTTGATAACACACCGCTGGCAGCTTCTATCTGTAATATTGTTAGGGAACACTGGCACCTCCTCTCTGAGATTCCAGGCTGTAAATAGGCACCGGCAATTGGTCTACGTCGAACTAGATCACTAAAAGATTTCCTTGTACATTCAGAGTTTAAAAACATCGGAAGGCAATTACATATGCCAACTGGACATCACCCATGTGGAGGGTGTAATGTTTGCCAGTATATGGAAAAAATCGAAAATATGAAGATCACTTACTGTATGAAACCTTCCTTTTCTAATTGTAAGACCCCTAATGTAGTTTATATTATAAAATGTACCTGTGATTTATGTTATGTAGGAAGTACCTCCCACCCACTAAAGATCCGAATACAGGAACACCTTTCCCGCCTCTGTCATGGGGTGGAGGAAACTCCGTTAGTATCACACTTCTTAAAGAAACACCAGGATTACAAACAATTTAGAGTTTCGGTACTGGAAGTGGTGCAGGAACAAAATTTGGCAGATAACTCCAAGAAACTTTTACAAATTGAGTCTAGATGGATATTTTACCTTAAGACTTTAGTGCCACATGGGCTTAATAATGAATTAGACCTGTCTTGCTTTATTGGTCATTAGAACAGGAGCAGTTGTTAGCTGTGCATGCGACCCCTGATAAATGAGGTGTGTCTCCTCGCAAAACTTAAACAGCAATTAAATGGTTAAATAAGAGATGGTAGGCAGTTGAGTCACATACCACACACCCCTTTGCTACTTGGTAGAGCACAGAGGGAGCTGAAGCGCAGGCGACCAATGTGTGAGTACTTATTCAATGTTTATTTGGGAGATGATTATGTATTACATAATATGTATGAGTTACATAAACAGTTATGTAAACATATGTGTACCCACTCAGACCACCAGATATTTGCCCGGAGATGAAGATTTTCTAAACGGGAATTTGATAAAGTTGCTCTGCATCACCATCCCGTCGGCAAATGGCTCAAAAGCATTAGAACCCCTCTTCTGAGGACTGGTGTTTGTCTATATCGGAGGTCACAGCTCTGCGCTCCTCATGCTCTAGTGATAGACTCTGTTTACAAAATTAGTTCATGAAAATTACAAACTGTATTGAATGATGTATTGTCGTTGTATTGTCGAATGACTTTGTATTGTGTGGCTTGCGGATATTTGTAGAATTTGAATATTTATTCTGTATTTATTAGCACATTATTTATTAACACTATTGCACTCTGGCACTTTTATATATATAAAAAGTGTAAATTATTGCCTTGAGCATTTATTGTTTTTCCCAGTCTGCATATTGTTCTAGTCAGTTGGTACCGGTGAACTCCCGTGTTTTGTTTCTGGCTGCCAAGGAACCTGGCAATGGCCCAGGAAGCGAAGAGGAGCAGGATGCAGTGCCCTGGTAAGACGGGGCAAAAGGCGAGGTGGCAGGAGCCACTGTGGTGGCAGGCACAGCAACTCCGACTCTGCAGTGCTGAGAGGGGCTGGGGGGTGCTGGCGGAGCAAGGGCAATGCTGACTCTGCTGCAAGTGCCCGGGGAGGACCTGGCACTGATAAGGGAGAATCTTGGGCCCGCCCCGGCCCTGGTGGAGGAGAGGGGAATGCTGGCCAGATGAAGCCCCCGCAGACCGCACCAGACTCCGACACCCCCGGCCTGGACCCTGACAAAATGCAAATTTGCAAAGACATAACATCAGCAAATATACAATACAGAGTTGAAGAAATGTTGAAACAGAAGTGTGCCATTTTAGCTCTTTTTTCTGTGTTCTTCTTGCCCACTTTTCATTATGAGCATCCACATGTATGATCTGTGGACACCATTTTAAGGCTTATTGAGGCAACTTAAAAATGTCATGAGGGTCCTATTCCTGTCTCTATGACTATGCCTTTTTAAGTGCCAAAACAGCTGTAGAAAGGGGGTCTGCAGCCTTTTCAGCACTCTGCAGGCTGAATAAGGATTTTTAAATTGCCTTATTAGGTTTTAAAATGGCGGCAGCATCTATGAATCAGACCCATGGACACCACATCTAGTTTGGCCCATAGTCTGGGCTATTGAACTGAAGAACAAAACCCATGGAGCCCTAGACAAGTATTTATGAATTGCTTCATAGTTAGAGAAACACAGGGAAACTTTACTTATTTTGGCTTATGCTAGAAGGTGATCTGCATATAGAATTTGCCATTTGCCATTAATCGCAGTATAGCCATTTGCCAACATACAGCCAGTTTTCTGCTTTTGGCTTTGTCAAATGCAGTATTTCACTTACACTTACCTGTTTCCCTTAATTTTATCGTGGTTTTTATTTTGAAATTTTGTTCATATATCTTTGTGTAATTAACAGTATTAGGTATGTCAGTTTGTTTCCAGACACATCATTTATCTGCATTGTGCTTCAGTGAACCATTGTCATTCATTTCAGTTAAAACACTGAGTGTGTGCCATCTTACTGGTTAAGTACTGCACACTGGGGTGATTAGGGACCTTGGCAACTCCCCCATTGACTTGACAACTGACAAGGGAGTATTACCTCATTGCCAACCAAGGCCAAATAGGATTTTTTTTGATTCTGTCTTAACATTGACAATTGGGAAGTAGTTCTTCTTTTTTTTGCCTACCCTGACCAATAATGTTCAGAGTATTTGATTGAATTGATCAGCACTTTGTTTCCCCACACAAATGTGCTACAATTCAGTGGTTGGGAGGAAATGAAGATGCAAGAACCATGGCCAAGGACTAAAAATATTAAAGAAATTTGGTTTATACTTACTGCAGTTAGAATTGAGATAACCAGCATGAGAAAGTGGAGGGGGACTAGAGAAACATCGTGAGAAGGGAAGTTAACAGCAGAGCAGACAACTAGATTCCTAGCAAGCACAGTAAATTGAAAGGGAAAAGGAGCGATGCAAAAGGTTGCACTCGGAAGCAAAACAACTATACTACTGGAGGAGCCACGAAAACAACAGGAACAGGAAGTGCGCCATCTTAAGTAAGGTACGAAGCTAAGCCAGAAACCATAGAGATGCTGTAAAATAACCATAGAGAAAAAACGCCCGACATTTTGGATTTTAAAAGGACTTTTTTTACAATTATTTACACTTTTATACTTTGGAAAGAACACTAAGAGAAGGTAAGCTTTAACAATTCAACACAGATTTAAGAAAAAGGGCAGACACGTGGGGAGGCTCGAAACCGAGTCCCACGATGGCAGGAAAAAGAGGAGCAGATAAGGAATGGCAAACTTCAGTAGAGGCAGCGATCAAAGGACTGGAGAAAAAAGTGGTGGAGAATCATAAAGAATTGATACAGAAGGTGCAAGAAATGCTGGCAAAGGATTTTAAAGAGATGAGAGACACTATTCAAGCTGATGTAGCTGCCTTGGCAAAGAATCTAGATGGAGTAAAGGAGGATTTGCAAGCAACAACTAAAAAAGTGGAACAAGTAGAGCAAAAGACAAACGATATAAAAGCAGAAATGGAACATGAAAATCAAGTGATTCAGACAAGAGTGGCAATGATGGAGTGCAAGGCGACGGAAAGGCAGTTAAGATTTTGCAGTATCCCGGAACCTGAGACACAAACCACACAAGAGCAGATGAAAGAGATATTGGCAGAATTTTTAGGGAAAGAGAAGAATGAAATAACAGCAAATATGAACCTGGCATATAGAATCAACTCGGCTTTTACACAGCAGAGGAAGTTACCAAGAGATATTACTGTGCAACTAGTGACAAAGAGAATGAAGGAAGAGATTCTAAATATTTGGGGATAGAGTTGACAGCTAAGAATATAGACTTATTCAAGAATAATTACGCAAAGCTCTGGACTCAAATTGAAAGAAATATGATAAAATGGAATAAATTAAATCTGTCGTGGTTAGGTCAAATTGCTACAATTAAAATGAATGTGTTGCCCAGAATGATGTTTTTAATGCAAACAATACCAATAGTGAAAGATAAAAAGCAGTTTGAAAAATGGCAGAGGAAAATATCTGAGTTTGTCTGGGCAGGAAAGAAGCCAAGAGTAAAGATGAAAGTTCTTTGTGTGGCTAAAGAAAGAGGAGGATGCAGTTACCTGATCTAAGACTCTATCATGAAGCGATATGTTTGGTGTGGATTAGAGAATGGGTGACTTTGGCCAATCATAAGTTACTAACACTAGAAGGCTATAACAAAATATATGGATGGCATGCGTACATGTGGTATGAAGTATAAAATGGAAGCAATGTTTCAGCACCACTACTTAAGAAGAAATTTACTGTTAAGCTGGCTCAAATATAAGAAATTTATAGAAGAAAAGAAACCACTTTGGATTATACCAGCTGAAGTAGTCAATCCAAATTTGGAATATCAGGAAAAAGAATGGCTTACCCTCAAAGAATTAACAATATTAGAAAATGATGAGTTGAAACTTAAGCGAAATGAGGATTTGCCATTCAAATATGGTTGGTTACAATATAGACAAATAAAAGACTTATTTGACTCAGATCAAAGGAAGGTAGGTTTTAGAACCAAAAATTCAGATTTGGAAGAGATATTACTGGGAGATAATACTAAGGTAATATCCAAAATGTATAAGTTGTTATTGAAGTGGATCACAGAAGATGAAACAGTTAAGGTTCAAATGGTAAAGTGGGCTATAAATTATAACAAGGAAATAGCCATGGAAGCATGGGAACAATTATGGAAAAATACCTTAAAAATATCAACTTGTACCAGTATTAAAGAGAATGGATATAAAATCATGTATAGATGGTACTTAACACCGAAAAAATTAGCCATAGCTAACAAACAGTTATCAAACAAATGTTGGAAATGTAGGAGCATGAAGGTTCTCTATTTCATATGTGGTGGACTTGCCAAAAGGCTAGAGACTTCTGGTCTAAAATATGTGCTGAAATGTCTTTGATATTACAATACAATGTTGCTTAAAATCCTGAAATGCTATTTTTATCTTTACACTTAGAAAAGGTCAATAGAAATGATAAAACATTGTTATATTATATGTTAGTAGCAGCAAGAATTTTATATGCTCAATATTGGAAAAAAGAAGAAATACCGAATGTTGAAGAATGGACAAGGAAACTGTTGTACAGGGCCGAAATGGATAAAATAACGAGAAATTTGAACGAGCAAGTTCCAGATATATTGTCGAAGGCTTTCACGGCTGGAGAATGATGGTTGTTGTGGGTTTTCCGGGCTGTATTGCCGTGGTCTTGGCATTGTAGTTCCTGACATTTCGCCAGCAGCTGTGGCTGGCATCTTCAGAGGTGTAGCACCAAAAGACAGAGATCTCTCAGTGTCACAGTGTGGAAAAGATGTTGGCAGGTCATTTGTATCTACTCAGGAGGGGTGGAGTTGAGCTGAGTCATCTTGTAAGAGTTTCCCAGGGTGTGGAATGCTAATGGCGGGAGACTTCACTGTATCCTGAGGAGGTTCTTTTGCATATGGATTGGTGCTTGATGTGCTAATCTTCTCTGCAGGGCTATTGTCGAGTATAGAGTGTTTTGTTAGCCTGGTGTTTTTCAGAACTGGAAACCATGCTCTGTTCGTTCTTAAGGTTTCTTCTTTCCTGTTCATAGATCCAGAGGAGTTAGCCGTGTTAGTCTGTAGTAGCAAAATCAAAAAGAGTCCAGTAGCACCTTTAAGACTAACCAATTTTATTTTATTGTAGCATAAGCTTTCGAGAATCAAGTTCTCTTCATCAGATGCCTGATCCGAACTGGTCAAATACAGAAGAGGAGGGGAGGGGAAAGAAGGGGACATATATCACAAGAGGACAGGATGCAATTAGTGTGAAGGCAATCAAAACATTCCTTTGCTTGTAAATGTAAACTCAATAAAATATTAAAAACACTCCCCATGGACATACAAGAATGCATCCATATGGACACACCCCAGGAACCACGACCAGGAAGATTCTACCTACTACCCAAAATCCACAAACCAGGTAACCCAGGATGCCCAATTGTTTCAGGAAAATGCACCATCACAGTAGGAGTCTCGGGATACATAGACTCTATCCTCAGGCCCTATGCCACCAGCACACGCAGCTACTTACGGGACACCACTGACTTCCTCAGGAAAATACAGTCCATTGACAACCTACCAGATGACACCATCCTAGCAACCATGGATGTGGAGGCCCTGTACACCAATATCCCACATGCAGATGGACTGCAAGCCATACGGAATATTATCACGGACAAAACCACAGCACACCTCGCCACTGAACTTTGTCACTTCGTACTCACTCACAATTACTTCGAATTTGGTGACAACTTATATCTACAGGTTAATGGCACAGCCATGGGCACACGCATGGCACCACAATATGCTAACATATTCATGGTGGACTTGGAGCAACGCTTCCTCAGCTCCCATCCACTGGAACCACTACTATACTTAAGATTCCTGGATGACATCTTCATCATTTGGACCCATGGGAAGGAAGCCCTTGAGAGATTTCATCAGGACTTCAATAACTTTCACCCTACTATCAACCTAAGCCTGGACCACTCTACACAACAGGTACACTTCCTGGACACCACTGTACAACTACATAATGGATGAATAAATACCACCTTATACCGGAAACCAACAGACCGATACTCATATCTACATGCCTCCAGCTTCCACCCTAAACATACCACTCGGTCTATTGTCTACAGCCAAGCCTTACGTTACAACCGTATCTGCTCCAATGCTCTCGACCGAGACTCACACTTAAGAGATTTACAACAAGCATTTTTGAGACTACAGTACCCACCAAATGAAGTGAAGAAACAAATCAACAGGGCCAGACTAGTACCCAGAAACAGTCTGCTCCAGGACATACTTAAAGGAACTAACAACAGAACACCACTGGTTGTCACCTATAGCTCCCAGCTCAAACCCATCCAACGTATCATCAGGGAGCTACAACCCATCCTGGAAAATGATACCTCTCTCTCAGAAGTCCTGGGTGGAAGACCTTTCCTTGCCTACAGACAGCCCCCCAATCTTAAACGACTTCTCACTTACAATCATGAATCGGCCAGCAGGGCCACCAGCACAGGTACCAGGCCCTGCAACAGACCCAGATGCCAGCTCTGCCCCTATATCTACCCAGGGAATACAATTACAGGACCCAATGGCATCAACTACACTGTCTCTGGCTCTTACAGCTGCTCATCCTCCAATCTGATATATGCCCTCATGTGCCAACAATGTCCTTCTGCTCTGTACATTGGACAAACCAGCCAACCTCTACGCAAAAGAATAAATGGACACAAATCTGACATTAGAAATGGAAACGTCCAAAAACCAGTGGGAGAACACTTCAATCTACCAGGACATTCCACCAAAGACTTAAAAGTCGCTGTGGTTCAACAGAAACCCTTCAAAAACAAAATCCAACGGGAGGCTGCTGAATTGGAATTCATATGCAAATTTGACTCTGTCAAGCTGGGACTGAATAGAGACTATGAATGATTATCACATTATCACAGGTAACAGATTTCCTTTACAGAGGCGTGGTCTGGGGGAGCCCAGAGACGCCTGGTGTGGGCTTTGTTTGTCAATTATCTCAGCCTGAGTGCCTGTGGGCTTTCGGGGACCACAGTTCTCTTTGTCAGATGCAGCTGGCAGGGAGAGCTGTGGTTATCGAGGGCTTATACTACATAGGAATTGTATACCTTCACTGCGGCAAACTGACTCCACACCAAAAGGAGATGTTTACATTTACAAGCAAAGGAATGTTTTGATTGCCTTCACACTAATTGCATCCTGTCCTCTTGTGATATATGTCCCCTTCTTTCCCCTCCCCTCCTCTTCTGTATTTGACCAGTTCGGATCAGGCATCTGATGAAGAGAACTTGATTCTCGAAAGCTTATGCTACAATAAAATAAAATTGGTTAGTCTTAAAGGTGCTACTGGACTCTTTTTGATTTTTCTTTCCTGTTGAAGTTTTGCTTATGCTTGTGAATTTCAATGGCTTCCCTGTGCAGTCTGACAAAGTAGTTGGAAGTGTTGTCCAGTATTTTGGTGTCCTGGAATAAGATACTGTGCCCTGTTTGAGTTAGGCTGTGTTCAGCCACTGCTGATTTTTCAGGTTGTCCAAGTCTGCAGTGTCTTTCATGTTCTTTTATTCTTGTCTGGATGCTATGCTTTGTGGTCCTGATGTAAACTTGTCCACAGCTGCAGGGTATACGGTATACTCCTGCAGAGGTGAGGGGGTCTCTACTGTCTTTTGCTGATCGTAGCATCTGTTGTATTCTTCGGGTGGGTCTGAATACTGCTTGAAGGTTATGCTTTTTCATAAGCTTTCCCATCTGATCAGTAATTCCTTTGATATATGGCAAAAACACTTCCTGTAGGAGACTGTTTTTCCTTGGTTGTTTGATTCATCCTGGGTTTGATTGCTCTTCGGATTTCAGATACTTTTTTGGAAGATTGGAAGAAGCTTAAGAAATATTTAGAAAAGAAATGCGATGTTAAAGGACAATTGTGGTCTTTGGAGGGATTTTAAATTTTATATAAAAAGATTTAACGAAAGAAAAATATATTAAGATCTTTACCAGGGTAAGAGTAATAGCAATACAGTGTAATAATAATATCTATAAATAAACGGGGGGTTCGAATGTTGTTGGAAGTCAACAAAGAAAAGGGGGAGGGGAGGAGGGTGGGGTATATATCTAAGTTGAAGGGTTAATTAGGATAAGTTTAATGTATTAATCAATTACTGTATATTGCCTCATCCAATAAAAACTTCTTTAAAAAAAAGATGCAAGAACCACGGTTGAGCACCTCAAGGCATTTGTCCGGTAAAAGGAGACTTGATTAGATCAATCTCTTGCTGCTTACTGGCTCAGGAGGTCCTGAAGTCCCTTGGTTTCTGAAGGCTTTCTTGCTCTTCAGGCTTACTGGCTGATAATGCTGACAGGGCCTCCTTTGTGGGTGATGAAGAACATGGAACAGTGATATTACTGTTCTGAAAATTGGGGGCAGGGTGGAGTGGCCCAGTTATTATAGATGCTTGTTTCAAACACCCCACCACCAGAATAGCTTGATAGCATTGAGCAGGATGAGCATATTCCTGTAAAAGGCATAGCTTCTGTTATGTCAAGACCAATGAAGCGGAGCCCCATCTCTAAACTCTGAGATGGGATAAAGCCATGGGCCTACTCTGCTGTCTTTTTAGCTCAAAGAAACATAAATGCTGTTGCTGTCCCTTCTGGCATAGGTCTAAGTACAAATGAAGACAATTTTTATTTGGTTAATATTTTTTTCCTTTTAAGTATTTTATTTTCTATAATTTGTATATTTAATCATTCTTTAGATTCTCCTCATGTCTCTTAGACTGAAACAGATCCAACATAAATTTCACTACCAGGATTGTAATAGCTGCATTAAAACCACCAGGCAAAAATTGGAGCTTTTTTTACTATACGCGTGTCTATATTGGGAACTAGTTGATCAATCAACTGTGTTCTTAATTGCTTATATCTTTGACAAAAGAATAAGACATTCTCCATAGTTTGAATAGAACTAGTTCCACATCCACATAAATGCTCAGAGTAAGACTTTTTAGAATACCGCCCACTCAAAATGGCAGTGGGTAATACATTGAATCTGGCTAAAAAGAAGGCGATTCTATAAACTGGGATGGTTAAGAAATCCATATGCAGACAGCAAGAACTTGAATATGTAAACCCCAAAAAAGCAGAAGAGCATGCACAATAGGCACGAAGAACAGTGCTATTTAAGTCTCACTGGAACAATCTTTTTTACCAGACAGCAGGTTATAGAAAGACATAGTTGATAAAAAAGTGTTTTCCAATTCCAGTCTCCAAAATTTAGCATCTACAAACCCAAACCAAGAATTAACACATGAGTCCTTTAATAACAAAGGCTACCCTTGGGAAGGGCCAATAGAAATTTTAATTGATAACTAAAGATTAAGGCCCACACTTTTGTTTCCAGTGAGCAAATCCCCAGCTCAGCTCTAATAGCAATCCCTGCCACGTAATAAGGGGCACTTAACAACTTCCTTAGAAATATGTGCAGAATAACATCAAGAGGCTGGTCTTCTAAATCAGCCCACAGAGGAACACCATAAAGAAGCTGAGTAACTATTTTTGCTTCACAGAGCATAATAGCAGAGGGAATATGTTGTCCACATCTAGAGAAGAAAAAGCACCGAATTCCTTTGGATGATCTTAAGGCTTTCTCTTTCATAAAGCCTAAATGGTTACTCCAGGTCAGATTAGATTGAAATTTCATGCCTAGGTAATTGTAGCTGTTTGTTTGATGCAATTTGATGCCATTTAGTTGCCAAACATAGACGATGGATCAAGGGTTTTTTTTTGCAAAACCTACTATTTTAGACTTACAGTAGTTAATGGTTAAGCCCTCATTGCTACAATTGCCAAATGCTTATAATAAACAACGCAGTCTGTCTAATGAGCTATTAACAGCGTATCATCAGTATACATAAGAGTTGAAATTGAGGTGTTTGCTAGCACAGATGCATGCAAATTGGGCAACCTAAGCCTCTCAGTAGGGTTGCCAGGTCCCCTTACCCTAGGGCTGCTAGGTCCAGGTTGGGAAATTCCTGGAGATTTTGGGGGTGGAGCCTGGAAAGAGTGGACTTTGGGGAGGGGTGGGGCCTCAATGGGGTATAATGCCATAGAGTGTACCCTCCAAAGCAGCCATTTTATCCAGGGGAACTGATCTCTGTGGCCTGGAAATCAGTTGTAATTCTGGGAGATCTCCAGCCAACACCTGGAGGCTGGCAACCCCTACCTTACCCTCCTGGCAAGAGGTAGGAGACCCAGCACTCAGCATTTTTGTGGTCTTTGCATGTACATGCTTCTGGACTGCCTGATGGTGTCACTTCCAGGAACTGATGTCATTGCACAGAGCATTGTGCTGCCCCTGGGAGTGCTTCCACGCTCCGCAGTGGGCTGATTTCAGCCCATTTGGTGCCAAATGGGGCCTGTTTGGGGCCTAAACTGGCCTGCTGTGAAACGCAGGAACTCTCCAGGGCCCTCCCAGCAGTGCTTCTGCACACTGCAGTGGGCCAAATTGGGTCTGTTTGGGACCGATTTGGCCTGATGCAAAATGTGGGAGCGCTGCTGGGGTGATGCAATGAATCCTGGACTGCTCCTATGCTTTGCAGCAGGCTGATTTCAACCCCAAACGGCTTGCTGTAGCTCCCTTGCCTTTTCTCCCACCGGCCAGGTAAGGGGGGGAGGGGGCAGAGGGGGGAGAAGGGGATCCCCTGCCCAGGACCGGATCTAGGATTGCCGCTGCCCAGGGCAACCCTAGCCCGACCCCTCGTGCGCACGTGCAGCACAGCACACGCACTCCTGGCGCTGCATGATGATGTCATTTTGCAGGGCAGGCAAAAGGCAGCGTAGCCGCCTGCACCATTCGCCCCTGTCCTGCGGGGCAGGCGAATGGCATGGGAAGCCTTGCAGCCCCCCACGCTATCTTTCACCTGCCCCACAGGACAGGGGGCAGCTGGCTTGCCTCAAATGACGAATGGCACAGGCGAATGGCGCAGGCGGTCATGCTGCTTTTTGCCTGTCCTGCAGGACAGGGGGTGCGCAGCAAGCTGGCTGCCCCCTGTCCTGTGGGGCAGGCAAAAGGCAGCACGGGGGGCTGCGAGGCTGCCCGCGCTGCTGCCCGCGTACTCCCAACAGCTAGCAGCTGCTGCCGGCGCCCCCTCCCTGGCGGCGCCGGGGGCAGACTACCTCCCCTGCCCTCCTTCGATCTGGCCCTGTCCCTGCCCCCAGCAGGGGAGTGGCAACTCTTCCTGTGAGGAAGATCATTTATATAAAGATTAAACAAGGAGGGAGCCAAAACACATCCTTGTCTAACCCCTCTTTGTAATGTGAAGGAGTCAGACAACAGTCCCTGTTTATTCATTCATACTTGTGCTTCAAATGTTTCATATAATGAGGATATGAGCTAATGTAGGCAAGCATTGATACCATAACTATCAAGTTTCTGCCATAGTCTATTTCTTGGAACCGAATCAAGGCCATCTTTAAATTGGTTAATATTGTTGTTTAAATGTTTTTTCTATCTTTTTAAAAATTACATATGTGCATGTTCATTCATTCATTTCTATTGCTTCTAATGGGAAACATTAAAGGTTGTAACCCTGACCTCTTGTCTTGATATACCTTTTTACACATTAAGGAGATTGTGCCTGGGGTTTCCACCATGTGTCTTGTTTAACATGAACATAGAGAAGAGTTCTGTGTTCTCCTCAGTTCACATTCCAATTCCGACTATGGTATGTGTGGTGGTGCTTGATTCAGATCATGACTGGAATGTGTGGAGAAGAGGCTCCAATCTTTCCTCTCACATGATTTTCTTTACCTGAAATGTTCCTGAGGGCACTGGACATTGGGGAAATGCATGTGTACACTCATTAGTTTCCTCAGTGGGACAAATACTGCCCTCCAAACCATTTCAGGTTGAGAAAACAGTGTGCTGGGGAGGGGGGACTGAGGCCCTCATGATCCAAATTGGACACCACAAGTGCAGTAATTGAGGAGAACCTGCAAATCATGTCTGACTTTTACATAGGATACAAGGTGAAGACTCCAGACCCAAACTGTGTATTCAACAATGTCAAGTGGCATTTTCTTTTATTTCCACATTGATAGAATAAAATTTCAGGAATTGTAAAATTCATCCATTCACCCAAAGAGTCTCCCCAGCACTTAAAGACATATCATACTTCAAGTTCTGGCTGTATCCCGCCCTCCCCAAATAATTGGTACAAAAGTCTTGGAGATAGTATTCCTCAGCCAAGGAATTCTTTCCCTACTCAAATTTCAGGTAAAAAGTGTTTCCATTATTGTTAATTAAGATGCTAATTTGTGTTGCTGACATTGGGAGTCATTTGGAAATGCTATAGGGCGACAGAAGTGCAGAGCAAACACAAGGCAGATTTTGTACGGTTGCCAACCTTCAGGTGGTAGCTGGTGATCTACTGGAATTACAGCTGATCTCCAGAGATCAGTTCCCTTGGTAAAAATGGCTGCTTTGGAGGGTGGACTTTATGGCATCATATCTTGCTGAGTTTCTTCCCCTTCCCAAACCTCACTGTCTCCAGGCCCCACCACAAAATCGCCAGAAATTTCCCATCCTGGAGCTAGCAACCGTAGATTTTTGGCACCCCAAGGAGACAGGCAACACTGCAAAAAGAAAGAACTGAGACTTGGGAGCCACAAGAGAGGCATTGTTTTACACACAATTCAATTGCACCATAGGAATTATAAGCAAAGTGTCCTCTGAGAGAAAATCCTCAAAAAGCAAAGAGATGGTGCCACTGCTGCGTATGCAATATCCAAAAAGCCCTCCCAGAGCACTCAGACAGAAACAGTGTGAACAGAAATCTACTAGTGCAGACTTTGCAGTGGCAAGATCGATATGCTCTGCTGGCTGGATAATGTTTCCCTCACATTATCTTCTGGTTTATCCCCCCTTCCCCCACGCACTTGCTGTTGTCATCAAATTGACACTGGGTCAGCAAGATGTTTGACTAGCAAGGATGAACAAACTTTCCCAATTATTAGTGGGTGTTGTTGCTTTCTGATGTTGTATTGAATATAATAATATTAAAATAGAATATATTAAATTGGGTTTTGATTATCCAACTGCATGCCTCTTATATCTGTCATCATGGCATGGCTAATGTGTGAATTCCATCCTTTCCAAGACATCTTGCAGCTCCTCTCAGAGCTCATTTAGCACTCCTCAAAATTGTTCAGATTATTTTCCATATGGTTGGGGGTTCTACTCTATTGGAAAACAGGGAACTCAGCATCTCTGAGCATTGGGGGACAATGGATGTCTCTGTGTGTATGTGTTATTTTACTGACTAAAAATGCTTCTCTTTGTCTATGGTGGAACGCCTCTCTGATGCCTTTTTCTTCCTCTGTCAATTATGAGAGATTCTCTCTCTTTCCCTCTCTCTCCTCCTTGTTGCTTCTAAAGGTGCAGGAAGTACCTACATCTCTTTTCTGCTATGGAAGATTGACCACAGTGACCCATGCACACATGATGCTAGGCAAGCCAGTCATGTGATTAGGGGAAGTTCATTTTAGGATTATTTCTTCTTTCTAGAATTTTAGGAGTACAAATCTTTCTTCTTCTTCAAGAAATGCTGTGAATTGGAAATTACCTCAATAAATGTAAGTTTTCTTTCTGAAGAGTGATTTCTGCATGCTGCATAACTCTGCTAAACTAAACTAAACTAAACTAAACTAAACTAAACTAAACTAAACTAAACTAAACTAAACTAAACTAAACTAAATATACAATTTCCAGTATATATTGCCTCCTAGATCAAGGTCCTTCTCCAGCCCTCCCTTGGAAGATGTAGCAGACTACTCATTGCCACCCCAGATGGAAAGAAGAGACAGACACAAGTGTTGGGAACTAATGGGCCATATTTATTTGGCAACAACATATCACTAAACATATATACACGGCAAAGGCCTAACTAGCGGTACAGGTCAGGCCCTGGGGTCACCCTGGACCTCCGCCCTGATCTGTCTGGGCGAGCCCTGCTGCCCTGGGTGCAAGCCATCCACATACATGGCTGGGACCTGGCTGGCCAGGCAAATGGTTCCCCACTCCAAGCCTATAGCACCTTACCATATAGCAGGAGGGCCGTACTTGTCTAGGGGATCCACATGGCAGTCTGCCCTCTCAGCTGGCAGCCGCAAAGCAGTACCAGTGATCCTGACAGACCCCAATTTCCCCCAAATGGGGATGTGCCAAGGGTGCTCACCGGCCCACTCATTTCTCCCCCCCCCAATCCTGCCAGGGGACATTCAATTGCAGCTCCACCGTAAGCCAATTACCACAACCCATGCAAGAAGTGCAAGGTAGGCAAAAGCTTCCTTCTCCAAAGCCAAAATGGAGAAAGGAGGAAAAAATTCCTACCTGGCCCTGGTAAACAGCGACCAGCTAAGCCTGTACTACTGCAGGGTGAGTGGGTGGGCCAAGCTCAAGGCAACTGCAGGGGAGCAAAGGCGGAGCCACCTTATAAGGCTCTTGGATCTGCTCCCTCCTTAATCCCTATTGGCTGAGAAGTTGTCTGCCAGCTCTTCTTCATGTGAGGAGGCAAAAGGCAGCCCCCAGCCTTAAGCAGCTACACTGCTGGCTGGGTGGACTGAGGGCCAAGCTACAAGTGACAAATGACACTTGAATGGCAAGTGTATTTCTCCCTGTTCACTTGCCCTCCACTCAATCCACTTGCCAGGGAAGTGTCTTTCGTCATGTGTAGCTTGGCCCTGAATTCCATTTGCTTGCTGGCTGCAGATATTACTATAGCATTCACTACAAGGAAAAGTTAAGAGTATGTATAAACGGGATCTGAGTTGCAGTAATTTGCTATACTGCCTCCCAAACTGCTGGCAAATAACGGGTCCAACATAATTAAATAAGATTGTAACAGTACAATCCTGTGCAGAGTTACTACAATCTAAGCTCCTTAACTTCAGTGTATTTAGATTCTGAATAACTGTATAGGATCACACTGTAGAGATGAAGCAAGTTGGAGAGGAGATGACTGAGAGGTGACATGATAGCTATCTTCAAATATTTGAAAGGCCGTCACATAGAGGATGGAGTGGAGTTGTTTTCTGTTCCTTAAGAGGACTGGAGCAGAACTAATGTGTTAAAATTAAATCAATAGAATTTTTGGCTAAAACTTAGGAAGAATTTTCCAACTGTTACAGCAGTTCCTCAGTGGAACAGGCTTCCTTGGGACATGGTGGGCTCTCCTTCTTTGGAGGTTTTTAAGCAGAGGCTAGATGGCCATCTGTCAGTAATACTGATTCTATGACTCCATATGAACTTAGGTAGTTGGTGAGAGGGAGGGCAGGAAGGTATGAGGCAGTATTTCACTCTCGTGGCCCTTTCTTATGTGTCCAGTGTACAATAGTTATGTGTCCCATGGTTGTCACTCTGGGGTCAGGAAGGAATTTTCCTCCAAGCTGGATTGGCAAGGGATGCTGGAAGGCTTTTTGCTTTCCGCTGGAAATTGAGCAGAGGTCACTGGGAGAGTGGGCATGTAGCTGTGAATTTCCTGCATTGTGCAAGGAGTTGGACCATTTAGGTCCTTTCCAGCTCTATAATTCTATGATTCTGCATCAAAAGGGAAAACAAAGAATTTTCATGTTCAGCTACAGCAAATAATATCCTAGAAGATGCTTACCAAAATCAACATGAAATGTAAATAACAACAATTCCACCCCTTCAGGGAAGAAGCAGAAAACGCTGTTTATATTCTACTGACTTCCAAGCAGTACAGCAGTCAATTTATTCCTACTTTTCATAATCCTGTTTCATGTATCTTCCTTGTGCTGTTAAACACATTCTGAAAACCTTCCTGTAGTGCCTGGCCAAAACATTTCTGTTCACCCAGGCTTTTAATTAAGGGTTTGATTCTTAACATATTTTTAGTCAGGAAACTTATTTTAAGCTGTCTGTGGTATGTTTTTATAGCCTATGTTTTTATGCTGGGGTGGTTTTTTTAATGCTTGATTTTAATTTCAGAGGAGTTAGCCGTGTTAGTCTGTAGTAGCAAAATCAAAAAGAGTCCAGTAGCACCTTTAAGACTAACCAATTTTATTTTATTGTAGCATAAGCTTTCGAGAATCAAGTTCTCTTCATCAGATGCCTGATCCGAACTGGTCAAATACAGAAGAGGAGGGGAGGGGAAAGAACAGGACATATATCACAAGAAGACAGAATGCAATTAGTGTGAAGGCAATCAAAACATTCCTTTGCTTGTAAATGTAAACATCTCCTTTTGGTGTGGAGTCAGTTTGCCGCAGTGAAGGTATACAATTCCTATGTAGTATAAGCCCTCGATAACCACAGCTCTCCCTGCCAGCTGCATCTGACAAAGAGAACTGTGGTCCCCGAAAGCCCACAGGCACTCAGGCTGAGATAATTGACAAACAAAGCCCACACCAGGCGTCTCTGGGCTCCCCCAGACCACGCCTCTGTAAAGGAAATCTGTTACCTGTGATAATGTGATAACCATTCATAGTCTCTATTCAGTCCCAGCTTGACAGAGTCAAATTTGCATATGAATTCCAATTCAGCAGCCTCCCGTTGGATTTTGTTTTTGAAGGGTTTCTGTTGAACCACAGCGACTTTTAAGTCTTTGGTGGAATGTCCTGGTAGATTGAAGTGTTCTCCCACTGGTTTTTGGACGTTTCCATTTCTAATGTCAGATTTGTGTCCATTTATTCTTTTGCGTAGAGGTTGGCTGGTTTGTCCAATGTACAGAGCAGAAGGACATTGTTGGCACATGAGGGCATATATCAGATTGGAGGATGAGCAGCTGTAAGAGCCAGAGACAGTGTAGTTGATGCCATTGGGTCCTGTAATTGTATTCCCTGGGTAGATATAGGGGCAGAGCTGGCATCTGGGTCTGTTGCAGGGCCTGGTACCTGTGCTGGTGGCCCTGCTGGCCGATTCATGATTGTAAGTGAGAAGTCGTTTAAGATTGGGGGGCTGTCTGTAGGCAAGGACAGGTCTTCCACCCAGGACTTCTGAGAGAGAGGTATCATTTTCCAGGATGGGTTGTAGCTCCCTGATGATACGTTGGATGGGTTTGAGCTGGGAGCTATAGGTGACAACCAGTGGTGTTCTGTTGTTAGTTCCTTTAGGTATGTCCTGGAGCAGACTGTTTCTGGGTACTAGTCTGGCCCTGTTGATTTGTTTCTTCACTTCATTTGGTGGGTACTGTAGTCTCAAAAATGCTTGTTGTAAATCTCTTAAGTGTGAGTCTCGGTCGAGAGCATCGGAGCAGATACGGTTGTAACGTAAGGCTTGGCTGTAGACAATAGACCGAGTGGTATGTTTAGGGTGGAAGCTGGAGGCATGTAGATATGAGTATCGGTCTGTTGGTTTCCGGTATAAGGTGGTATTTATTCGTCCATTATGTAGTTGTACAGTGGTGTCCAGGAAGTGTACCTGTTGTGTAGAGTGGTCCAGGCTTAGGTTGATAGTAGGGTGAAAGTTATTGAATTCCTGATGAAATCTCTCAAGGGCTTCCTTCCCATGGGTCCAAATGATGAAGATGTCATCCAGGAATCTTAAGTATAGTAGTGGTTCCAGTGGATGGGAGCTGAGGAAGCGTTGCTCCAAGTCCGCCATGAATATGTTAGCATATTGTGGTGCCATGCGTGTGCCCATGGCTGTGCCATTCATCTGTAGATATAAGTTGTCACCAAATTCGAAGTAATTGTGAGTGAGTACGAAGTGACAAAGTTCAGTGGCGAGGTGTGCTGTGGTTTTGTCCGTGATAATATTCCGTATGGCTTGCAGTCCATCTGCATGTGGGATATTGGTGTACAGGGCCTCCACATCCATGGTTGCTAGGATGGTGTCATCTGGTAGGTTGTCAATGGACTGTATTTTCCTGAGGAAGTCAGTGGTGTCCCGTAAGTAGCTGCGTGTGCTTGTGGCATAGGGCCTGAGGATAGTCCATGTATCCCGAGACTCCTACTGTGATGGTGCATTTTCCTGAAACAATTGGGCGTCCTGGGTTACCTGGTTTGTGGATTTTGGGTAGTAGGTAGAATCTTCCTGGTCATGGTTCCTGGGGTGTGTCCATATGGATGCATTCTTGTATGTCCGTGGGGAGTGTTTTTAATATTTTATTGAGTTCCCTTTTGTATTGCTCCGTGGGGTCAGAAGGTAGTATTTTATAGAATGTTGTGTTGGAGAGTTGTCTTTCTGCTTCTTGTATATAATTTTGTTTGTCCATGATGACAACTGCTCCGCCTCATGTGCCTCATGTGCCAACAATGTCCTTCTGCTCTGTACATTGGACAAACCAGCCAACCTCTACGCAAAAGAATAAATGGACACAAATCTGACATTAGAAATGGAAACGTCCAAAAACCAGTGGGAGAACACTTCAATCTACCAGGACATTCCACCAAAGACTTAAAAGTCGCTGTGGTTCAACAGAAACCCTTCAAAAACAAAATCCAACGGGAGGCTGCTGAATTGGAATTCATATGCAAATTTGACTCTGTCAAGCTGGGACTGAATAGAGACTATGAATGGTTATCACATTATCACAGGTAACAGATTTCCTTTACAGAGGCGTGGTCTGGGGGAGCCCAGAGACGCCTGGTGTGGGCTTTGTTTGTCAATTATCTCAGCCTGAGTGCCTGTGGGCTTTCGGGGACCACAGTTCTCTTTGTCAGATGCAGCTGGCAGGGAGAGCTGTGGTTATCGAGGGCTTATACTACATAGGAATTGTATACCTTCACTGCGGCAAACTGACTCCACACCAAAAGGAGATGTTTACATTTACAAGCAAAGGAATGTTTTGATTGCCTTCACACTAATTGCATTCTGTCTTCTTGTGATATATGTCCTGTTCTTTCCCCTCCCCTCCTCTTCTGTATTTGACCAGTTCGGATCAGGCATCTGATGAAGAGAACTTGATTCTCGAAAGCTTATGCTACAATAAAATAAAATTGGTTAGTCTTAAAGGTGCTACTGGACTCTTTTTGATTTTAATTTGTATCTTTTAATGTTTTGTTTTTATATATTTTGCAAGCTATGAACTGTAAGGTTCCTGGAGAGGGGGCATAAAAACATAACAAACAAGCAAGCAAGCAAGCAAGCAAGCAAACAATGTGTTTTTCATTCACATTTGGTTTCACTCCTAATCTGAGCAAAGTTTCTATATCAGCCTGTGAACCCATCCCAACCCTTATGAAACTTTCAAAGCCTCTAAAGCAAAAACTTGTACAGGCAACTGTGGAAGATTGATTTGCACCTCAGTTTTTCTACTTGCAAGTATAAATTTATAAAATATTCTGGTAGCTGAAAGTGGTCTTCACTGTTTCAATGGTGATCTCCTCATCAGCTTTATGGAATTAGGAGCATCGGTGTTTTTCTAAAAACTGTATCCCTAAATTACTGAGCCGGGATCATCTGGTAGATAAAACTAACAGTCCCACACCAAAGCTCTAGGCCAGGGTGTCACTCCTTCATAAATGGTGTGTCTTACTCTTTTCCCATCCAAGGTCTGTCACATTTTTGACCATTCCTCTCTTTCTGCTTTGAGTGGCTCTCAATGATTTCTATGGAAGATTTTTCAATTTTAGAAGGGCTATTGAGATAGGCACAAAAGTAGGACTCACCCTCAGTATTTTGATCACTTGCTGCCATGACCTTTCCACCTCCATGGTTGGCATTAGTCTCTACCCCTTAGGCTGTGACCTGTACTGCCACCAAAGTCCTGGCCAGCCCTTGTCTGGCAGTTATTCTGGAGGTATCTGCAGGACACCGGAGGTGAGCAGGACAGAAGAAAAGGCAAGAGAAGCCTATATTACATGGTATAATTTTAGCCATGAAGGAACAGTGACTAGTGTAGCATGCCCAGAAAAAGAGAAGCCTAGCTAGCTCAGTGGATACCAAAGAGAGAAAAGGAACCAATCTCTCATGAACAAATCTGCATCTATTATTCTAAGCAGTTTGATTTCATCAAAGTGTTCCTATTTGCCACCTAAGGGCTATGTCGGACTGCGCTGCAGCTGAATAAACACACCAGACACTTGTGTGGGTTATAAATGGCCACAACTTTATTGATTACAGCTATATGGAGCATTGGCCTAGCATCTGGGCTGGATCCCCGTTGGCATCGTAGGCCTCACTGCCGAACCGATGCATCACCCGCCAGCCTGCCACTGGCCATCACGGCACCTCTGCTCTGTCGCCGGCCCCGCCTGGCGACCCGTGCCTCCAGATCCGTCGGGGTGAGCAGCTCGCAGGCCCGCTCACCCTGCTGGGATCCAGCCCAATGCCTCCAAAACTGCCAACACCCTAAAGTTGTGACAGAGCCCCCTCAAAAGCTCTGAAAATGTGGAGGGTGGGAGGGTGCATGTTGTTCCTGCAGATGCTCGAGCAACAATGGCGCTGACCATGCGGTTGCTCCTTGCGGGATGGATGCTCCGCCTCCGTTCTTCGTCCCGCCTCCACTCCGTCCGGCCCCAGGTGGCAACTCAGCTTGCTGGTGAGTCAGCCGCTTCCTTTTGCCACCTAAGGGCTATGTCGGACTGCGCTGCAGCTGAATAAACACACCAGACACTTGTGTGGGTTATAAATGGCCACAACTTTATTGATTACAGCTATATGGAGCATTGGCCTGGCATCTGGGCTGGATCCCCGTTGGCATCGTAGGCCTCACTGCCGAACCGATGCATCACCCGCCAGCCTGCCGCTGGCCATCACGGCACCTCTGCTCTGTCGCCGGCCCCGCCTGGCGACCCGTGCCTCCAGATCCGTCGGGGTGAGCAGCTCGCAGGCCCGCTCACCCTGCTGGGATCCAGCCCAATGCCTCCAAAACCGCCACTGGAGGCAGGCTGAAGGCCCGCCTCCCCACCAACGCTCCAGCTGCTGTAACCACAAAGGTGGAGCCACCCCTACCCCTGGGGGGCCCCAACTTTGATGACCAGAAGGAGGCAAAAACCCCAAGCGGCCTCGGCCAATCTGGCCCCTTGCAGGAAAAATTCCTCCCTGGCCCCCGAAGGCGACCGGCATAACAGCCCTGGTGATCTCTGCCAGGGCCCCCAGGGGGCCCACTCTTGCCCTCTGTCTGCGCTGCTTTCACCGCACTCCGGCCTTCCAGCATTCGTGCAGCCTCTTCGCGGCAGGGGAACCATGTCTGCATCCATGCCTGCAACTAAACACATGACGTTAGTACTCTCCATCCTGTCCTACCCCGGTAGGCTCCGACGTCCTGCCATATCCCCAGGTAGTTTCCCCTTGTCCACCGCCTCGCCATCCGGTGGCCAGGCCCATCTCCGCCGCTGTGGTGGCTGCTCCGGCGCCACATGATTGGGACTCCATCCGCCCCTGCGGGAGGCCCATCGCTCAAAGGCTGTCCTGTCCACCTGCTGTGCCCTGGTAGTGCCTGGCCAGCTGGCTTGTGGCGCCGGGCACCTGTCCCCGTGTCCCCAAGTGCCTGACCTGGGCGAGGGCCCCCCCAGCTCGGCAGCGTGGGTGGCCACTCCGTTGCTCCGTGACGGAGCCGCACTGCCGGTCCGTGCCCTTGCGTGTCGGGCTGGCACTGGACCCGCCTCCCGCGCGACCCCTGAATGGACCCTCTGCCGGCCCTGCGCCCCATTGGGCTGCCCCCTCCCAGGGGGGGTGGGAGGGGGGGTGCCGTGTCCTTTGGTGCCTGCTTGAGGATTGCCCCAAAGGCCTCCACAGTCGCCCTGGCCGCCATGCGGCCCATGGCGTGGCCTTGCCCCCCGCCCTTTGCCTAGGAATTTTGGGGCTTCCGGAGGGCCCCCAGCCTCTGGGTGGATCTGCAGTGGCCGCGAGGTGCCACCCCAGCCCCCCTGTACGAGGCGTACTTGCTCCATCTCCCACTAGGGGGATTCCCCGATAGTTCCCAGGGGTGAGTTGGAGGGGCCCGCCATGCGCCCTGCCTGTTTTCCCCATTTGCTCCTGGCCGCCGCCGCGGCTGCCATGTCCCGCGCCCCTGAAGTTGGGCCCATCAGTGGCGACCCGAAGGCCCACGCACGAAATCTGAAGCCTCTGTGAGCCCCCCCGGAGGGAAGTGGCCGCCACCCCCGTAACGTCCCTGCTATGGCCCAGGCTGCCGTGCTGTCGAGGGGGTGCCATGCAGGCGCGAGACTGCAGTCTCCTGCACTGATCGACTTGCTTCTGTGGACTAGCGGCAGTGCCCTGACCCTGCTGCCGGCGATCTGGCCCCCTTCGCCCCCTGGCTCCGCTCCCGCTATCGCCTCCAGGCAAGCCAAGGGGGTTCTGGAGCAGCTGGGGCTGTCCCTCTGTGGGTGGCGGACCTGGCCACCCAGCCCCCCACGTCATCCCAGCAGCACCTGGTCAAGCGCCGCCTCCTTGCATCGACTCCCCGCAGTGGCGGCTCGCCATGTGACACTTGTGCCTTGACGCTGCAGCCCTGGCGCGCTCCCCCCATGCCTCCGCTGTTGGTCGCCTGCAGTCCTCCCAAGCTGTCTGGCTGGCCCCGCGTGTAATCTCGTTGCTGGGTGTCTCCTTCCGGTTGTGCCGTCTTGTTTCTTGTGTGTCCTCTTCGCTCACTGTGTCTTAGAGGCGCATGACCTCCCTCCTTCGCCTGCTGGGCACTGGGCACCCTTGGGGTAAGCTGCCTGCACCACCTCTGTGAACTCGCAGCCCCCCAAAACCCAATAGTAACTACGTACTTGGCCGGCTTCTCCTGCAAGCGGGTGACGCCTGCCCGCGACACTCGTCGAGATCGGCTCCCTCGCCCGGGCCGGCTAGTGCTGCCCCACTGGGGCCTCCCCCGGCCCCGGACTTACCCTTCGCTCGCAATTGAATTACCTAGTTCCCCCTCTGTGGGTCTAGCCTCACGACCCCTTCCCGTGAGTCAGTCTAGCCCCTTGCCCCCTTGATGACCTCTCTGTGCCCCATGCTGTGATCTGTCAGATCTAGCACTACTCCCCCATAGCCCCCCCTGTTGGGGAAAGCCTAGCTGGACTGGGATAACTCTAGGCAAAGGGCTTGAAGTTATGGCGAATCTCGAATCTGCGGCTAGAATCTGACCAACAGGAGCTGGCTTGTCTGTTTGCTTCCACAGAAACCCAACAGGAGCATTCTGTCTCCCTTCTGTTCTGTCTTTGGCTGCCGCGAGGCCTCTGTACGACGTTTTCGGCGGTTGGTCAGGTGTATCCAGTTGGCCTGATGTGCTTCACTGAAACATCTGCTTTCCCTCTCCGTCGTCTGGTGCCCTGTGTGCCAGGCACCAACGCCTATGAGTTCTGAAGGTGATTTCTCTGCTCCCTTGTGCGCGTTCGAGGGGAGGAAAAAGCGCTGCTGTCACCTCCTGATTTCCCTCTTTGTTCCTCCTGGGGCTGCCCGTGTGGGCCTTCTCGTGTGACTGAAATCCTTTTGTTGTGCTTGGCTGTGACCAGCAGTCAAAGAAGCACAATGCCGCAAATTCCTTACATCTATGCAGCTGCTTCTCCTTAGGGGCGAGTTATGGGCTGGCCATGGCCCTCAGGAACCCGGGCAGCTTGCCCTGGCCCTGTGTAACTGGCCGAAACTAAGCTGCCAAGCAGCCTCGGGTGCTGCTTTTCCCCTTTGCGCTACCACCAGGAACTTCCAGCCTGCGCAGGTGGCAAAAGCCCGCCGTGCGAGGCGGTGTGCGGCATGCCGCCGGGTGCGGCCGTCGAGGAAGGCCTCCCTTGGCCATAAACTGCTGAACCTGCCGGGCGCAGCCTGGCACCTGGCCCCGTCAGCCGACCATGGTGCCCCAATGGTGATTAAGCCCCCCTGGGGCCAGGGGCCGTGCCACAGGCCTCTCAGCTGCAGCCGATTGCCTGAGAGGCCCGGTGCCGGAGAAGCCCTGTGTCCCGGTGATGGCTCACCGCCGGGTGTGCCCTGCGCCGAGCTGTAGACCGGGAACTGGCGTGCCAGCACGTGAGGTGCCACCGCCCGGACAGGCCGCCGCGAGGCTTGTGACTGAGACCCGGGCCGGCCCCGCCGGCCCCGCTCAGGCGGCGCCCTGGCATCGGCCAGGCGCTGCCACCATGGAAGGCCCCCTGCAAGGCCCAAGGTGGGCGCTCGGCCGCAGCCCAAGCTGACCATGCGGTTGCTCCTTGAGGGATGGATGCTCCGCCTCCGTTCTTCGTCCCGCCTCCACTCCGTCCGGCCCCAGGTGGCAATTCAGCTTGCTGGTGAGTCAGCCGCTTCCTTATCTGAACTGCCCTGGCTCCCTGCCCCCCCCAATGTATTTAGTTTTTGACCTGAATACCCAAAGTTCTGACTTGCTTGCTAAACCCAGTCCCACTCCATATGTTTGTTAGCTCCTTCTTCATTTTTACTCTGGTAGAAATTATTATTGTTCTTTTTTATTTATAGTCCATTTTCTCACTGAAATCCAAGTAGACTACATACTGCAAGTGAATACAATGTAATCAATAGCTAGGACATTCACAGAGCAAAAATACAACATGATCAACAGTTAGAACATTCAATGAAAAAAGATAAAGTAAGGTATAGTAGTTGCAAATTGGCCTCCTGAATAATTCAGTCTTGTATAGTTTGTGGAAAGTCAGGAGAGTGGGAACTTTCCTGACCTCCTTAAGAAGGCCATTCTTTGAGGTGAGGGCTACCACAAAGAAAGGGCCTTCTGCAGATACTGCCCTACAGCCCAACTGTAGGGCAGTATCTGCAGAAGGCCCAGTTCAGATGAGCGAAGCTGCCATGGCAGAACATAGGGAGAGAGACAGTTTCGCATATATGAGAGGCCTACACCATAAAGGGCTTTGAATGTAATAGTCATGACCTTGAATAAAGCCCCTTCTGGACAAGCAAATCCCACCTTCCTCTGGGTTATAGAATCTCTTTGCATTCCAGAATGAATAGTTAGTTCAAACACCATGTTAAGTGTGGGTGTCTTCCTTGGTTATGCTAATGGCAGTCGGCTGCTAGTCCTTGACCTACCCATCCTAGCTCAGTAATGCAAGCTTTATGCATTTCTTACAAAATTCTGAGATATCTGTCCCTCCCCCAAACAGTGAAGTATGTGTAAGGATCACTGAAAGAGATACACACACAGACACACACACACAGCTCTGAGTTTTTGTTGTTCAGCCACAGTTCATCACCCCAAAAAACAAAAAGGAAATGGAGAAATTTCTCATTAAGGAGAGAGTAGATCATTCCCATTGCCTTTCTAAGAGCAGAAATGTTGCCCAAATTTAGGGAGGGATTAATTAATTGAAAGGAAGCAAGAATGGAGTGTGGCATTTTGTTATTTCTTCATTGCACTGTTCAGACATGGATGTTATAAAAAAAGTATTTCAGCTTTGAGCTGTTCCTGAGCAAAAGTACACTGCGTCCCATTTTTTTTCTTAAACAATGGTCAGGGAATCATAATGGTGGCCTGACATGGGGGAGAGGGAGGTCCAATGTGCATCGGGTATGAAAGAAAAAACTGGACAAAGAATGGTGGGGAAAATTGATTACTCCGATGCATCTGGAATCTCCATTGCAAGTGCTAATTGACAAACAATTGTATTTATTTATTTATTATATTTTTAACCCGCCCTCTGCACAAGTGGGCTCAGGGCAAGGTACAACATTGATTAAAATACAACATAAAAACAATAAACACAGCATAAAAACAGCAGTCAATAAAACCATTCCAAGACAGGCAGTCCTGCACTCCTATCCGTCAGCATACAAAAAGGGGAGGTAGTACTGGACAGACAGATTACTGTACCCCTTTTCGGAGCAGCCAGCAGTGAACCCTCCATAACACCTCATAGAGGGAGACCGCTGGAAGGCTCAGCACTAGAGATGGGCACGATCTGAATTACGATTTCAACCCCCCCCCCCGATTTTGGCATTTTCGCCATCATGACTCAGCTAATCGGTTCTGTCCATGGCAACCGATCCATCGGTCAAGAGTTTGCTTGTTCGGGACTTGATCGGATGGGTCAGTTTCTGTTTGGAATTGCAGACACTCTGGCGCTAGTAATTTATTCCTGGGGCAACGGAGTCAGGGAAATGAGCTGTGTTTGCCCTCCTTCTGTCGTCCTCAAAACACGAATGGAAGACCAGCTTTCCTTGATTAGCAGGCTTCCTTCCAACCACGGAGCAGCAACCCAGGGGAGGGAGGGGGAAGGGGGTGGGCACAAAGGAAAGGCAAAAGGCAGTGCAGGAGGCTGGGAGGCCGCCTGTGCCGTTTGCCTTTCCCCAGGACAAGGGGTGTGTGGGCAAGCTGGCCGCCCCTTGTCCTGGGGAAAGGCAAAGGGCAGTGCGGGTGGCTGGGAGGCCGCCTGCGCCGTTCGCCTTTCCCCAGGACAAGGGGCGCGTGGGCAAGCCGGCCGCCCCTTGTCCTGGGGAAAGGCAAAAGGCAAAAGGCAGTGCAGGTGGCTGGGAGGCTGCCTGTGCCGTTCGCCTTTCCCCAGGACAAGGGGCGCGTGGACAAGCCGGACGCCCCTTGTTTGCGGGGCAGGTGAATGGCGCGGGCAGCCTCCCAGCCACTTGCGCTGCTGCCAGCTCCGCAGCACACTGGGACAGCCGGCTTGCTGCGTGGGCGGAGGCAACTCAGGAGCGCACATGTGCGCGCAAGAGCCCGACTATGGTTGCCCTGGGTGCTGGCCTCCCCGATTCCCGATTGCGGACCGGAAATGAGAGTGGATCGTTTAGAATCAGTGGCCTGCATTCGGCAGCAGCCCAGATTCACGAATGGCTGAATCGGAATTTTTTTTGGATCGGGCCCATGTCTACTCAGCACTGATGGACTAAAATTAGCCTCCCCCGTATGCCTGGCGGAACATCTCTGTCTTACAGCCCACCTAAATGATACAAGATCATGGCGGGCCTGAGTGTCCTCAGACAGAGAGTTCCACCAGGTTGGGGCCAGGACTGAAAAGGCCTTGGCCCTGGTAGAGGCCAGCCGAGCCTCCCTAGGGCCAGGGACCACCAGTAGATGTTTTCCGGTTGTGCCAGATATATGACCACCACAGCCCCCCTCTCATGTGGAAGCAGCCTATGACTGAAAATTAAGAGACTCGTCACCAGTTAGAAAGGGATGGCCAGACGTGAATTATAAATGATGTTTTTCTGAATTTCCATGAGGTTCAGTTTTCACCAGGAGTATTGCTGTTTTACATACTATGTATGTGCCATCAAGTTGCTGCCAACTTATGACGACCCCAGCAAGGGGCTTTCAAGACAAGTGGGAAGCTGGGGGGGTGTCATTGCCCCCTCTTCAGAGTCTTCTCTGATGGTCCCCATTCAAGTACCGACCATCCAGAGCCGGCGTGTCCATGGAGGCAGGTCCAGTTGGCTGCCTTGAGCACTGAGGCGTTCGAGGGGGCGCTGGTGCAAACTGCAGAGCTGGCAGCAGCAATGCTGGCAGCTGAGCGGGAGGGCTGGGAAGCTGCCCGTGTGCCACCCCAGTCACCTGCTGCGCCTGGCCCACAGCTGCTGTGCCCAGCCAGGAGTGCTGGCGGCGGCAGTGTGGGGCAGTATGAGCCGGCAGCCTCCCAGCCCTCCTGCTCAGTTGCCCCGTGCTGCCACCACCACCTGCACACAGCTGCAGGCCAGGCACAGCAGGCAGCCGGGGGCAACTGATTGGGAGGGCTGGGAGGCCCCTTGCACGCTGTCCCAGCTGCCTGCCATGCCAACGGGGCTGGCTCGCAGCGGCATGCTGTGTGATGATGTCACACCCAGTGACGTCATCACACAGTCCGGGTGCACGTGCGTGCATGGGGATGGCAACAGCCCTGAAACTGCCCCCAGCCTCACGTGCCAGAAACTCTGGCACCGGCCTGTGTTTAGCTTCTGCAATCTGACAAAATTGGGTTGCTTTTCCTCCGTCGCTGTTTTAGAGCACGTGAAAATATTCATCCGAATTCATCCAATATTCATCCCATTGTTGCATTCCATTCCTTCATGCATTTTTCTCCAGCAGTCTGCATCCTTTACTTACCTCATCTGTTGATGATTTTGCACCATTGTTCTTAGTTGGAAGGGCCTCTTTGTTGAGTGATCCCAGTCGTTCAGGAATCACGTAACGAATATGATGGCATTTCAGCCCCATAGTACCAGTCAGATTTAACTGTGATAACTTCATGGAAGGCAAAAAAAAAAAAGCCCCTCACCCACTGGGAATAAATTGAGAACATATCCCAGTTGCCCAGAGAACTAGGCCAGTGGTCCTTGGCTTGTCATGCTGTGCTGGTAGTTTCATTGCCTGTCAGTGCTACATTGCAAGACTCTTGCCTTATCTGTGCAAACATAGTTTACTCATGAATCCTTGAAGAACAATGTGGATGAGCATCAAATGTTCTTTTTTTCCCTTAAAGTGTTCATATTTTCCATCCACATTCTGCCCTAACAACTAAGCACATCTGAACCAAGAAGCATCAGCCCCATTACCTTGGCAACAGAGATGTGTTCCTTCTCCCCCTGACACTTGCTCCCTTGTAAGCCACTTCACACCATTTTGCAAAAAGGTGTGAAAAATCACCAACACATGGTGTGTATATTGGTTTTTGTGTATGAGTTAGTGAAGAAATTCTCAAAACATGCTCCCCTCCCATTTTAGTACTGCTCTAATTACAATCTGTTGTATGTTCCATCCATAGAACTACACCCCCTCACTTAATGAAACATTTCCTTGTCTTGTGAATCTTAGCATTTTCCTCGCTGATAGAAATATCCTACAAACCTTTAGCACAGTGTGACAGCAGATACTGCTATTTAACCCTCTCCATGACCCCAGAACTAACTCTTTCTTCCTCTAGAAAGCCCAGGCATATGCATCAACTATCTCGACAGTACAGTTAACCTCAAAAAGCTTCCTTCCCCTCACACATGCTACCTCTAACAGCGCCATCATAGTTAGATTGGCTTTGTCTGAATAGGGCAAATGGCATCTCTCCTGTCCTTGCCCTAGAATGCGTGCTTGGGAATGGGCTACTTAACTATCTTTCAACAATGTGCTGTCAACAACAACAGTAAGCCAGTGTGTAAAGAGCCCACTTCCAAGAGAATTGAGTCCAGCTCATCCTTACTAATGAGCATACCTCCTAATCTTCAGTATTGCACTTTCATTTGCAAGAGCAACACAGCATTGTTATGATACTGGAAACTATAGGCTTAGATCCAGGGGTCTAATTTTATTGAAAGTACATTTATGCTTAACTATTTGCTTTCTAGTTTGGAAAAAAAAACCCTGCTGAACTCAGGTGTATCTGCCCTACAGAGATAAACTGGTTTAAGACTCATATGCTCTTTGCAAGGAATTGTGAGAAATGTAAGGCAAACTATACTTCCCAGGAATCTTTTTTTGGGAGGAAATCATTTCAGTTGGCATAGCAACAATAGACATTTATAGTATAGGTAAACTTCACATTTTTACTATAAGGTTGCCTGACCAACATTTCAAATAAAGGGGATGCCAAGGTGCTGCTGTGGCACCTGTTGATTTAAAGAGGCTGAAATTGGGGTAATCATCTGGTTGGCATTTTATTAGCCTTTCTGATTTTCCAGCACCTGAAACTGTTGAAGCGAAGAAGCTGTTAAATGTCCAGAAGCTGTTAAATGGTCCAGGTGCTCCCTCTAGCCTTGCCAGACACACCATGAGGCAGTCCTAGATCTGAGGGGATAATCTATCAGGCAGCGCATTGATGGTCAAGAGAAGCAAGTAGCAGAAGAGACCAGGATTGCTTTTTACCAGCTTAGGTTGGTTTGTCAACTGCTGTAGATACAGCAGGCCTGATTACAGTTAAACATGAACTAGTACTAGCCAGTTGGTGTAGTGGTTAAGAGTGGCAGGACTCTGATTTGAAGAATCAGGTTTGATTCTCCACTCTTCCACTTGAAGCCAGCTGGGTGACCTTGGGTCAGTCACAGCTTCTTGGAGCTCTCTCAGCCCCACCCACCTCACAGGGTGATTGTTGTGAGGATAATGATAATAAACTTTGTTAACTGCTCTGAGTGGGTGTTAAGTTGTCCTGAAGGGCAGTATATAAATCAATTGTTATCATCATCATTGTTATCATTTAGGTTAGATGACTGTAATGAGCTTTATCTGGGGCTGCCTTTGATACGGCTCAGAAAATGTACATCAACTATACTAAGCTTCCAGTTTGTTGCCAATTCAAAATGCTGCTGTTGACCTTTAAATCCTTAAATGACCTTGAACCAATGTATCTCAGAGACTACTCTTGCTCATATGACCCTTGCTCATAGTTTAAGATCAGCTGGTACTGTCCTTCTCTGCACATCCGTTTTAGAAGAAGTAAGACTGGTCTGGAAGGCACATGGTTTCTTGGCTTCCCTCCTAGAATTCCCTGCCCAAGGGAGGTCAATCAACTCCCTTTTTGTTGGAGGTCCTTTGATGGTGAATTAATATAGAGGTGATGCTTCTAACATTTTCATTTTGTTTATTGCTGCTTGGGAATTCATTGTGATCCATTGTTTTAAGATTTTGTCTTTGACTTGGGAGAATGTGTGTATTTCTTTTTTTCTGTTCTAATATGGGGTGATGTTTTATCTTAATGCTGCTGTTATTTGATCTGATCATTTTTTTAAACTTGTTTTATTGTAGGCTTTAATTATGTAATGTTCTAAACCACCTTTTCTTTTTCTACGATGACGACAACATTTGCTTTATATATCACCCTTCAGGACAACTTAATGCCCACTCAGAGCAGTTTACAAAGTGTGTTACTATTATCCCCACAACAAAACACGCTGTGAGGTGGGTGGGACTGAGAGAGCTAGAAGCTGTGACTAGCCCAAGGTCACCCATCTGGCTTCAAGTGGAGGAGTGGGGAATTAAACCCGGCTCTCCAGATTAGAGTCCCGTGCTCTTAACCACTACACCAAACTGGTAAATTTAATATTATTTTATTAAAACAAAAAGGGAGTGCAGAAAGGAAGGGGAGAAAAAAGGACAAGCAAGACAAATATATAACTGTGTGCTACAAGGATTATTAAAATACAGAGTACAAAAATCATAACCTTTATAAATACTAAAGTAGTGATTAGAGTAATAATTTTTCTTTATTTTTATTTAAAACATTTATATGCCACCTTTCCGCCCAAATAGGGTCCTCAGAATGAACATCAAGGTATTAGAAACATTTAAATCATTAAACAGCTTTTAAAATGTGTGTGTACATATAAATATTTAATAAGTACTATAGTAGTAGAAAGGTGGCATCTAACAGTGCAATCCTAAGAAAACTTTCCTGGAAGTAAGCATCACTGAATAGACTTGAGTAGGATTCTGAGTAGACCTGCTCAGGATATCACTGCTACTATTGCAAATTAAATCAACCATGGACAATTTTTAAAAAAAATGTGGAGGAAGAGATCTTGGTAACAACCGCAGTCAGAATTTTAAAAGGAAAAAGGGAGAAAGATTACTTAAGATGCTGAATAAAATAATATTGTGATGACTTTTGGCTATGAGCATGAAACTTGAACTGAAATGCCTGGAATATGAGAAATCCTTTTAAAAGAAGACAACTAAATAAAGAAGATTTAGACCCAGTCATGAACAGCAAACAGGGATGGCTCTAGGAGTTCAAACAGATTCTGCTTCCAATCCCCTGATCTCATCTCCTTCCCTTACCGTAAATTCCTTGAAAAAACACAGTCTGCATCTCCCTGAAAATGCATACCTAAGATGGTGGAGCCTGCCTGTAGGAGCTGCTGTAACACAAACAATAGTTAAACTTTTCAATGACAAATGGGGAAAGTGCAGCAAGGATGGATTATGTAGTGATTTGTTTTCTCCAGACTGCAGTTCAGTTCCCCTGGAGCAAATTTGTATATGCTCTCCATCCCTCTTCAATTCAGAGAGACCGAGAATGAGAGAGAGAAGGAATAAGGAGGAAACAATAAAGATTTGCTTTCCCAGTACATGCCAAGGAGCAAAGCATTTTGGATTCCTGTCTCAGCTGGCTGGAAGCCCAAATGGAAGCCTTTCCTTTCAGACAAAGATATCCTGCCAGGTCCAAATTGATGACTTTGTGCTTGTACTTGCAAAAGTTCCATTTCATAAAATGACTGGCTCTGAAAATCACTGTGCAATGGCTTGAACTTTCAGTTCATAAAAGGAAATATCACTGCTTACAGCCTCTACCAGGGAAATGGGGCTTCCCTGTTTTGCCGCACACCATAGGTATTCTGTTGTGCTTTGTGGTACATAAATAAATGGGTGAATAAATGTGCACCAACTGCCCTACCCACTAAAAGTCACCAGCACCTGAGTGTTAATCCTCATGGTTTTGATTTCAACAGCCCTTGTTCATCTGCCATCCAGTATTACACAAGCTCTGTAGAAACCATCGAACTGTTTTGATAGATAGTGACAGATGCAGTCAGGTGCACAGCAGAAATGTTTCACCTGGATTCTGCAGCAATTGCCTGATTTGTTTAGAAGAGTGAACACTTGCGGAATTTGTCAGATAGATGAGAAAGCCTGTGAAACTTTATTACAGTACAAACAGCGATGACTTGCTTAACAGAGCCCTTACTAATGGGCAAACAGATCCCACCCATTCCTTGTTTGAATAGTGGCACACAGCAGTTACCAGCTGTCAAGCAACTCTTGCTCTTTATGTGAGCACATTTCCTTGCTGGACATAACACAATGTTCTTTCCAGGTTGCTCTGTCAATGATTTAAGAGAAGTATACTTTTCCTTGTCAGGTACCTACTAACTTTTTACTATTACATTAACATCTCCTGCAGCATAGCCTCTAATATGTGGCATGGGAGGTAGGTTCATGCCAGTGATGTGATATGAAAATGGGGCTCATCAAATTCCTAACTGAATGAGCCACTCCCAAAATATCTTATTGTAAGTTCCATCAAAGAGCAGATGGAATTCTGGGAACTGGAACATTCTTTAAGAATAATTTTCTGGATCCAGGATGCCGTACAACACAAGATAAATTTTATTATTTACATAACTTAGAAAGTAGTATTAGAGAGAGAAGAAGTAACTTGCTACCCCAACCAAATCTCCTGCTTTTTTCTGCAAAGCCTTCTAGGACATGCTATTAAGCACCACCCACTTAAAGTCATAGAGTCTTCACAAATCTTCACACCAGCCTTCCACATTCATGACCACTGTTGTTGGTCGGGAGACTCTCCATGTAACTAGATTGGTCAGGGTGGCTTAGCCATTATTGTCATCAATCTTTATTATCTTAGCAAAAAGCCACAACAAAAATACAAGAAAAATTAAAGGCCCATCAAGATAAAATTTAAAATACAATCAAATAAAATGCTTGGACTTTTTCACAAAAGGATTACACACTGAAAATGGATACAATATAATCAATAACTAGGACATGCACTGACTAAGATACAGTATGATAAACAGTTAGGACATTCAATGAAAACAGATACAATAGGGTATGATAGCAAAAAGTTTAAAGACTAGCATAAAGCTGAACAGAGATTATTTTTTTCTGAATTAAAGTGTAAGTAATTAACATGACATCTTTAGCAACGTGGAACTATCCAGTAGGAGCATATCTACATCAGCAGGGTCTAAAGTCCCTGTCCCTTATCAAGGTATCTCTTGGAGCCCTATAAGCTGAGTAGGAAGCCCTCCTGAATAACTCATTCTTACATAGTTTGTGGAAATCCAGAAGAGTGGGAGCTTTCCTGACCTCCTCAGGCAAGCCATTCCCTAAAGTGAGGGCTGCCACAGAGAAAGCATGCTTATTGTCCATTGTTGATGTAGCCCATCTACAGGGTGGTATCTGCAGAAGGCTCTGTTCAGATGAGCGAAGCAGCTGTGCTTGAACCTAGGGAGAGAGGCAGATATGAGGGATTAAGGCCATGAAGGGCTTTCAATGTAACAGTCATCATCACCTTCAATTGAACCCAATAACTGATGGTTAGCCAATGGCATGACTACAGAATGGGAGTGATATGCATGCTGTAGCTCCTGAAAGTAAATGAGCTGTAGCATTTTGCACCAGGTAAAGTTAGTTAACCTTTAGGGCAGACCTATGTGGAGTGAATTACGGTAGTCTAGCCTCAATATTAACGTGGCGTGAATCCAAGTATCCAGGTCTGCTGTGTGAGGTAGAGGCAGGGTCAGCGAGGCCGGCGAGGCAGCCACCTCAGGGTGCTAAGACATTGGAGGGGTGCTGGCCTGGGAGCAAGGGGGTGCACCACAGAGCTGCCGCCGCCGCCACCAGCCAGGAGTGTGTGCTGGTGGCTGCAGTGTGGGGCAGCTAAGTGGGCAGCCTCCCATTCAGTTGTTCTGTGGGCCAGGCGCAGCTGGCAGCCAGGGTGGCCGGCAGAGCAACTGAACGGGAGGGCTGGAAGGCCCCCCCCGTGCGCGCACCCAGCCCCTGCGTGATGACGTCACACATAGTGACATCATCACACAGTCCGGTGCGCACACACGCACGCGCGCACACACACAGAGGCAGCCCTTAAGCTGCCTCAGGTGCCGGTGATGCTGAAGCCTTTTTTGTTGTTGCATTTACTTGATTCTCTAGCAGCAGTGCTGAGTCCAGTATAACTCCTAAACTTTTCACTGAGTCAGCCAGGGTCAACTGGACCCTAGTTATCCATGATCAGTACCTTCTATACTTCTTGTATGATTTTTGTGCATTTATCATACAAATAACCCTACATGCTCAGACCAGTAAGGACAAGTTTTTGGATTTGCTTAAAATACTATGTTTTTTAAAAAATATTACCATATATGCAAACTCACCAATAGCTTTTTCACTATAGTATGCAAAAAGGGGAGGGTAAGGAGGCATCTCTACAAAATCATGAAGATTAGGCAGGTGACAACTTAGGCGAGGCCCTTCTCAGTCTTGGCACCAAAACTCTGGAACTTTCTCCCCAGGGACAATCATCTATCACCTTTTGTTGCCATCTTCTGCCAGCAGGCAAAGACTTTTTTTTGTTTCATTTGGCATTCCCTCAGTGATCCCTCTGCTTCCTGCCTTATGTTTAATTGTAGTTCTTATGCTTTTGTATTTCTATTTTAGCTTTGGTTTTAATTGATTTAATGTGTGTTTTTGTTTCATTTTGAAGAACCCAATCCAAGTATTTGAAAGCATAAAATGATTGACCCTTGCTGAATAGGTAAAAAGCCTAGAGGTTATACTGGATCCAGTGCTGCTGCTAGAGAAGTAAGTTAATGTCGCTGTAAAAAAAGTCCTTCTTCTTACTCAATCTAGGCAGAAGGTGACCTGTACCTTGACATGACTGATCTGGCCACCTGGAGTCGCGCCACAGTAACATTGAGAGTGTAGTGCACTCTACGTAGGTCTTTTCTCTAAGTCACCTTAGAGACTCCATTTGATGCAGAACGCTGTAGCTCAATTATTATCAGAACCTAGGCAGAGCATGTGTATTACTCCCATTCTGCAGTCACTCAACTGGCTGTCAGTTACTGGGCTCAATTCAAGGTTTTAGCTATCACATACAAAGCCCTTCATTGCTTTGGTCTCTCATATCTGTGGTTCTGCCTCTCCCTAATCTCCACCATGGCAGCTTCGCTCGTCTGAACAGGGCTGTCTGCAGGTGCCATCTAAGCATGTGAGCAAAATCAACAGCTGCCCATAGTTGTGCATTCTCTGTAGTGGCCCCCACATTATGGAATAGCCTGCTTGAGTCAGGAAGGCTCCCACTCTCCAGGTGTTCCACAAACTATGCAAAACTGAATTATTCAGGATGGGGTTTTTTCACAGGTAGGAAGGTTGTAAAATAAAGATGATTCAGAACTATACTTTGGTATAGGGATAGGAACTGTAGACTATACTATCATGTGCTGTTGCTGTAAGTTTGTTTCTACAAGGTAATTTCTGCATCATTTAACATGTTATGTTTATATTGCTGGTGCTTTGTTACAGTATTGTTTAGTTCTGTATCAGATTTCTGCTTGCTTATGCTTTGTTTTTAGTTTTAGTTCTGTATCAAGTTTCTGCTTGTTTTCAGAGTTTCTGCTCTCCATTACCCCATTCCATTATTGATGGTCTCAGCTGTATATCGGATTGACTTCTACTAAGTAATCCACCTTGAGTCTTGATAAGAAAGATGAACTACAAATAATATAAATAAAAAATCCAATCTAACACTTTTTTGGCACAGACTGTATGAATTTAATGATCTCTTTTCTCTGAACTTTCCATGAACTCTGTAAACCAGACTTACAGGCACAGGGAAAAGAATGAAATAAATAAAATGAATTGCATTAGTTCATTCATTGTTATTTTCATTTATTTTCATAACCCATGTGAACTTAACAGATTAGTGTTTTCCTTTTGTTTATAAATACACATCCCTATGTCTGTATACGGTTTCCTCCCACTGCTTTTCAGTGACTTGTGTAATGCTAAGTCAATTTGACTCTTTTCAAAATGTCACCTTTGTGCTTATTGCTGTAGTGTCTGATTTTTGAAGAGCAGCCAAATAACCTCTTATAAACTCATATTAAAAGTCTTTTGCTTCTATCCAATTACAGCATATGCAGCATGTTATATGCTCAAAAATAGAAAGCTACGATATTGCCTACGACAGAGGATTCGCTGATGAAGATGATTGAGTTTGCAGAGATGGCCAAACTTACGTCTTTGATCAGGGAAATGACATTAGATAAATATATTGTTACCTGGAAATCCCTCATAGACTTTTTGCGGGAAACAGAAAGAAATGAACTGCTGTTTGTGCTTTTGATGATTAGGAGATGGAAAAAAATGTTTAGAGGGAAAGGAGAAGTATTTACTCATGGTAATTTTGGATTTAGTCTATAATATGCAATACATATATCTTTCACAGAGAAAATTAATATTTATTCCTATTTTTCTTTTCTCTTATACCTATATGCCCTTTTCTCTCCTTTTTATTAGTTTGTTTAAAACTCTCATTAAAACACATAGTCCCCAAATTATCAATCCACAGTAGCTAAAGACACTGCACAAAGTTTCTCATTGTATTTAGCCATTTCCATCATTGGACACTGCAGTCCTTAGCTGTAGCAGCCAAATATTTGCATGAAGATTGGCCTCCTTGTTTGTTATGCTGAGGCTTTGCATGATCTGTCTTGCCAAAGGGAAGTTGATAGATTTCTACTGGAACTCCACTGCTGGTTTGTCTGATCAGAAATCAAAACAGTGTGTTAAATAAACAAGATATTGGCTTGGATCCACTGAGGTGCTTCCATGGACTGAAGGATTTCTCACATACAGAACATGTCTCTCACGTTTCCTCTCCTGCTGAAGACACCAATGTGCCCCGGAGAACAGGAGAGACCTCACAAACAGCCTTTTGGGGGGGCATTTTGGGTTGCAACATGAGGAGAGAAAAGGAAGTAGTATACTACAGGTGAAAATCCAGTGGATCCATGATCTAGAGATGTGGAAGAGACTTTGGTTCCTTTAGAGAAAAGAAAAACTAGAGGATGTATTTCAGTGTCTTTTTAAAGACCTTTCTGCTGTTTTATAAACAGCAAATGGGTAATACAAGTTCTGTTACCCGTTACTGCTGCTAAAGGGACTGAAACAGAAAAAATTATAGACAGGGCCAAGATTGATGACAACATTTGCAAGGGAGGAAGGGCAGTATGAAGGAATGGGAAAGATGTGTTAGCGAACTTAAAGAAATAATTGTACCAGTAAATCATAGGTTGAGGCAGGACATCCACAGATGGAATGGCCATAGAAACTGAACTATCTTCAAGACTGCAATATATAGATACATAAGGGAATGCATAATGGCTTGCTGGTAGAAATTTGCTCTATCTCCATACAAATATACTACTACTTGTGATTCGAAATTGACTTCATATAAATGTTATGCATGGTAAGTTCCTCAAATCTGTTTAAGAACACAGTTTTAGGGCTGAGTAGAGAAGTCATTCCTGGTAATGAGGAACATTCCTGTGACTCTGTTGTTTACTCTGAAAAATATCTGCAAGCTCTAAGCCTAAAATAAGATACAGTCTTCCAGAGCAATTGCTCTTCTAGCCTTAGTTTTCTGCTCGCTGCCTGTCATTTCCTTTCTCTGATTAGCTGCCTTAGCAAAGCAGTCATTGAAGACCTGGTGTCTAACTTCCAGCATTTCTGCTGTAAACCCTGACATGGATTCACATACTATGCTGTACACAGGTTGTGTCTGAGGTCCTTACCCTGTATAATGGCTAGATGTGAGTTTTGGGTTCCTGAACATGTGGAACCTGATTCAGATAAAAATCAGGTGCCACAGACGGAGAAGGGGCTCCAGCTCCCTTCCTCCTCCCCACATGCCATTTTCTTGACATGAAATGTTCCAGGTAGTGTTGCCAGGTCCCCTTACCCTCCAGGTGGGAGACCTGGCACTCATCTTTGGGTTGTTCTCATGTGCACTCAAAGCGCATATGTGCTCCCAGGCCACACAATTACGTCACTTCTGGGAAGTGATGTCATTGCGCAGGCCATGTGATGTCCTGGGGAGCACTTTTGTGCTCTGCAGCATGCCAAATCAGGCCCATTTCAGGCTGAATCAGGCCACTGCAGAGCGCAGGAACACTTCCGGAGCAGCGCGACGGGTCCTGGAGTGCTCCTGTGCTCCGCAGTGGCCCAATTCAGCCCAAAATGGGCTCAATTCATGCCAAATCAGGCTGCAGCAGAGGCCAAGAGTGCTGCTGAGGCAGTGCAACAGGGCCTGAAGCACTCCTGTGCTTCACAGTGGGCCAAATTATATTTATTTATATATTGGATTTGTATCCCACCCTCCCTGCAAGTGGACTCTGGGTGGGTCACAACATCATAGTAACAGCAATTAGAGCAATATATAAATACCATAAAATACTATAAAATATAACTTAAAACCATATAAAACGGTAAAACAATAAAACAGAGTCCCACAAGGACCTCTAGGTTGTGGCAGGGTGGTAACTTCAGTACATATGACCATGGGTAGGCATAACAGATCTCAGTTAGGATTTAGAAGCAGGCAGACCAGGCAAGGGACCAGCAGGATAGTTCTCCAGCTCCTCAGCCACAGTCATAATCATAGGCCTGGCAGAACATCTCCATTTTGCAGGCCCAGTGGAACTGTAATAAGTCCCTCAGGGCCCAGACCTCAGCTGGGAGAGCATTCTTCCAAGCCAGAGTCAAGAGGGCTCTGGTGCTGGTTGAGGCCAGGTGAACATCCTTGGGGCCAGGGACCACCAGCAACTTTTGGTCTGCAGAGCGTAACACCTTCTGGGGAATGTACAGGGAGAGGTGATCCCATAGATATTCAGATCCCAGTCCGCTAACGGCTTTGAAGGTTAACACCAACACCTTGAAGTTGACTCATAATTCAACCAGAAGCCAGTGCCACTGGAGCAGTAGAGGTCAAATATGTGTCTTAAATAGAGTTCCCATAAGGACATGCAACGTCGCATTCTGGACCAGTTGCAATTTCTGGGTCAGTTTCAAGGGTAGCCCTGAGTAGTGTGAGTTACAGTAGTCCAATCTAGAGGTGACCATTTTATGGATCACTGTAGCTAGATCATGGGCAGAGAGGTAGGGAGCATGCTGCCTGACCTACCAGAGACAGAAAAATGCAGATCTGGCAACTGATGAGACCTGGGCCTCCATTGATAAGGAGACATCCAGAGTCATACTCAGGCTCCACACCATCAACACAGGTTTCAAAGGTACCCTGTCTAAGGCTGGGAGCTGGATTCCCAAACCTAACAACCCATGACCCAGATACAGGACCTCCATCTTCATAGGGTTCAGTTTCAGTTGATTCTGCTTCATCCACACAGTCACAGCATTCAAAGCCCTGGCCAGAATGTCCAGGGTGGCATCCAGCTGACTGTCCATCAACAGATACAACTGGTATCATCAGCATACTGATAACAACCCAGCTTTGGGCCAACTGGGTAAGAGGGCACATATAGATGTTAAATAGCATTGGGGAGAGAATTGCCCCTTGAGGAACACTGCATACTAGTGGGTACCTACAGATATCCATTCCCCAAGCACTACCCCCTGCTCCCCGAACTCTTGTTAAATACAAAACTATTATCTTTTTCAGGTATAGAGTTTTTCCTCCTATATTACCTACTATGATCAGTAGAGATTGTTTAACATTTTCTTCTGCTAGGGAAGTAAAATTGTTAGATGAGCATATTATATTTACTACTGTCTTGGTGGTGGAGTCTATGGGCAGAAAAGCAGAATATAAAAATAAATAAAATATAATCCATGCTGAGACAGGTTCATACAATACTAGGATTACCAGGTGTATGCATGAAACTCCAGGAGATTTTAGGGGGCAGGGTATGGGGAAAAATACATTGTTGGCATGTTAATCCTTTACAGCTAAAATTTGGAAGTGGCATCACCTATGCTCTACAAGTTTGTCAGTCTCTAAGGTAAAACCTGGTTTTAGCCAGAAGTGATGTTGATGGGTTGATGATGTCCTTTTAGCCCATGCCTGGCCTCCTATGGTCAAGGATTTCACCAAGATTTAAGGTAAAAACCATAGAGATTAGCAAAATTCTACATTGGTGACATCAGCTCTGGGTTTTAGCCAGAAATGATGATGACATATCAATGATATGTATGGCTGAGGCTGGGCCTCCACTGGCTGGAGGATATAACATCTACTCCCCTCCCTATGAGAGCTGCCCACCACTGTTCTGAAGCTGCTGCCATGTTCAATTGCACTGCTGCACTTTCTGTAATCGCCACTTTAAAAAAAAAAAGAGTGCTGCTATTTTTAATATCTTTATACAATGCTTTTAATGTTTTATGATAATGTTTAATGAAATGTTTTAAATGTTTTTAATGCTGTTATCTGCCCTGAGCCTGCTTGCGGAGAGGGCGGAATATAAATATGATAAAATAAAAATAAATAATAATAAAAATAATGATATCCTCCCTCTGTTTTTTCCTGCTGTTCATTTGAGCACCAGTGGAAAACAGGGATGCTTCAGCACGGGTTTGTCCACCAAAAGTGGACAAATGGCACCTCTATACCCAAAAGAAATTAGGTAAAAGGAAGATGGAGTAACGTATACTTCCTCCTTTTGCACTTCCTATAGAACATGGTGAAATGTATGAGATGCATCCTGCATTTTTTATGAGCCTAATGTTTGAATTCCTGCTTCAGACATAACACTGGCAGAGTCAAGAAGTGTGAAGGAGGAAGCACATATATCGCTTACACTTCCTTTCCCCCTGCTTCTGTGTATCTGCAGAATTCCCCTCTAGTATGCTAATTAAGGAGATCAGCCTCCAAACAGACAGTTTCAAACTCATGCAAAAACATACATCCCATCCTCACTCCCAGTTCCTGCATTCACAGCATCTTTCATATGTGGGGCAAGACTACTTGAAATACATAAAAACTCAACTAAGATAGGCAGAGTTAGAAGTACCTCTGTATTTATAGGAGGCAGAGTAGGCAGAAATGTAATTGGTGCAACTTTCCCAATCATATAAAAAAGGCACAGGATCTACAGTAGGGCACATGCTGAGACAGGAAGTCTTGATGTAACCTCTACCATTACCAATTTTAAAAAGGATTTCAGGTAGCAGATATTAGAAAGGACTTTTTTGCCACCTGAGATCAGAGTGGACAAGACTGAATTAGATGTACTAGTGGTCTAACTTCAGGCAGCTTCATATGTTCACATACACAGATTGGTCTAATGGATAACGCTGCACCAGCTGACTTTCTATCTGTCAGATGATCTTGATTTTTCCCACCGATTGTACAGCTCATAATTATTTTGAGATTTGTGTGTGTGTGTGTCGATAAGTAAAGATTCAGTAACCAAATGCCTCCAAATTGGCTCCTAGTTTTAATTATACTCTTGGCTACAATGTTTGGTTATACTGAATTTGATACACATTTAGATATAATCTTTCATTGTTCTACATTTTGGGCTATAATTAAAGTAAATTAACTCTTTCTGAAATGAAGATGTAAACGTAAAGAAAATACCAGGCTAGCCCATGTGTCTAGAAAGGGAAGCTGGAGCTTAATCAACAATGGTTTGCAAAACATCCATTAATATCCTTGGCTGATTGCTACTGTGTACAAAATCAGCTTACAATGGGCTTTTTAAAATATAAATGAATGCACAGTACACTGAAAACAAATAAACATCTTGCTGCCTCTCTACCTACCACAAAAGCCACTGCGGGCACTTCACTGCCTCTTCATAAATTAGACCTCTTCAGGTATCATGGACACGGTGTTCCAGTGAAGCAATCAAGGATGGTCAAATGTCATTGAAATAAACCTGTATAGCCCTAATTTGAGTAAGATGGCCTTACAAAGCACCACTGTACCTATTTATCTGATGGTAGTGGGAAGAGCCATTAAGTCGTAGTGGACTTACAGCAACCCTTGCTGGAGTTTTCAAGGCAAGAGACTAACAAAGGTGGTTTACCATTGCCTGCCTCTGCATAGTGATCCTGGCCATCCTTGGTAGTCTCCCATCCAAATAGTAACCAAGGCTGATTATCTTAGTTTTTGGATTGGATTTGCTTGGGCTATTCAGGTCAGGTCATTTATCTAGTACATTTCCCCCCTGTACTTCCTCCAAGAAGATCAGAGAAAAATACATTATTCTTGCCTTTCCTTCACAACAACCCTGAGAAGTTGTCTAGGCTGAGAGAGAGCGACTGGTCCAAAGTCACCCAGTGATCTTAACAGCATAAGGGATTTGACCCTGGGTAATCACTACACCACACTGACTTTCTTACATCCTCGACAAGATTGTATTTAAACTGAAAACACTGTTGTGAGAAATCTGTGATAACATAGTAGTTGTGAGCATGAGCCATGAGCCAAGAAAGCTTTGATCAAAATCTCACCAAGAGCTATGAAGTCAGAGAAGCAAACTGGTTTCTGCTAGCTTAAATGCTTTGGCTTTGAGTACATTGAGAATGGATTTGGTTTTTGTGAATAAGATTTTCAAAAACTGAACTTGTCTTTCTTGCAATGCCTGTTTCCTCTTGAATCAAGTGCCCTATATGATTTCATTGATGATCTCTTCACAGTTTAAAATGATCAATAGTTCAATATTGCATCTATACAATGGGCTTCATTCAGCTGTGTGGCTGATTGCTGGCTTACTTGGATGACATATGCCCCAGGGTCACCCTCAGCAAGCGACATAAACCAGGTACAATTTGAATTTTCTTATGCTGCTTTTTCACATATGCAGCCAGCAAATTTATATTGTTGGTGCATACTCAGAACTTACTAGGCTGAACAGTATTCCCAGATGCAACAGCGTACAAGCCAGTACAGTTCAAACCACTGTGTTCTGGTAGCCTAGAGGGCAGCTAGATCTATTTGTGCATCAGTTAATCTTGTACAGATACATTATACATGATTACTATCATTTTAAAGCTGATAGTACTGTTGATAAATGCAGGAAAGAATGCTTTGGAAACATATTTGCTATTTGTAGCATCCACTGATTGATTTAAAAAATTCAGCTTCAAAGAGCAATATTCAGATCCAATAGCACCTTAAAGACCAACTAAATTTCCAAGGTATGAGCTTTTGAAATCTAGTTGGTCTTTCAAAATCTCTTTCAAGAGCTATTGGATCTGGATCTTACTCTTCAATTGCAAACCAACAAAGCTATTCACCTGAAACTAACTTCAAAGAGGAAGCTTACACTTGGAGTGGCAATAGCAAATCTGACTCAGAAAGCCATGTGGTCCTGATGTATTCATGTGACCTAATGCCCTTGGAAATATTGGTTACACGATGGGTACAACGAAGGCTTAATTAAGATCATAGTTCATCATTCACCTTAAAGATCACATTAAACAAGCTTTCATTGCTTATATGAAGACCCGTCAGGAAGAAAAGATGTCATTAAAACTGACAGAATAAATGCACACCAGAGAATCAGAATGACTGGTAGCATCTGCTATGCTATAACAGAGAAACTGTGTTTGTTTTCTTTTGGAACAGTTCCTATATTATATTAGAAGAAGGAGAAAGTTTCTAGTAGCAAACAGCAGAGTCCTCAGCCAATGGCTGTGACGTCCAAAAGGGAGGTAGAATTCAGAGTTCAGTCCATATGTTGAGTATATATTTGATGTATTGTCGAAGGCTTTCACGGCCGGAGAACGATGGTTGTTGTGGGTTTTCCGGGCTGTATTGCCGTGGTCTTGGCATTGTAGTTCCTGACGTTTCGCCAGCAGCTGTGGCTGGCATCTTCAGAGGTGTAGCACCTCTGGTGCTACACCTCTGAAGATGCCAGCCACAGCTGCTGGCGAAACGTCAGGAACTACAATGCCAAGACCACGGCAATACAGCCCGGAAAACCCACAACAACCATAGTATATATTTGGTTCAGTTGTCGATGATGCCCAACACAACACATGCTAAAAACTGGGCAGATATGCACAGCAGCAACCATGCATATGAGAGATAGCATGATGTAATAGTTACAATAGTCATCTGTGGAAAACCTGGGAACAAATTCCCACTCAACTTACTGGTTGACTAAATTGGGGTCAGTCACTCTCTTTCAGCATAACCATAATTCCAGGACGGTTGTGAGAATGACATGGAGGAAGGGAAAACTAGGGATGAAAAATCTATGTTTTGGGTTCTTTGGGGGGTTCTTTAACGTATGAGGAGCCTACTTCCTCCTTTCCTTTGTTCTTTTCTGCAAAATTCACATTCAGCTGTTATGCTGAACTTTAGATGCTCATTTTACACATGTTTACACCTGCATGAGTCTGCAGTATAGCAGAAGAATGAGCATCAGCCAGGAGGGAGGCAATTGATATATTGATGTCTAATTGTTTTGTTGAAGCTTGTCTGTAAGTTGGACACGTTTGCAATGCAGTCCCTCACCTTAAAAGGACTCTCTTGAACCATCAATGTTTGATTCAAACAAATGGAAATGAGAATTAAGGAGATGTACACCCATCTGCTCTCCTTGGAGAAAGGGTGGGATAAAAATGTGGTAGTGATAAAAATGTTTTAGGTAAACAGATCTGTCATAACATGTGTTATGTTTGTGTACAGTCATATCATACTTGTGAAGTTTCAGTTCAAGGGGTTCAAGGAATATAACTATACCAACTTTGGCTACATCTGTACATTGGTGGATATTGCGCAATTGCTGTGCTAGAATGGTAATACAACTGTATTTTCCTGTGAGAACAAGGCAATCAATCAATGATTTCTAGAGTGCAATGAAAACAAAAAATCCAGTGATGCATAGATGTGACCCTGGTCACATATTCCATCAAAGAATCTCAAAAGTGCTGCATTGCTGGGATTTACTAGCATATGAATTTATTTCAAGCTCGTAGGAGTGTTATGTAATACTTGAATAAAAAGTTTATTACTGCAAAACTCAAAAGTATTTTCAAGTTTTGAATTAGGAAACTGCCTTGAACCCTAGGATCTGGAGGGTTTAATGCCAATTTGAATGCCTAAATGTTCCTACTTTTCTTGCTTTTCCTCTTGACTGCACTTTTTGGCAGTTATAGAAAGCTTTAGGGGACAGGTTACATACTGAAGTTGTGCCTTAGTCTTTAATTGCTCATGGGGCCACCAAGTAGAGCCAGGTGATCTCCAACTGCTTTCTCACTGGTTTGAATTTTGTCCTGACACTTGATGAACCCACATATACCCATTGATTTACACCAGTGTAATTCACCTGAGCACATTCAAACTTAAGTCCCAGGTTTGAGTAAGCACTGTGCAATTTGAGACCCAACCCCTGCTGTTCACCTCTGACAGATAACAGACTTCACTTTACTTCATATCTAGAACTGCAATTTGGGTCCAGCCAGACACTGCAGGAGCCATTCACATAACAGCTCACTCCTACTTTATATATTAGGGCAACACAGCCATTGCATGATATGGAAAGAGATGGGAGTGACACAACATATTTAGTAATATATATCACACTCCTTCTTGTCCTGGGTCCAACATTTCCTGACCTGTTCCCTGCTTTTGAGAACTCTGACAATGACTATCTGCTTTTCTCTGAATCCACCCAGAAGGAAGAAATTCTGAACATTTAAAAGTGGAATCAATTTCTAAATCCTCCCAATAACTGCAGCATGCTGAGTCAGTTTTGAGTAATGTGTGCCAGGGCTAAGCAATATCAGTATAATCCTGCCTCAGGCTTGTTCCATCTAGATTCCATGTTTGGTCAGTAGTTCTCTGAATTTCCTTAAAAAATTAACTGCACATAAACTTGGCTTTATTGTTTAAGATTTTGCATGTTGTATATTTATTACTGTGATCTCCCTCCTGTTACTGGAAACAGAGAGAGAAAAGTACATGAACATTTAAGTGTCATTTGTTCTCCTTTTTTTAAAAAAAGTCATCGACACCTATGACATTACAGGTCAAGCACTATGCCTTAAATGTATCTACTGCCCACAGCAACACCACTGTTATTGATTGGGTTACACTACAGAAAGGAGATCAAGGATCCACCCATTAGGTCATGTATAAGTGTTCAACTACATAATATTCTAGGAGTTCCATTAATGGAGTTCCCAATGTTTTTGTTTGTTGAAAAATCAGGCACATGGGGACCCAATTCAGACTGAAGCACAAGAACAGTGGGCTTCAGCCTTTACCCACAGACCATTTTTCTGATCTGAAATAGTCCCAGAAGCACTATTTGCCATGCAGGTACATAAAGTGATCTAAGAACAGACAAAAGCTCTTGTATAAGTGATCCCTAAGTTTCCTGGAAATACAGGGTTCAATCTACTGATCCAAACAATGGAAGGTCCTGAAAGATGTGAATCTTCCCCTTGTTCTCCTCCCCACAGCATTGCTTTCTGACCCTGGAAAAATTCATTCCTGAGGTTGTGAGATCCATGAGAGCTAATAATCATGCAGGTTGGGGGGCGGGGGAGATGCAGTGAGGAGGGGGAAGGGAAATGGTTGTTTGCTGATGAAAAGAGAAAACTGAAGGCAATTTCACCCTTTCCCTCCTTAGGGTAGCCCCTTGGCCCACATGGCTATTAGGTCCTGTCAGTTCCACAACCCTGGCAATTTTTTTCAAGTTCAAATAGTTGAGTTAATGAGAATATTACCAGAGCTTGGTCATCTTTATTTTACATAGAAATCTTCTTGAGCCATGGCTAAGGGGCAAAGACCAACCCCATCTACTCCCATTCCAATGAAAGCTCTCTGTACAAACCAAGAGGAGACTGCAGTAACTTTGCCCTCTTGTTTCACTTTCATGCTAGAACTGGCTTTAATCAACCCATCTGGGAGACTTTAGTCATGTAATTTCTCTGCACCATCTCCCATGTATAAAATCTGCTTCACTCTTCTATTAAAAGGAAGGAAACGAAATCCAGAATGGACATTTGAGATGATCTCTGAGGATGTATGTAGCTGATGTGATAGCAAGTGGATCTTCTGGAAGGGTGGTAAGAATGGGGCCACTTGTATATATGCTCTGACAGATCACGATGGGCAGTGAGATGACAGCCCATCATCTCTTGAAAAATAAATGCAATTCAGATTAATCCAAGAGGGGAGGAAGTTTGATTTAGTCACATATCACATGTTGCATAAGAACCACCCAATACAATTTCCATTAAAGGCATTAACTTGCTGTCTTTCTACTTGAGAAAGCTTATTGACATCCGTGGGAATAAGCAGAAATGTGCACAGAATTGCAGCCTTAGTGGTTTGTTGTATGGAGAAAAAAAATAAATGGGAAATGCATTTCAAGAGGTCGCACAAGTCTGTGTTAATGTGCCATTAGTTCAATGGCCTCCTTGCAGAACCCAGACTTCAGAACACAAGAACCATGGGTTAAACTGCAGCTCTAAGTTCCACCAAAACCATTTGATTGCAAAACACAGACAAAGTTAGTCAGTGTTACAGGAAGCACCCACATCTGCCCAGATGTTTGCTTTAAGGAATCCTAGCTCTGACTCTGAAGCAAAACAAGAGGCCCACAAGGAATGTTGATGGGGATCCTATAACATAATTACGAGACCACAGATGAAAAGGCTTGCAGCAAAATGTAAATAAAAGAAAGATCAACAGAATGCAATCTGTCTTTAAAAGGAAAGGAAATTTTTCCCTCAAGCAAAGGCAGACAAAATTTTTGTCCTCATATATCTACAACCTGGCTCATCAGCTGCTACACATCAAGGCAGATCTGTGGGGGTCCTTTCATGCCAACTGGAGATCTGGTCATCAAAAGTAAATTTTAGAACAGTTTGACTCTCCTGTTAGTTCTCCTAATAATAAGTGCTATGTTAAGTGTATTGTAATTGTAAGAGCCTGGCTGGAGAGGCTTTTGATGTCCACTAAACTCTACAACTGACATAGTTTGGAGATATGCTGGTGTAATGTTGCCCAGAAGAGTAAGACATAGTTGGAATCCTAAACCCAGAGTCCTGGCCATGATACTAGCATAATGTTAAATGACCAATAGAAATGGCATGGATCTAAATACCGCCACTGAACTCAAAGGGAGGAAGCAGACCATATGAAGAGTGATGCTGGATCAAACCAGTGTTCCATCTAGTCCAACATCGTGTTTCACACAATGGACCTATCTGCCATAACTTCTTCTTAAAGCCATTTATGCTTATAGTCATTATTACATCCGCTGACAGCGAATTACACAATTTACTTACTGATTAAGTAAAGAAGTATTTCCTTTTGTCAGTCCTGAAAATCATGTCCAACATATTTATTGGGTGCCTTTGAGATCTAGTATGATGCAAGAAGGAGGGAGAAAAAGCCCACTATATCCACTCTAACCCCTTTGTTTGGGCTACATTCCTTTGCACTTGCCCCTCAATGCCTCCTATTCTACTTATACACAACTAGATGGTCCTTAGTAGTCTAACTGCGCAGTCAATCTCAGTTCTTCCAAAATAGCTATATCTCAGAAAATAGGCCACATGACATAGGCTGATACTTCTCTGGCCTCATTGTGCACACAAATGGGAACTTTAGAGATGGGAACTCTGGAAAAAGGCACTTTGCACACAAGGGGGCACTTTGAACAAACAGCCAAGCCTGAAAATAACCATAGGAAGAGAATACTTAATGGATGTATTTATTTAAAAACCTTGTACTCCTGCCCTATTGATTTATTTATGCCATTTAAAAAACTGATTAGCCATCATCCTACCTTGTAGGAACTCAAGGTGGCTTACTGTATAAATAAAAATAATCAGTAAATGAATAAAAACAAAATTTAAAAGCACAGTTCAAGATTGCCAATAAACGCAGAAGCAAAGTTAATTAAAGCAGTCCTAAATAAAAATGTCTTCAGCAGCCTCCCATTGTGATACACCATGCAGCGGGCATAACATGGAGGTAAGATGGAGAACAAAAGTTATTGGGATGGTTGCCAGCAGTAACCAGGATCATGATTCCAGAGGAGGCCTTCCTGGATGGACAGGTGAATGGAGTCTGAGGCAAACAATCAGCCTAACTGGCTCATTCCCAGTGATTGATGGGGCTCCTCCCAGGCCTCTCCAGTAAGCATCATGACTCATGAGTATAGCTGTTTGGTTGTGCCCTGCTACGCCAGCTATCAAATGTAGTTCAGATTAGATCTATCAGTGACAACATCTGCAAAAGTATGGGAGAGCGACTGAGCTTTACATCTGTCCTGCCATTGACTTGGGGTCCTCATGAAGTGGCATATTGCCTCTTTATTAGCCATTTAATTACTGTAGTGGACAGAAGATGTATCTCACTTGTTCCATACAGGGATGATCCATCACCAGCAGGTTCAGCTCATGGTTCATTCACCAGCTGCAAACAGCACCGTTGAAAGGTCAACAAAATATTTGCCAGTGTTTGATGGTACTAAAAAACAGATATTGCATAGGAAATCTCATACTTCGTCTTGTGTTTTCTGTAGTGGCCACAGCCTTCCTTCCTGCAGTTCATATTCCTAAGGGAAATTAAAAAACAGTCACAGTGACTTATAGATGGGAGATGTTTCTGTATCCCTGATGGTTGTTTGACTTGGCATTTATTAATTTCAAAGACTGGAGAACTTCCCAGATGTTAACAAATTTGCACAAGCTAACTCATGTGACTCTTGCACATTAAGGAGCAGTTTAATCACAATAAGTGTGAATGACAATAATTTTCTTTTCAAAGATCTCAGCATTCTTTGTTGCATGTTGATGGTATGGTTGAAAAGGAAAAACTGACGGATTACATGGAAATTAATTGATCACACTCTGTAGACTACACTACCATTTTTTCCCTTTCCTGAAACAAGAGGCCCTTTAAAAGTTGTTCATCTTCCATGACATTTTTCTTCCTACTTAAGAAACTGATTCTTTCTGAAATGGATTTCTCAGTCCATACACATGATGCATTTAATATCATTTTATACATCTCACAAGATTACTGCTGTAGCACATCAAGAGGCATCAGTGTTTGAGTGGATTGTTGAAATGGCATTGATACAAACTGTATCAAAATAACTAGAGGAGCAAAAACTGAAGTGTGCTGTTCTTGCTTGAAATAGACAGAAGTGACAAGGTTTCAGTGGCTTGCTGAAATGCTATTATAGAATGTATACATCAATAAATACCTGGAGGAAGTATGGAGGCCATGCAGATAAAAAATCAGATGCTTCAGATATTTTCATTGGCTGCTGAACTGCTGCATTGGTACAACTGGTCCAAGCAACAACAACGCAGGTAAGTAGGAGGAGCTTAGGCTTTTATTTAAATATTGAGTAGATGGTCCAAGGAGGATAGGAAGAGGTTGCTTGGGCAAGTCTCATGGATATCAAGAGAGACCAACTGGAATAGCTAGCCATGTGATAAATTAAGTGTAACAAGTAGGGCTGAGTTGAATGTTCCCCAGCACATATTTTCAGCATAAGAAGAGAACGCTTTTGAGGAGAGGGAAGGTTTCCACGGAGAGTTGCTTAAGTTGACCTTTTCATTGAGCTGTCTTTCACAGCCATAACCAGCTGCTGTTTGGTTCTTGTTTTAGCATCAACCTTCTGCCTGATAGTAACGTTATCACATGACACAGCCAATCAGATTTGGCTGTATGACGAGGTCATGGAGGGCAAATGATGTTAATTCACAATGAGAGCAATGCATACAGATGAAGCTGACTGGGGCTGTGGAGAGAATCATAACGGAGTCTCTACTGAATGTCAGGTAAGGGGGAGGGTACAGGCAGCCTGAATGTGTTCTCTCTACAGACCCCAAATTGCAAAGAAAAACCCACGCTGAAAGGGTTTTCATGTGGAAGAAATGTTTTATAAACAGGGAATGAAAGAAGCAGTGAGAATCATCAACAATAAGTTGCATTCTGTGGAAATCCAGCAGTGCGCAACAGGAACTAAAATGGAGATAACTATCTCATTAAATGTTCTCTAAAATGAGGCTAGCATTTTATGCATTTGTGTGCTTGCACTGCTTTCCTGTGGATGCCCATGTACCTCTCCCCATTTGCTGTTTGCCCAATGGAGCTGATAGGGTTTTTTTTAAAGCTTACAATAGAGAAGGTTTCCTTTGCCTCATGCCTCTTGAGGTGGTGGTGAGGAAGTTGCATGACTTACCTCTCTAGTACTCCAGCCTTGACAACTGCACATCTCTGATTCCCAAAACTGATAGTGTTTGTGATTATTGAGTTTTTTAAATTGGATAGCAAATGCTATGGACTGGATCCTATGACTCACTTCCACTAAGCTGAATCCTATGACTCCATTCTAGGAATCCATCCTCTATTAGAAAAAGTCATTCTCCCCTGGAAGTAATTGTTCTTCCTTGAGGGGAAATTTAACTGAAAGCAGTCATGACACTTACCTGCCATTATCTGTTATAACTTGCTGTCTTCCTCTAGCTGTTTTGCACTCCTCTTGATTTATGGAGGGGGGAATGAGGAAGTCGGTTTGTGCTCTATTGCATTCATTTTATATCTAAATAAAACAACTTTAAAAAGAAAGCAAATAAAAATGTATAGTTATCCAGTTCTGAACACAGGTATAAATGGCTGTTCTTCTGTTATCAGTATGCCTGCCTCCAACAGTTTTTATGCACAATGCTTCATGCTACAATGTGAGAATGTCTGGATGAAGCGCATTATGGGGTCGCTTTAATTGGCATCAAAAGGACTTGTTCTATATTAAAGCACCTAGGATTAGGCTATAAATCTGTCAAGACTTTATTTATCTACATGATTTCTAACTCATCTTATATAATTGGGGTTAAAATGTGGCCCTTGTAATGTGGTTTCTTTTTTCCCTCTATCATGCTGTGTTAAAAAGCCACTTCTTGTTGGTTTTACTCCCTCCCACTTTCTTCTGTATCAAGTATGAGCAATTGGCTCAATGGAATGCATTCCACAATATCAAACTTTGAGAAGCATCATGGGGAGAAAAGAGAGAAACCTCGTATGGGGAAGACTGCAGCAGTAATATGTTTCAGTCTATGGTAAAGGACCAAGAAAGATAGAATGTTATTAATAGCTTGTACTTTAAAGCAAATATCCTCTAAAAGTCCAGCTAGTAAGATCTTCCGATACCGAGAACCTGGTGAAGGAATTGATGGTTCTGCTATGCTGGCACAATCTCAATATGGCTTAGTTGGTACTCTAATCCTATGTATACCCAACAGACACAGTGAAGAAAAAAATGATATAACACTAATTAACAAAGAGCACAGCACAGGAACCAGGGTAGATAGCAAAAATATCAATATCCATCAATTATGGTGTGGTGGTGTTCAGACAGTGTCTCAGTGTTAGCCAAACATGGAAAATGCTAACCCACACATGATGACATTAGCATGCCTTCATGATGGCATCATGCCTCATCACATACAAGACAGAATGTGAAGACACAAACACAACAGGACATGAATCATTGTGGCACCATCAATAGGAGTATTGTAACTCATCTCCCCCAGGAATCCTTATAGATGTCAGTTTGAATTCCATTATGCCATGCAGACTGCAAACAGTTGTCCATTTGACAAGAAAACTCACAGGGGCAGAGGGATGGATGGGCAATCCAACTTTCTCACCTAGCCACAGCACATTTGGGAGAGAAAAATCTGTCATTTTCCAGGACAAGAGGTGCACATTTTGCAGACCTCATTCATGTCACTGATAATTCAATTACCTCAGCCCCCTGCAGTTGCATCCCTCCACCAGAGGGCTTTTAAAAACTGGTAATTGACAGATTTTTGTAGTGTTATAACTACCTATTGCCATGATCTACTAGTTTCAAGCTTTCATGTTTTTTAAAGTAAGCATCTAGCTGTTATTGTTGCAAACATAAAAGGGAAAAGGTACAGGCAGCATTTCCCCCCTTATAACTACACAACCAAAAGAGATAGAGATTTGCTTTTTTATCATGAAAGCTAGGAACTAGTACATGTTGCAATAGATTGCTATAACATTATAATGCTATGGTAATATAGCTATTTTTTAAGTGAAAAAGCCTTCTGATGACAGGACGGAGAATGGAAGCTGCAAACGGGGATGGTGTTGGAATATATGTGTGTTGCAAGGTCTGAGATTCATTATGGGGTTAATGTGTTTACCTACCATGCTATTGTTTAGATTGACCTGGAAAGGGAACCTGACTCAAAGCCAATAATCTGCAAGCCCGGGAAACTTGAGAGTGTTTGTAAACTGTTATTGGTCAACAGGTCAGGTGACTGTCCTTTCAGGGTCAAGAAGAAGGAGGAAGAAGAAGATTCTCCATTCTGTTATCCCAGCTCTTTGTTGTAAACAGTAGTGAGAAAATGTAGCTCCAGGCTTTGCTGTTTTGTAGGCAATCTGTGACCCTTTTCCCTTTAGAAGTAAATGTTTTTAAAAGCTAAACTCATGTGCTGACTCTCTATTGATCCAAGATCCATTGCACCTCTGCAGTAAAGCTTATTTTTAACCTTTTCCCCCCAACAGATGGAAGTTACAAAGGGGAATGGAAGTCACAAGGAAAGTGTAAGACTACCATGTGAATACTTAATTGCCCCTGCAAATGCCTCTACATGTGCAGTGGCAAGAGAAACATGAGAACTAGCTCCATGTGGAACCAGGTCAGCTATCTTTGACTGCCAGCATTATCCCTCTACTCCACTACCATCTTCTATTTCAATCAGCCAAACTGTGTGGTTTATCATACCAGCAGAAATTAAGGGAACTGTGAACCCCCTAGGTTCGAGCACCTTGCTCGAACAAAAATTACCAGACAGTGGAGGACATTCTATACTACTCTTCCAGGAATAGAGTTATCCTGAATAGACAGCTGAGATTATAAGAGGTGATAAGCAAGGCATGGGGAGGGACAGTACATATCTGCCAAACCCTACTAACCCTACTAACACCCTACTAATACAGAAACACACGGCTGAGAAATAATCCAACCTTTATTGAACAGAATAAATGGTGGAGTTCTGAAAGTAAGTCCAATGAATGAGGTTGCCACATTACTTGTTCTAGCAGCCCTTGGAAAGTAATATGTTAGGGGATAAGGTTTCCCTGTCTTGTTTTTCCTATCAATACATGCCCATGTTAGGTCAGGCATCACCTTCTTTGAGTTGCAGACCTGCTCTCTGTTCCCATTAGGGGAGTGTATAACGGAGAAAATGACCCAAAACTACGCACAGAACTTGCTGGTTTAGTTTGTTAAAGCAGCTTCTGGAATGCTGAACCAAATCTGGGAAATGGAGCTGTAATGAGCCCCACCCCCTGGCCCGCTGAAAAATTTGTGTGTTTTGTTTTGATACTGCACAAAGGCCACATGGGCAGGCCAGGCAGTGGGATGGGCCATCTGGCAGCATCTTGTTTTCCTTAATTGCAAGATGTCTGTCTGCACAATCATGGATCCAAAGGGAAGAGACTGAGGGCCAAGCTACACATGACGAATGACACTTGAACGGCAAGTGGATTGAGTGGAGGGCAAGTGAACAGGGAGAAATACACTTGCTGTTCAAGTGTCATTCGTCATGTGTAGCATGGCCCTGAGCCCTTAATTCCATTGGCCGGAAGGGGATATGAGCAGTACGCATGAGTGCATTTTTTTTTCCTTCAGTGTTTCCTGGGTATGTGTATGGCATTGACATTGAATCTCATAGGGATCCAACTGCAAAAGGTGGCATGACACTGTGGCGTTGCCATCGCCAATCACTATCCTTTTCTGTGTGTTTTTAAACACAATGCAAGGAACAGCCAGCAGCAGCATTCACAGGCATGCACACACACACAGGTGGGTTTGAGGAGGGAGAAGTCTCCTTCATCTTCTGAGTCCCCAGCTGCCATAAAGGCTCATGTTATACAGATTAGAGTGAAAATTGGAAAGAAAAAGCAATTATTACAGGAGAGGGGTACTGAGGAGGTCTGTGAAGCTGGTTTAGTGGCCTGCTGCTGCTGTCCTTTGGTTAGGTGCCACGGTGCCAGGGCCACCCCATTGTGACTAAAGAAGTCCTTCAAAGATAGGGGTTCAAGGAGCACCAGGAGGAATTTCATCTTGTTCAGAAAGCCTACCAGCTTTTGAAGCTTTTCTGATTAAATCTGTTAACCCAGTGTTAAATGACAGGGTGGTAGGAGGCATAAGTATTGCTCATTTGCGCACACATGTACCATGTCTTTCCAGATCAATATTCCACATGGAAGAACCAATCTGGTCAGATTTTTTTTTCTTTCTGCTTGTCTTTTGATGATTTCTCCTTCTTCCTTTTCATTAAACTCTGGGTTTTAGATGGAAAGGGAGACTGACAGCCACCCAACAACTTGTCCAGTCTCCCACTTTTACTAGTAAAAAATAGGAGGGGGGGAGATGGCGAGCCTCCCTCTACTTTCCTTCCTCTGAAGGAAAAACCCTAGCCCTCACATTCTGTGTGCTTTTGCAAATAGTGGAAGGACAGGCTGGCGGCCAGGGGTCCTGCAGCAGATTAGGGAGGAGGATTCACTCAAATGGTCCCTCATTGTAGAAATGAAACTAGAAGGCACAGGGAAACATGGCATAACAGCAGGACTCAAAGGTAAAATTTATTGGCAGGATTTTTAAAAAAAATTCATTGTGCTGTGTGGGACCATTTGGCAATGGAGTACTCGTCTTCTGCTGGTGCCATTTTCCCAGTAAGTTTCCCACCATTGTGTGCACCATTGTCTAAACCCGGCTGCCAACATTCATTTTCTTTGGGCTCCAGTGTTGTGTGAGTTTTCATATGCTTGAGGAGAAATTCATTGGATTGATGAGTTTTGGGCCAATGTGGTTTTATAGTTAAGTGCGAATACACCCTCATTTGTCCTCCTCTCCCCCTTGAAAAGAACCATGTGTTTGTGCATGCACCACTATCCAACACTTGCCTTGACATGCACCTCATTTAAGTATTCCTCAGGTCCATAAATACAGAACCCCTGTTGTTGCATGCTCTCAGACTCAGAGTGTTGATGGTTTAGAGGGAGGACTGTGTGATTTGGTGCCACTGCATGCAAAAACAGCTGCCCCAGAATCTCATCCCCTCCTGCCCCCAAAAAGAAGAGCATGTGTTTGTGCATGCATGGCAAACACATGCGGAATGGGTTGAAACTCATGAAAATGAAAAACCAGTTCCAAGCTGGTACCACTTCAGCTGGAACAAACCAATAATGGAAAGAATTATTCTAGAACCCTTTGGAACCAAAACAAACTTTCTCAGTGCACACCCCTAGTTCCCATGTCTCCTGCTTCACAGCATTTTTAAAGTTACTGGCCACAAGAAGTCTTCCCTGCTTGGATACAGTCCAGCAATCTGCTCCAAGACTGATTCTTATTTAAGTTTGTACTCATGAATTGCCTTTTCCAGTGATTCCAGTGGATAAAAAACCTAAGAAAGAATTTCATTAGAATGTGCCTTTCAAGGATTACAGGCCTCACAATCTGGGTCTTAGATTTCTGCTAGACCAAGCTCATGCTATTGCCCTTGAACAAGTGTATGAATGACCCATTCTGGTGTAACATGGCTATGAGTATGCATTCAAGGGAATCATTCCAAAAGACATCCAGTGAATGAAGAATGTTGCACTTGAAACTCTTCCCAGAGTCTGATTTTGGCTCATCCTTTCAAGCCCTTTCAGCAGTCAGTGAACTGTTTGTATTCGGTCCATTGATGTTTCTGGCAACCCTGATCCTGTTGAGAGTATCTATTGGGTTCCAAACCTACAAATGTTACTCATTCCCCTACAAACTGAGATAGATTGGTATAGCATGGCCAAAGGCTTCAGGTTTCAGGCAAGCTAAACTGGAACTAAGCCTGTCCTGCATTTCTCTGCATGCTTCGACTTGTCTTGGATTCAGCTACTGATGGGCTCTGTGATCAATGGGTCTTTTTAAAGGACCTGAATCAGTGGTGATTCATCAAGGAAATTATTTTTCTAGATGCTGTTTTAAGCTGTCGTTTGGACTAGGATGGAGTGTCAAGAAAGGGGAAAAAAACAGTTTCTTCCTTTTCCTCACATGGACTTTCCCAGTCATTTTTAACAGTAGAATGAACAGATGTATTCAAAAAAGCATGGCAAAAGGTGATTCAGGGTTTCAAAAGCTATGTAGAGCAAAGTGCAAACAAAACCTTTGAAATGAGTGAGTTCAACTTAAGAATGATAGAACTTTAGACAAACATGGGTGTGAAGATGAGTCATAATTATGCCTTTGAGGAGAAATGACCATAAGAATTCTGTGATGTGACCGCTTTCCACAAATAACCCACAATGGTACAGGAGCTACTTCTCTGTAGTACAGTCTCTTGCTGCTGTATGCATGTGTTTGCATGTACAAAGGAAGCAGCTACCTGAATGGAACCACTGGGATGGCCTTTCCCAACCACTCAGAACCACCTTTCAGTCTATCTTTTTCATTACAGGCTCTGTGAGCACAGAGTAGGCTGAGTAGGCTGCATGAGGGGGCATTGCTAGCAGGGACTGTTGATGCCTTGAAGGAGTACTAAATGCCTCTTCTATTTACAGTTTTAGATGCCTTTTTAAAAGATCAATCTCATCCCAACACCATAATTTTGCATAGTGTGTTACAAAACAGAGTGCAAGCAGCCCAGCCTACAGGCCGGAAAGCATTATTCTGAAGCTGACAAGGTCTTAGGGGGTTAATTTCCCAATATCAGATTTAGGCATCAGACAATTTCTGCCAAAGGCCTATGACCAATATCCAGAAAAAAAGCAAGCCAGGCAGAATATGAGTCAAAGCCTGGGGAATTAAGGCCCAGAAATCACAGAGAGAAGGTTTGATTCTTGGATATGTAGGGTGCTCAGATAATCAGACATTTGGGCAAAGTTGCAAACCAGTCAGGGCCCAAGCAATCCTTGCAACAATACAGCAATTTCTTTCTTTCTTTCTTTCTTTCTTTCTTTCTTTCTTTCTTTCTTTCTTTCTTTCTTTCTTTCTTTCTTTCTTTCTTTCTTTCTTTCTTTCTTTCTTTCTTTCTTTCTTTCTTTCTTTACTTCTCATACTCTCCATGATGGATGTTCTGAGATTACTACATATGAGTTACCAGCCACCAGGAGAAAAATAAAAGTCCAATTTCTTTAATAGAGGCTTAATGGGATTTTACTTCCATGTTATGAAAAGCATCACTTTCCCATTTCCACACAATATGCCTGTATTAAAAGGACAGGACATTTTTCTTTGGGCCTATTGATATATGACTACCGAGGAATTACACTATTTTAAGGTTGACAATGAAGAAGCTGAATTTGTTAGAGATTTTCTATTTCTCAGTTCAATCATCAACCAAAAGGGAAACTGCAAACAAGAAATCAAAAGGAGGGATTGGAAGGGCAGCCATGCTGGAACTAGAAAAGATCCTTAAAGATAAGGATGTCTTTCTGAGGACCATGATCAAGATAATCCACACACTATGGTATTCTTCATTACTATATATGGACATGAAAGCTGGACAGTGAAGACATCTGTGAAGACAATAATGCTAGGAAAGATGGAAGGCAGTTGGAAAGAGAACCAAAATGAAATGGCTTGACTCAGTAAAGGAAGCCACGTCCACCAGTTTGCAAGATCAGAGCAAGACTGTTAATGATAGCATGTTTTGAAGGTCTTTCAATCATAGGATTGCCATAAGTCAGAAACAACTTGATGGCACTCAACACACATATATTCATATACCTCCATATCTGACCATGTGTTTCAGTGCCCAATCAGACATGACACTGGGATACTGAAGTTTAAGATGATGCTGAGATATTCACAATTTCCCCGGTGTTTTCAAAATGGCAGTAGCTATATAGGGTCATGACTCATGATACAAAGTGATAGAGGAATTAACTCTCTCTACCATGCTGTTTTGCCATTGATACCAATCCATATCCAAGAGGTTATTAGCCTTGGAAGAAGGGGGAGGGAGACTAGCACTTCTCTGTCCTTTGCTTCTCTTTCTGGCCTCAAAAAAGGTGGGGATGATGAGTAAAACTTGGGAGGATAAAGTTAAAATGGGAAATTTTCAACCCATTCTCTTCTAGCCTCGATTTAATAGGGTCAATTCAGTCACTATTAGAGCAGTGCACATTTTTCTGTTTTAATATCAGGTTTAGCTTTTCTACAGGGCATTTTTCATTGTGCCAGAATTTCAGGGGAAGGGAGTTCTTTTCATTTTAACAATTATTTTCAAGCACAATTTTGGGGTTCAGGAATTTCAGCACCTGAAAATATGCACTGGCAATTGGTTGGAGATGGGAGGAGGCAGAAACTTACTGGAGGACACAATCATTATGCCCATGCAATCACACCAGTATGACCTGGAAGCAAAGCAGTCAAATTCATCTGTGCTGTGAAACAATTTCAGTAGACCCATTAGGAGAAGTGGGAGGCTAGAACTTTCCTTAAGTGACTAAGAACGATTTCCTTTCCAAAATATGGTTAAAAGCTTCCCTAGGTAAGCCTAGAAACAACAGCACCAATGACAGGGCAGATACTAGCAGCAACAGCAGCACAAGTAAAAGTAATTAAAATAGAAGTTACTTCAATTTTCTGGGCCTTCCTTGTAGTTTAAGGCAACAAAAATCACCCACGAGGCTCCAGATGCATCAAAGCCTGAAACATCACAATACATACTACAAGATACATAAGTGCAAAATCAGGGACTGATGTTTGAACTATTTCAATAGAAGACTATAAAATTAAGGTTGGCCACACATCAAACCACAAAAATCATTAGATCCACCTAACTAAGAGCAGATGCAGAGACAGTGTGAACTTGTGCACCATTTCTAAATCGTTACAGCCATTTTAACTTAAAAAGACCGAGGGTCTCAATCTGAGCCTGCAGTTTAAGAGAAGACCACAAAGGAAATGAGTTTATCCTTGTGCATCATTAAAACAATTTAAAACAAATACAAAAATAAAAACAACATTTAAAAACATTGGGGAGAGAGGAAGGATCACTGAGGGAATGTCAAGTGAAACAAAAAAGTCTTCATCTGCTGGCAGAAGATGGCAATAGAAGGGGCCAGGAGAATCTCCTTGAGGAGACGGTTCCAAAGTTCTGGTGCCACTGCTGAGAAGGCCGTCTCTCAGGTTGCCACCTGCCCAATCTCAGAAGATGGGCGCAAACCATATAGAGCTTTAAAAGTCATCACCAGCACCTTAAATTGTACCTGGAAACAAACTGAGAGCCAGTATAGATGACCCAAGACTGGAGTGATATATTCCCTGCAACTCACTCCAGTCAACATCATGGATGGAGGATTCTATATCGATTGAAGTTCCTGAACATTTTTCAAAGGCCGCTCCATGTACAGCACATTGCAGCAATCTAATCCAGATATAAACTAGGCATGAACCGCAGTGGCCAGATCTTTCCTTTCTAGGTGGTCTTAGCAGTTCTGGAGCCCTGGGGCAAAACTGAAGGATGAGACCTCAGACTCCCCAGTCTAAGGAAGTTTCCACTGCCTCTCAGTCTATCTCTATGGAGTGGCTAACTTATGTTCTATGCCCAGCTTTAGAACCCTCAAATCTAAGAATTGACTCACATACCAGTAATAATGGATGAGAGACTAACAGGGCAATCCTAAGAAGAGTTACAGTGTTTGGAGGGAGCACTGAAATTGGCATAAAGCAAAACCAGAAATCAAATTTATTATGGGGAATAATACAAATATCAAGGCTGGGCAATTAGCAAGTCTCAAACAGTCAAATAATACCAACCATTCAATCTCAAATGCCCAGAGCAATAACATACATTCTAACAAGTTACTCTATTTAAGATCATAGAATCATAGAGCTGGAAGGGACCTCCAGGTCATCTAGTCCAACCCTTTGCACAATGCAGGAAAATCACAACTACCTCCACCCCCAGTGACCCCTGCTCCATGCCCAGAAAATAGCAAAAAGACCTCCAGGATCCCTAGCCAAACTGACTTGGAGAAAATTGCTTCCTGATCCCAAAGTGGTGATCGGCATTACCCTGGGTGTATAAAAAGGGGCTATGTGAACTAATCCTACCTGCCCTCCTTCTCATAGGTTCACAGAATCAGCATTGCTGTCAGATGTGAGGGAAGAAAGAAGAAAATAGAAAGGACAGCATAAGAACTAGATTACAGCTACCAATTCTAACGTCCAATGAGGTCCAGTTGTAGGTGGGGGGATCTGAGCTGCAAACAATCCAAAAAAGAGAAAAGAAACATTGAGGGCTTTGCGGCTTCACAGATGTGAATTTGGAAGAAGATGGTATGATTACTTAGGTATCCTGAGTGGTCAAACACTGGGTCTCTCTTGTCTTGTTTGTTTGTACAGGAAGAGAATTATTTGTTTCTGTCTCATTATGATGGCATCATTTCTTTCTTTCCTTAGCACAGTCCATCAAGACTAGCCATTTCCTTAAAATTTAATTTGTACTAAATAGGGATCCCAGGTCACACAGTGGGGACAGGGAATCCTCTGCTCTCACCCTCTGCCCCTGCCACCACTCACCTGCTCGTGGGGTGGGGGTGGGGAAACAGGGGAATAGGCCTCCAGGGCATGCTCCAGGGAAGTGTGATGACGTCACTCCTGGGAGCACTGCCCAGCGAGCACTCTCACACTTTGCAGGGGGACGATTTGCAGGGGGCTGATTTGGGCCCCAAACAGGTCCAAATGGGCCCTAAATCAGTCTGCTGCAAAGTGTGTGCACCCTTCCAGGCCTGCATTTCCCAGAAGTGACATCATTGCACGTGTGCGCTTTGTGCACACACACGGAGCAAAAAAAGAAGTGAGTGCCAGATCCCCCCTCCCCCCTGACAACCCTAGTATTAAAAATAAACTCCAAGGTAGTTTGGTATGCGCAATACGGTTAAACACCAGTCCAGAATAATTTGAAAGCTTTGCATCAAAATTAGAGAATGACACTTTTAGATGCTTCTAGAGTTAAATTAAAGTGCAAATGAGAAATAGTGAGATTTCCCCCTCTCTTGGGAGAAGAGGAAACATTAACATGCTAATCATTTCATTAATATGAATTCCTCACTTTATTACTCTGGAATGCCAGCATTTTTAGCTAGAGCTGTCTGAAGAAGCAACTGAGATGCATGTAGCATTTTGTTGCCTTTACCAATGTTGCTTCTGAATGTATCAAACTGTGTCTTGAAATCTGTCTTGGCATCAATGGTAGGTGGCTATTGAATTTCAGCTGGGGTTCAATTTGGAAACAGTGTCCCCCCCCCCATTCTAATTAACTCATTCATTTCTTGTATATTTAGGGATGGGGAGATTAGATATTAAACAAGAACTGTTCACGGGAGTGGGTCCAGCACATGCCCTTGGTCTCTCCTTCCTGCGTGTTCATGCACTAGGATTGCCAGCTTCAAGTTGAGAAAGTCCTAGAGATTTGAGGGTGGTGGAGCCTAGGAAGGGCAGGGTTTGGAGAGGGGAGGGACCTCAGCAGGGGAATGATGCCATAAAGTCCACCCTCCAAAGAAATCGTTTTCACTAGATGAACTGTTCTCTGTTGCCTTGAGATCAGTTGTACCTCCAGAAGTTCTCCAGCCACCACTTGGAGTTTGGCAACCCTATGTGCACATGTGTCACTTTGTAACAACACCAGTGCTTTTTTTTTGCTCTGGTTAAAGTATTACAGCCTGGTTTTGCTGTCCCTGACAACAGTTTCCATAACTTGAAGGTAGCTGCTCAAGAAATGAGTCACCTCCAGTCACCTTCCCTCTTCCCCCTTTTCTGATATCCCCACCGCCCTTCTCTGTGTCAGTCTGCCCAGGGCTTTCTTTGGATAATGAGCCTGTGAGCTGGTTGAATGATTCATGGGCCTGCAATAACCAGCTTGCCTTGGCAAGTGCCTCTGCTTTCCACTTTTAGAATGGCAGGTTAATGTTTGATCAGGCAGTAGAAAGGATTAGGCTTTAACTCTGTGCTTAAAAAAATGTGATCCTGAAAAATTTCTAACCTGAGGGAGGATGCCCATAAAAAGTACTTTTGCAAGTTCTCTATGGAATTATAATTTACATACTGCCTTGTTTCCACTAGTTTCACCATTGCTATTAAAATGTGCAAAACAGGGTCCCCTCATAACAGCAATACAGCAAGATTGTAAGCCTTTCTTCCTTTTTTATGACTGACTGTCTTTCAAGAGAGCTGGAAGATCTGTTCCCTATAAATATTTAGAAGCCAAGTAAAAAAATATTATGTGATTAAACTACTCATTGGTACATGTCTACGACTGTCTGACTATCCAGTTTAATGTTAATGTGTGTAGTACGTTTCATAATTAGTTTCTCTGTTACATAAACATACAAAGTTGCCTTATACAAAGTCAGACCATCAAGCCATCTGTCCCAACACTTTCTGTTCTGGCTAATAGTGGCTATCCAAGGTCTGAGGCCTTAAAAGGTTAGACCAATTTGTGGTGGGTAGGTCCATCAATGGCTACTAGCCATGATGAGCAGCAAAACACTGAATACCAATGTATTGTCGAAGGCTTTCACGGCCGGAGAACGATGGTTGTTGGGGGTTTTCCGGGCTGTATTGCCGTGGTCTTGGCATTGTAGTTCCTGACGTTTCGCCAGCAGCTGTGGCTGGCATCTTCAGAGGTGTAGCACCAAAAGACAGAGATCTCTCAGTGTCACAGTGTGGAAAAGATGTAGGTCATTTGTATCTACTCAGGAGGGGTGGGGTTGAGCTGAGTCATTCTGTAAGAGTTTCCCAGGGTGTGGAATGCTAATGGCGGGAAGCTTCACTGTATCCTGAGGAGGTTCTTTTGCATATGGATTGGTACTTGATGTGTAAGTACCGATCAGTGTGAGTTGGTTTCCTGTAGACCCTGTGACCTAACTGAAAGTTTGCTTTGCGGATGACCAAGGTATCCAGGAATGGGAGTTTTCCCTCGATTTCTTTCTCCATTGTGAATTGTATGTTCAGGTGGATGTTGTTGAGATGATTCAAAAACCCCATCAATTCTTCCTCCCCATGGCTCCAAATGATAAATGTATCATCCACAAACCGGAACCATACACTAGGTTTGTGGGGTGCTAATTCTAGAGCTGTTTTTTTCAAAATGTTCCATGTAGAAGTTTGCTATAACTGGGCTGAGTGGGCTCCCCAACTCTGTTGTCTGGGGAGGACGAGATGGAGCCTGACATCGTTGCAGAAGAGGAGAGCCGCTGCCAAGCCCTGGAAGCACAAATGGAGGCAATGAGAGCAGATTTAGCGCAAGCCACCTATTTGATTGCGTTGTTGGTCCAAGGGGAGGACGGTGTGGAGCGTGTCAGCGCCCAGGCCCCAGTGGGACTATATCAGTTAATGGAGTTGGCGGCGGCTAGGGGCAACGCAAGGCCGGCCGCCCCACCTGCACAAGGCCTACCACTCCCATTGCCACCCGCAGGTAATGGTGCACAAGGGGGGGTAGCACCCCAGGGACTGGCGCCGGGAGTTCCACCAGCGGGGGGCCCCCGGCACCTGCCGGAGGAGGAGCAGCCCCTACTATCCCTGTGTCAGACAGTGGCTTGCTAAAAGTTGCAATCCAGACTACCTTTTGCAATGAGACAAGGATCCATTGATTCCAAAAGATTTACTGAATATAAACAACCATTATAGTCCACTATCCAAGATACTAAGATCTTGGCTGATACACGAGTATTGTTACGAATGACAGGCAAAGGCTAAGGTACAGAATAGCAAACCCCTGCAGGCTTCATCCTCCCCCACAGTTCTCAAAACAAACAGCCCGAGGCTGAGAAAATGAAAGCTTCCCAAGACTGGAAAGGTTGTAGTCATAACATTCCTCTTCTCTAAGATATCTTCTACTGAGCTGCTTGCCACCTGCAAAGGAAGCACTTAAAACACCAACAGGATTAAAATGGAGTCTCTTTGGTTAAACCACACATGAAACATAGTCAGAACATGACACCCTGCAGCAGCCACGCCTCAACCTCAAGGGCTGGCGTCACTGCTACAACTGGGGCCGCAACCACCACCACCCCAGCCACGTCCAATTGTTCCAGGAGCGCAACCAAGACCTAGGCTACCGAGGCCTGTGCCGGTTCAGCCGCATCCCCAAGGCATACACCCTGCAACGTGACGTCCACCTGTCCAACCTGTTAATGTGGAAGGGGCCGGTGAAGGCGAACTACCTATGGGATGGATTAAGTTGGAAGCTACTTTCGATGGGGATCCCCGGAAGTTAGGGTTCTTTGTCGTACAAGCCCTGCAGTTCTTCAATCAGTGGGGATATCTATTCCCCAATGAGGAAAGCCGTGTGATGCACCTGGCGGCCCGCCTGGAAGGCTTAGCAGCTGAATTGTATGTAACCCTTTACTCTACGGGGGCCCCAGAGCTGGGAAGTCTACAAGCCTTTATTGCCATGCTAAGAGCCCAATATGAAGACCCTCTGGAAGGGGAACGGGCCCGCACGGAGCTACAAACCCTATGGCAAGGATCCCAGTCAGTGAGAGAATATGCAGCCAAGTTCCATCAGTTGGCAGCCAAGTGCCCCCAGCAAGAAGAAGCAACCAAAATAGTGCTGTTTCGAAATGGGATGAATCCCAAGTTACTGGGCAGGGCACTAATGCAGGATGATCCACCAACACTCCTGGGGTGGATACAGCTGGTGTGCGAGGTGGAGAATCGCACTCAAGTTGTCCGAATGGTTGAGCAACAACAGGCCACGGGGACCAACTGAGCACCGCCAAGCCAGAGGGGAGGACAGGGTGCTCCCGCTGCAAGAGGAGCTCGTGAGGCGAGGTGGAGACAACAACTTTGCCTCCAGTGCAGCAATAGTGAACATTTTGCAGATCAATGCCCCCTCCGGGTGCAGGCGCCAGTGCCCCTGGAGCATCCCACTCCGGCCCCCCAATCTGGCAGGAGCCAAGGGGTAACAAAAAAAGGACACCCCAAGACAAGCCTGGAGGCGAAGGAAGTGTGCATGGAGTTCGAAGCCCGGGTTCTGGAGGCCGATGAGCTCAGCCCGCCATCGGGAAATGAGATGGATCTGTTGTGAAGAGGCCCCAATGGCAGATCAAGGGAGAAACTACCCCGGAGGAGGTGAGAGAAAGAGGGGCCATATTATTCGTTCCCGTTGTGCTAGTAAACCATAAGAGGGGGACCCACATTCAAGTTCAAGCGTTAATTGATTCCGGATGCTCTCGAGATATTATAGCACCAGCATTAGTAAACGGGCTGGGGCTAGAAACGCATGAACTCAAAGTCCCAATTGTTTTTGAACAAATGGACGGCTCTAATATGAACCCAGCAGTCCGAGAGACAGAGCAAGTGCCCACAGGCATGGGCAAGCATTGAGAAAAGCATCCGTTTGTTGTAAGCCAAGCCGCCAAATACCCACTCATCCTAGGCAGTAGGTGGTTATGGGATCATAACCCCTACATCAACTGGGCCAAAGGGATGATAGTGTTTGATCCAGAATATTGCCAAAACCATCGTTGGAAGGTGGAATGGGGTCCAATAGCCCCCACAAATCCAGAAGTCGCCCTGTTAACCACTGAGGAACTAAGTTTAATCCCTCCAGAGTATCAAGACATGGCTCAAGCCTTTAGTGAGGAAGAGGTGGATAGCCTGCCGCCGCACCGGAACACCAATTGTGCAATCGAGTTAATCCCAGGAGAAAAGCTCCCCAAAGGAAAATTATACTCCATGAGTCCAGCGGAGAGGCAAGAACTTAGAAAGTTCATAGACAAAAATCTACAGAGGGGATTCATTCGCCCAGCGAGCTCCCCACATGCTGCCCCAGTGTTATTTGTGAAGAAAAAAGATGGGGGACTCAGACTTTGTACCGACTTCCGAGGCATCAATGCTGTGTCTATGACCAACGCCTATCCGATTCCGTTAATCCGAGACCTACTAACTGTAGTGGCGCAGGGTAAAAAATTTTCAAAATTGGATCTCAAAGATGCGTATTTTCATGTTAGAATAAGGGAGAGGGACGAATGGAAAACCGCATTCAATACCCCCCTCCTGCAATTCGTATACTTAGTCATGCCATTTGGCTTATCTGGGGCCCCTTCGGTTTACATGTCAATGATAAATGAAGTTCTACATGAATTCTTGTACAAAGGAGTTGTTGTTTACCTTGATGATGTGCTTATTTATTCAGAAAACAAAGAGGCACATGTAACATCAGTCTGAAAAGTTCTGGCCACCCTCATGCACCACAAGTTTCCAATTAAGCTGTCCAAATGTGAGTTTCACAAAAAAGAGTTGGACTATTTAGGCTACCGCGTTTCAGGGCAAGGACTAAAAATGGATCCGGCCAAAGTTAAAGCAGTGCAAGAGTGGCAGGCGCCCACCACACGTAAACAGTTACAATCATTTCTGGGCTTCGCTAACTTTTACAGACAGTTCATTGAGGGCTTTGCCCAGATCGCCCTCCCCCTAACAGAGTTACTTAAGACTAAAGGGAAGGGGGAGCAAGCCACCAAACCTACAGCCCACCTCTGGTGGAGTCCCAGCTGTCAACTAGCGTTCAAAACGCTGAAGGATAGGTTTACTACCGAACCAGTCCTACAACATCCCGATGAGAAGAAAGCCTTCATAGTACAAGTGGATGCAAGTGATTCAGCCATTGGAGGCGTTCTCATGCAGAAAGGGGAGGATGGGTGGGTGCGACCCTGTGCGTTTTTGTCCAGAAAATTTACCGAGGCAGAACGGAATTCGAGCGTGTGGGAAAAAGAAGTGTTTGCTGTTAAAGTTGCTCTAGAGTCCTGGCACCCCTGGTTGGAGGGAGCGCGTCACCCTTTTCAGGTCTGGACTGATCACAAAAGCTTAGAAGCGCTCCGAACTCCCTGGTGTCTTAATGCCAAACAACTCCGTTGGGTGGAATTCTTTTCTAGGTTTGATTTCACTCTGAATTTCTTACCGGGCAAGTCTAATTTCTTGGAGGATGCCCTTTCGCACATGCCCCAACACCAAAGCAGGAAGGAGGAGACTATTGACACAGTGTTTTCCCCCCACCCAATTGGGGGGCGTGGTTACTAGTAGCCAGGCAACCAAGCAGCCAGATAACCAAACGGGGTGGTGAACTAAAGTGAAAAGCAAAGTGGAAAAAGAGGGGGGGCAAGCGCCCACAGGAAAAATGACACAAACGGTGGCTGGAGAGTGGTTTATGGGAGATCGGCTGTACATCCCGGCTAGTTTAAGACAAATAGTGCTTCAACAATGTCACGATGCCCGGACCACAGGCCATTTTGGGTACCTGAAAACCTTGCATTTAATCCAAAGACAGTTTTGGTGGCCCAGCATCCGGAGGGATGTGTCTCAATATGTAGCTTCCTGCCCCCCATGTATTATGGCGAAACCCAGGAGGGGGAAGCCCCCAGGGCTACTACAACCTTTGGAAACTCCCAACAGGCCCTGGGAAGTGGTTTCCATGGACTTTATTACTGATCTTCCCCCATCTAAAGGATGTACCTGTAATCTAGTAGTGGTGGATTTATTCTCCAAACAAGCCCACTTCATTCCATGCTCTAGTATTCCCTCAGCTAAGAAGTTGGCTAATTTGTTCATGAAACATATTGTAAGACTGCACTCTTTTCCTTCCAAGGTAATAGCGGATCGGGGAGTTCAATTCATTGCCAACTTCTGGCGGGAGCTTTTACAAGTGGCGGGCATTGAACAAGGAATAAGCTCTGTCCATCATCCTCAAAGCGATGGATAGTCCGAAAGAACTAATCAAATACTGGAGTAATTCCTCCGATGCTACATTAATTTCCAACAGGATAATTGGACACAGCTCTTGCATCTTGCCGAGTACGCGTACAACAACGCGGTACACAGTGCTACGGGAGAGAGCCCCTTTAAAATTGTCCATGGATACGAGGGAGTAGCCTTTCCCTTTGAAGAACAATCTCCCAGCACCCGCTCGGGGGACTTACACGAATGGTGGACCACCCTGGCAAAACAATGGGCGGAAATCCAAAAAACTTTAACCAAAGCCAAAGCTGACTACAAGAAGTATGCAGATCGCCATCGTGTGGCCCAGTGGAAATTACACCTTGGAGATAAAATGTATGTTTCCACTAAAAACTTCAGAACGGAACAGCCTAGTAAAAAGTTGGGCTTGAAATACTTGGGACCCTTCCCAATAAAGAAAGTAATCAATGACGTGACTGTCGAACTGGAATTACCAAAGAATCTACGCCAAGTCCACCCCACTTTCCACATCAGCCTACTCAAAAAAGCACCTCCTCCGGATGAGTGGTATCCCAGCAAATTAGTGCCACATCCAACCATGATAGAAGACCAAGTTCACTATGAAATTGAAGAAATCTTAGATTCCAAACGCAGACACAATAAACTCTTTTACCTGGTCAAGTGGAAAGACTTTGAGGAGGGGTTTCGCGAGTGGGTGGAGGCATCTCATATTAATGCTCCTAGACTGATTGCTAAATTCCATAAAAAGTACCCAGAGAAAGCAGGGTCAGAAGGGTGAGAGGAGAGGTCTTAAGGGAGGTAGAATGTCAGAGTGTCAGTCTGCTGTTCAGTTCTCGAGCCATAGCTACGCCATGTTCTCATGTTATAATCAGTAGCTGTTTAGTTCTCTCCCTCCAGGCCCAGGTGCTGTCCAGGCCGCCTATATCCATGGGAGTGAAGACTTTTCTTATCACCCAGTGCCGGCCGACCTTGACGTCCTCGCCTTCCCAGGATCTCCAGACAGGACGAAGGGGGGAGTCTGGGAATGGGTGTTTGAAGTGTTGTTACTTTCGTTTTATGTATCATTCTCAACAAAGCTTTGGTTCAGCCAAGGGCCCCAAGTCCTTGGATCATGGACCCCTGTATCCTGAGCATAATCTTCCAATAAATCTTTTGAAACCAAGAGACCTTGTGCTTCTTGCAGAAGGGGGGAGACGAACTCTAGATAACTGGGATTCCATCGTCTGACAGAAACTAATGCCCATTGAGCTCTCAATACCATTTTGGAAATTGCTAGGCACCCATACTAATATTGCTGAGTCTTCCCAAGCCTTGATTTCTGTAGAGCAAAGCCATGGCAGGGAGATGCAGTAGACCTGGAGGCCTAAACTGCCCTGGAAAGTATCCTATCCCTCTCCCCTGTCATGTTCCCTGATGAAGGAGGGCTTCTTGACAATAGGCTCAGAGTTGATCACCAGAGACTCACTATCCTTATCACTCAGTCAGACCCAGCAGTGGCAGTCACCAGGCAACTGGGTCAAGCCTGGCTTGGAGCTGCCAGCAGTGACAACACAACTAGGCCATGTCCAGCCTAGCACTGCCACCATCAATCACACAACCAGGCCACTGCTAGCCATCCCATAGTTGGGCCAAGCCTGATCTAAAACCAATACTGACCGCCACATAACTGGGCTAGTCCTGGTGCTGAGTGTACAACTAGGCTAGGCATGGGCCAGCTCTGTCATCAACCACCATGCAACTGGCCCAAGCCTCACCAAATGCCCCCATTGGCCACCACACAACTGGTCCAGACCCAGCACAGTGACAGCCACTGCCAAACTTGGGCAGATATTTTCTAGGGATGGGCTGCCAAGGAGAGGGAAAGAGAGAAAGGTAAAGACAAGGGAGATGGTGGGTGGGAATGAAAGAAAAGCACAAGAAAAGGGGGGAGAGAGCAGAGATGCCAACCCCCTAGTGGAACCCCTGCCCCTACCATTCACCCCTCCCTGGCTGATGGGGGGGGGAGAGGGGAGGTAGGCTGGGAGACACTGGGGTAAGCAGTGAAATGGTATCCACACCCTGAAGGCTCCAATGATGTCACTTCCAGTTGAAAACAGGAAATTATGGGGTCTCAGCAGGGCCAAATTGGCCCCAAATATAGCGAAAATGTTTGGGACCAATTTTGCCCCCATTGAGACTCCATTGCTTCCATTTTTCAACTGAAAGTGGTGTCATCAGGGCCTCTGGAGCACATGAACACAAAGTGCAGTGCAAGGAAGTGAGATTGGGCCCTGTGCTTGCAACTCAACTGCCCATCTACTGTGTTGGAGGAAAGGGGGCTGGCAACCTAAGAGAAAGGCTATGATGGCTACCAGAGAAGTGAAAATGGAAATAGTGGAGGAGGAGGACATGAGATGCTCCCTGCAAGTCCCTGCATGCCCCCCACTTGTACATGTTTTAATTTTCAACACTTTTTGAAATGCTGATTTGGCAAGTCTTAATGACTGGTTCAACTTGTGACTTAATTCTTGTATTTCTTGGTGCAGTGAGGAAGACGTAGGTCTGCTATTAGCTTTTAGCCATTTGATGTGTAAGGAAAAAGGAATCCTTGCTGATCTGGAAATGCATGATTTCCTTTATGGATTACCTTGCTGGTAATTAGTGCTTTATCTCAATGAAAAGGTGGTGCATCTGTGCAGTGGATCATGCCTGATTCTATCCAGTTGTACAAAGGTTTCTTCTTTAAAAAAACTGCATCGGGGTTAATATGTTCCTTCCTTGATAAAGCCATTAGACATAACATGAAATTATCTTGTTGTAAAAGCTCTGGTGTCCTTGGAAAAATGCTAGGATGATAAAATATGAAGAGACTGTACTCTTTTGATTCAAAGCTTGGTTTTTGCGGTTGCCAGCCTTACTTTCTATCTTTGCCTTAGCCACCCTCACAGATGGCTCTGAAAACTCACAGCTGGTTCACACATTTTGACTGTCTCCATGTCATTTATTACTATATCTGTGTAGATTCTTAAATTCAGGGGCACATATTGAGAATGTGCATTTTCTCAACACACATGCAGATAAGGATATGTGTGTCTACAGCATCCCCCCTTCCCGAAGCATGGAGGCTCATATCAGAAATAGTTAGTGTGGTCTACATTTGTTCCTGGTGGATCTATATTTAAGAGCCTGCTCCCAGATTTTGTTGAACTGAGGTTAGTAACAATATAAGCATTAGCATTCCTTCCACTAGTCCCCAGGCATGTTTCTAAAGGATACTGTACAAATTATTCATATTGTTCTGGGATCGTTTGTGAACAAATTCATAAGGACATATAAATAATAATCAGGGAAGCATATGGGAATCTTTTTCTCCTTTTAGCTCAACCTATGAATTGTACCTAGATGAACAACTTCCTAGTCCTACTTGCTTATGTTCTGATAAGCATTATTATCAGGGTCCTGAAATTAATCTCCCTTCCCCAGGAAACCATCACCAACCACAAAACATGCAGCAATAACTCTCTTCCTGAATGTTGTTGCTGTGAATGGAAAGGGAAATATTCCCTGTTACTGGGCTTACTCAGCAGAGAATCCTCAGGGAAAGGGTATTGAATGAGATACAGAATGGAAGGCACAGAACAACAGTAATGCAGAGTGGCTTATTCCTTCCTTTAGTTAAATTCCCCTTGCTCATGTTCGTGAATGTGTTGCTTCCATTCCTCATTCTAGATCTTCCACAAAGCAAAGAGCCTAGCTAGGCTTAAGCATTTCTTCTGGGCAGAAATTCTGTCACTCCTTCTCCCTGCACAGTCCCCAGATGAACTAGACAGAATCTAGCTATCTTGTTTGTCGTTCTTAATGGCCTCTCAATTTGAATTCCCCATACCCTCTCCTCATTGCCTTGTTGGAGGTCTGAATACTGCTCCTGTTGGGTACAGGTTCCTTTGGGGATATTTTACAGCAGTTACTGAGGCATTTTCTACTTGCATTCAATATATGTAGCAGCAGTAAGCCAGTTGGGATTCTTGTCGTGTCACAGGATTTCTCTAGTGACAGGAAGGAGTATCTGACCAACAGAAATGCCTACGGGGAGAGGGACAGATAGACAGCCTGCTGACTAAGAAAGATCCTATCTGATGTTCTCACATAGCTGAATCAGAAAAGAATAGATGGCTAAGGGCGGACAACTGAATTCTTATGAATCAGAAGTAGTGTTGGTTGGGAAGGTTAAGGTCTTGAAGGACATTGTGGTTCCTACTTTTAAAGGGGTTCAACTGAGAGCTAAGCTACAAGTGACTCCTTGCATAGGTTGGACACTTGTCAGCTTCCCTCAAGTTTTGATGGGAAATGTAGGCGTCCTGGTTTTACAGCTTGGCTCTCCATTACAGCTGCAAGACCAGGATGCCTACATTTCCCATCAAAACTTGAGGGAAGCTGACAAGTGTCCAACCTGTGTCAGGCATCACTTGTAGCTTGGCTCTGATACTCACTGACTCAGTTATGAACTTAGGGGTTATATTGGATCCAGCTTTTTCACTGGAGAAACAAGTTAATGCAGCTGCAAAAAATGCATTTTTTCACCTTCACTTGGCTTTCAGTGGCCGTTTTCACACATACCTGTAAGCATCCAGAAGATTGCACGAAACTCACATCATGAAGTGTCTTCCTAGCGTGATTTCCCAGCACAATCCCCTTTAATGGCATGATGACATCAGAAATTGTGCCATTAAACAGGATTGTGACGGGAAATCGCACTAGGAGTTTCGTGCAATCTTCTGGAGGCTTTTGCTGTGTGAAAATGCCCAGTGTGTGTGCGGGTGCGGGTGTGTGTGTTGATGTCCTAAGAGTCATAGACAGGGCTTTTTTTCAGCTGGAATGCGGTGGAACGGAGTTCTGGAACCTCTTGAAAATGGTCACATGGCTGGTGGCCCCGCCCCCCTGATCTCCATACAGAGGGGAGTTTCCAGCGGCGCAGAGGGCAATCTAAACTCCCCTCTGTCTGGAGATCAGGGAGCGGGGCCACCAGCCATGTGACCATTTTCTCCAAGGGCAACCGACTGAGTTCCACCACCTCTTTTCCCAGAAAAAAAGCCCTGGTCCTAGAGGTAAATCGTAGAGCAAATAGCATATAGAAAGTAAAGTGGTGGTCATGTTAGGGTGCAGCCAACCTATCTTTAACTGCATTGTCTTCAGCTTTTTCTCCTTCCCTCTCCCTGGAAGCCTCTCCTTTGGAAAATACTGTATGGTCTTAGCTGACAGACTATACCCAGTTGTACAGTGCCAGCTGCTGGGTTCAAACTACTTGCATTGTGGGGAACTCACAAGGACTTGAGGGGGCACCTCATTTTCCCCTGTACTCCCTTTCCCATGCTATTTCCTCTTTCCCTGCTCCTGGCAGCCCCCACACTGTTCCAAACTTCCTTCTCTCCTTTCCACCCACTCACCAACCTTTTATTATTTATTATTTAGTTTGTTTATACCTTGCCATTCTCCATAACTGGGACCCAAAACAACTTACAGCAGTCTCCTCTCCTCCATTTTATCCTCACAACAATCTTGTGAGGTCAGTTAAGCTGAGAATGTATGACTGGATCAAAGACACCCAGTTAGCTTCCACAGCAGACTGGTGATTCCAATCTGGATACACAGCACTGGCTTGGAGCAGGAGGGGGAGTGCTATTGAACAGCAGAAAGAATAATTGCTGCCAAGCCTAGCCTCAATAAGTTCTCCCTCAAAGACCAAAACAGGCCTGGAAAGGACTCTGCCCCATTCCCCTGCCTTTTACTGAAGTCAGGAAGGCTACAATACTGTTGCGGTTTTCTAGCAATGATCACAGAGGGCATTCATTTCTTAAGGGTACAGGAGCTGCTTCTATTATTTTGGGGAGTTGACCCTAATTTTTTTTTTAAACCAGGTTTTTCTGCAAATCTGGGTAAATTTCAGGTTTGTAGCAAGATCTGTCTTGTCTGTTCATCGTTCCAATCTCTCTGTGTAAGTATCTACATATTTGACCATGTTGAGAATCAGATATATTGATGTGGTAACCCCAGATAATGGCATGTAGCTTATCTTAGGCTGAAGAAAGTTCCTTCAGCCTGAGCTTTCCTCCAGCCTATGGTGACTTCCTCTAACTTAAATTGCTCTTCCATTGGAGGGAGAGTCATTCCTTAGGCTATAGGAAGGCTGAAAATGTTGCTTAGTTGAGTGGTAAGATACAGGCTGCTAGTATGAAAGCATATCATATGCTTCCACAGTTGGAGCTGAAGGTTCTGACTCTGAGCAATTCTTGCCTCAAGAATGCCTTAGAGACATCTTAGATATGTGTTCATGTTTCTAAATAAACAGTGATAAACAGCTACTGTGTAGCTTCTCTTATCTCTGTATAAATCCTACATAAATGTATCTCAGCTTTTTCTATTTCACATCCTACCTATCAAATAACCTGAATTCCTCCATGATAGAAACAAAATGCCCCACTTTTTCCATGAAGGACATGTATATGATCAGAGCAATTCTGTCATTCTTACTGACAGGTCAAAAGGTCACAGATGGATCCTCTGAAGCAGGTAGGGTCTGCAGGAGGCAGCACACCATGCTTGCAGGTTGTCCTGGACCTGGCCAAAAATAAGGGGAACAGTTGCTATTCTTAGCTAAAGAGATCTTGGAGAATGTTTCCACAGGCCAGAAACAGCACTGACTTGGTCTCTTAGCTAAACATGCCAAATATACCAGAGACCCAGAAGAGAATAATCTTGGAGAGGGGCAAGGAACAAAAGAGTAACAATAATATGGTCTTCAGTAGAAACCATGTAATTAATAGCAGGATTTGAGTCCAGTGGCACCTTAGAGACCAAGATATAATTAATATTAATAGATACAATGTGTCTGGGTCCAGGCACAAGAATAATCTGAGAATGGTAAGAATGTCCAACAGATACTCCTTCCTTCAAGCCCAATGTTTTAATTGTTAATATGTCTTTGTATATTTTTAGCCCTGGTTTTAATTGTTTTAGCAATGTGTTGTTATTGTTTTGGTTTTAATGGTTTTTAAATGTGATTTTATTGTGTGTTTTAATTTGTTAGCCACCTTGACTAGCAGAAAGGTAGGGTATAAATTTGGTTAAATAATAAAATAAATAATCACACATATGAGAAACTTGTAATCACTATTTTAGATATTTTTGTTATGATATAAAGCAATAATGAACTAATGTAGCTTTTATATGTTTGAAGAAGATATTTGAATGAAGATGTCACTGTATCATTTTTAAAACTGTAAGATAAATAGCTAGCCAAGAATGTGAGAGACCTATCAAATGGGAAGGCTAGCAATTATTGGAAGGTGATTTTGAAAACCTATATGTACGGGAAACTAAATTGAACTTTCTTGTAACTTGCTAACTTTTGTTAAGAAATAATTAATGTGCTCAAGTAGGGGCTAGGGGATTCCTTCTCTGCCCCTTGGCCATTGACCTGTGGGACTCCACAAAGTTCAGTCTTATCCCCCATGCTATGTAATATTTAAATAAAGCCACTGGAGAGGTAATCAGGAGGTTTGGGCTGTGGTGTCACCAATATGTAGATGATACCCATCTCTTTTCCACCGAATTCCAAGGATACTGTTGATCTGAATTGGTGCTTGGAGTCAGTAATGGGCTGGATGAGGGTGAACAAGCTGAAGCTGAATCCTGACATCTCAGAGTTCTCTGGGGTAATAGAAAGGCAGACCGGGAATCTGAGATCTCTTCTGCCTTGGATAGGGTGATACTTCCAGTCTGGGGATGGTGCCTTTGCCAGCCCTGGACTTATCCCCAACATCACCTAGCCAACCTTACTGGGTGACAAATGTGACCTCAGCCTAGCCAACACCGGGTTCCCAACTCACCCGGGAGGAGCCAGCAGATAGCAGAGGAAAGTGGCAGAAAACAAGCAGCAGAGGAGAGCTGCCAGCAGGTGCCTGAAGATGGCAGCAGACAAGTTGCAGACAGCAAAGACAAGACAGTTGTTGGTGGGAGAGCCAGGGCGATGCTTTCTGCCCAGCAAACCCCATCCCCATCCCAGAACATCTAGGAACACAGGGGAATGCCGGGGAGCTTGCTGGCATTGCAGCTGCAGATTGAGCACAGGGGAGCAGTGGACTTCTAGGATTGCCACCCCACCACTTCTGTCCTTTGTCTGAATCATGCAAGGGTGGTGACAAACAGTGCAGGGACTGGGACTTTCCCAGGGCCCTGTTCCAACCCCTAGCCCTGGAATTGGCTTACAAGTTGAGGGCAGGAATAGGGGAAGAGAAATAAGGGGGGGGGGTTCAAATGCAAGCTGGAGAAGAGGAGGCAGTTGTTTAGGTGCCACGACCCTGCCCAAAGCTTCTATCTCTGAGGCCTGCAGGAGCCCTTGCCAGGAAAGCAGATGAGTGAGGGGAAGACCCTGCTCCCTTTGAGTGCTCACACTTCCCTTGAAAAGTATTCCCAGCTTGGGGGTGCTGCTTGCAGAGCAGTCACCTTAGAAAACCAGGTGGCTATTGTGGTTTGGAGGGTTTTGTCTAGCTTCAGTTGGTGCATCAGTTGCTCCTACACCTGGCTCAGTCAGATCTAGCCATAGTGATCCATGCCTTAGTTACAGCTAAATTGGACTATTGCAATGTGCTGCACTTGGGGCTGTCCTTGAAGAGCATTCTGAAGTTGCAGCTAATGCAGAATGCTGCAGCTAGACTGCCAGTTGAGGCCAGCTATTGGGAACACGTGATTCCATTATTACAACAATTGCAATGGCTACCAATCCACTCCAGAGCCCAATTCAAGGTGCTGATTCTATTCTTTATACCTCTATGTGGCTTGGGACCAGGGTATCTGAAGGACCATCTTCTGTCATATGTTCCTGCCTGGGAGTTAAGATCACAAGGAGAGGCCCTTCTCACTGTCCCATCAACCAAAGAAGCTTGGTTGGTGGGTACCCAGGAAAGGGCATTTTTGGTGGCAATCCCACAATTATGGAACACACCCAGGGAGGTGTGCATGGCCTCCTCATTGCCAATTTTCAGGAGGTAGCTGAAGACATTTTTATTAGGACTGCTTTTAATTAACTTTGTTCTTATGCTTATTGGCAGTCCTAAACTGTTTTTAAACTTTGTTCTTATGATTGTGATTTTATTTATATTGTAAGCAGTCTTGAGTTCTTGCAAGGTAGAAAGGTGGCTAATAAATGTTTTAAATGAAAAAAAAAGCTCTTCTTTAATTATCTTCTTTAATTAATGAATTTTACACAATTAATGGATGGTATCATCATATTCTTTTGAGTTAGTCTATGTTAAAATGTAAATAATTATGTTTTAATAAAAAGATAAAATGGAGGCAAAATCTCTAGTAGTATTTTTAATTCTTTACAATAGCCCCCCTCAAACCAAAAACATTTTTTTATCCTGGAGAGGAAGAATCTCATATAGGAATGTTAAACAGATGTTTAGGGCCTCTTAAGTGTGTGCCTCTGTTTGAATCAGGTCTGATGAGAGTCATCTGGAACAAGGTGGGCATGAGGACAGAGGGAAAATGAATTCTTAGTAACTGTTATGAAAACCCTGCATCCCACCTAGACTACTTCTACATCCCACCAGTGATACATGAACTGTTGATTGAGAACCATTGTTCTAGATAACAGATAGTAAAAATCGTCTGCTTTCAGAAATTAACACTTTTAACTTTTTACCCAGCTCATGTTTAATATTTATGCTCCATTCTCTGACATTAAGATTGGTCTAAGGAAAAAATGTAGCATATAAACACTAAGGCCTCAATTACATAGTTCTGATGTGAATAATTGCCATTACTATTCATCAGTAATAATTTTCTTGCTGAAATGATACATATATGTGTAAGATTTACTGTGATCTTTATTTATTTATAGGCGTTTGTTTCTCTCCTATGGACTGTTTCTGATTTGTTGGATTTTTTGAAACACACACACACACAAACTCACAAAAACTGACTTGTCTGAAATATTTATAGCACCAGCTGAAGTTCCAATTTGGATCCTGCAAGGTTGTGTGGGTGAACATTTCCTAGCAAAGTTGTGCTAAAGCAATTTACAGTTCTGGCATTGCATCAAAAATGAGCAGTTTGTAGCAGCAACAGTATTAAAGGAGCCATAGAAATCTGTGTATCAGATGTTTGTTTACAGCATGCAGCTTTAAAGGGTTACCACCTCCCCTCCATTTCTGCTTCCTACGTTTACATATTTCTTGATCCTTCCAATTGGCAGCCTGTATAAGAAGGGAGGGAGAACCATTAGGCAAGGGACAACATTGTTTTCATATGCTTCCAAATGATTGCATCAAGCTTTATATAGCCAATTCCTAGGCTGCTTCAGATTTCATCTATCATTTGGAACTTACAGGCGTTATTGCTGTGATTATACTGTGCAAATGCAGAATGGGATATTGAACACAACATTCATTTTCATGTGACTCTCACTTTTAATTTTAAAAAGTGGGTTTTTGACCTTCATGACTAACACAAGTGTTAAAGTGTGCAGGGTAATACATCTAAAATCTTAGACGCTAGGAGTGACTGGCTTGCCTAGCTTTTGTATGTTACATAGTTTCTTCCACCACCTCACTAACAAAAACAGAAAAATGATTCTGTAATAGGAATCCCAGGTCCCCCAGTGGGGGCAGGGGATCTCCCACTTCCACTTTCTGCCCCCCCTACTCATCTGGCCAAAAGGGGGGGGAAACAGACCTCCGACCTCGCTCCCAGAGTGCTGTGACGATGTCACTCCCGGGAGAGGTGTCATTGTGCTGCCCCGAGATTGTTCCCACAGTTCACAGTGGGCGAATTTGGGGCCCAAATTGGCCAGCTGTGAAGCATGCACAGAAGCAAAGAAAAGATGAGTGCTGGGTCGTCTCCCCAGGCCAGGAGGGTGAAGGTGACCTGGCAACCCTATTCTGTAATAAATTTGCAAACTAAATAATGCAAAACTTAGGAGATGCTGTGTAAATTAAAGAAGCCCTTTAGTACAGACAATTGCCTTGGTGCAGAATTTTCAGCTTTTTAAAGAACAGAAGGCACACACTACCCTTCTCACAGAAAATGTCTACATTGAAAGCATGACAGCATATATTAACAGACTAGTTAACTGATCTTTAAGGCCTGGAGATCATTCACTAGTAATTCCGGGAGATCTCCAGCCACCACTTGGAGGCTGGCAGCCCTAACTGTCCTAAAACAGACCTTTGATGTGATGAGCTTCCCTCCACTATTCTCATTTGCCTTCCCAACAAAAAACTTCTGTCTACAGGCCTGCTCCTTAATTTCATAATTGGTAAGAAGTCAAATGATAGCACTGACAATTTTATTAAAACCAGTAAAACAAGCAGTTTCTAGACTAGAACCTGTGTGGTTTATATTTTGTACTTAATCGATGCTCTACATTAGACATCTGTTTTGGAAACAGTGGGACTGGATAGATATGGAAAATATATTGACAGAAGAATAAGTTGGATTTAGAAGTGGCCGCTCTATAATGGACCAATGTCTGATTCTGCAACATCTAGTAGAGAAATATACAGCTAGGCCACCAGGAACTTTGTATACAGGGCCGATTCCAGACGGCCCTTTCCATGCCGAAACGTTGCACGTCATCGCGCGGAAAACGCGAAATATCACGTTTTCTCGCACGAGTTTTGCGCGACGTCGTGCGACGCCGCACAAAACTCACGTGAGAAAACGCGATATTTCGCGTTTTCCGCGCGACGATGCACAACGTTTCAGCATGGAGAGGGCCATCTGGAATCGGCCCAGCTTTTGTTGACTACAAAATGGCATTTGATAGCATCTCGTGCAACAGACTCTGGATAAAATTCAAAGAGTCTACAATAGATTGTTGGCTGTCATATGTGTCCTTTATGAGGATAACCACAAGGGCACCTGTCTCATAAGGTGCCAGTTAGAAGGGGTGTGAAACAAGGCTGCATACTTGCTCCTTTATTGCTCCTTTATTGTTCTGCATTCATTCTGTGGTACAATCCCTATCTAATTTGGATTTTCTTCCTCCAACCATTGCAAACAGATCCATCTCCATGCTCCTATATGCAGATGACACGGCTATTCTGTCATATACTGAGGTAGGGCTGAGAAGAGCCCTCTGAACACTTTTGTCCTATTGTAATGAGAAACATCTCACTATAAATTTTATTAAAACCAAAGTACTTGTCTTTGCTAAAAGATATACAGGTGGCAAATAGATGCACATAAGACTGAGCAAGTCAAAGTGTTTAGATATTTGGGAGTTGCATTTCAATCCTCAGGTTCATGGGGAGCACACCTACCCAGGTCACAAAATCTGCCCCAAAACAGTCTTAGCAATGTTGAGATTTTTTCATACAAAAGGAGGAGCTTATATTCCATATGCCCTGCCGGTCTTTCAGGGCAAGATGATACCCAAGCTTATATACAACATGCAGGTATCCCTGCACAAAGATTACTCCAAACTTGAAGTAATCCAATCAAAAATTTTAAGATTTTCATTAGGGGAGCCAAGATGCATTCACAATGCTTTGCTCAGGCTAGAGGCTGGATTAGTTTCATTGAAAACCTGGCCCTGGTTCCATGTCATCTGTCTATGGCTCAAGATAAAATTTTCTCCTTCAGGATTAACTCCTCTAATTCTCTTAGATAGTTTCCATTCAAGCTAGGTCTCAATAATAGAACACAAATTGTCACTACTGGGTTTTTTCCAGTACAGCTCTCCTGCACCTTGGCTATCAAGGAGCCAGAGTAATTATTAAACAGAGATTAGAGAATATTTTACAAGCGGATACAGCACAAGCTTTGTATGTCATGTCAGTGGAGAATAGAAAACAAAATTTTGTTTCACCCAGTTATCTTTTTTTGTTGGAATTTCCAAAACACCACAGAGCTTTTACTTTAGCATATCTTAATGTTCTCCCCTCTGCTCTTTTGGAGGGGAAATATGCTCATATCCCATATGTAAACCCACTTATTTGTCTTTTAAATAAGTCAAATAAGTACCCACTTATTTGTCTTTTTGGCTGTCCATGGTATCCACAAAACTCTCCTCCAGCACCAAATGAATCAATTTTCTTCCTGTCAGCTTTCTTCACTGTCCAACTTTCACATTCATACATAGTAAAGGGGAATACTATAGTTTGGATTATCTTGATCTTGGTTCCCAGAGAGACATCTTTATCCTTAAGGATCTTATCTAGCTCCCTCACAAGCTGCTCTTCCAGGTCTCAATCATCTTCTGATTTCTTCATCACAGTCTCCCTTTTGGTTGATGATTGAGGCAAGGAATAGAAAATCTTGAACAATTTCAATTTCCTCATTGAATTTTAATCTTGGATTGTAATAATAAAACTGAACTGAACTGAACTTAATGGGTATTGCTATGGAATCTGAGACAGTATAGAAATGTGGTGGTTGTGGGAGTAACCAGGCCAAATAATTGTGAGATAACACATGCACAAGTATTTATAATTCAGTTCTGGGAATCTTTAAATATTTTTTTAAAAAACTTTTTTTGTTCTTTTTTTGTTCTTTTTTCTGCCGTGTTTGGTGAGCTGGTCATAATTCCTATAGCCAAAAGATATATCGTGACATACTAACTAAACAATAAATCAATTTTCCTTCCATCTACATCCTTTGTGCTGTACCTGGCATTTCTCCTATGAACTTTATGCTTTGAATTGCTGCTGAATATGCCTTATTCTGCCTCATTAACACTTTAATGATTGTTCATAGGACTTTATGTTTATATATGCACTAGCACTTTTTGTACAGCCATTGTGGTGGGAAGTTTGCATGTAATAATATATATTGAAGGCAGTTTGTGTGTATAAGAAAATATTTATTACAAATAATAAGACATTTATATTGGAAAATTGATTTATTGTTTAGTTAGTATGTCATGATATATCTTTTGGCTATCAACTCTCATGATTCTCTCTGTACTGGTCATAATTCCTAAACAAACTAAGATTTGAACAGAGAGGTGATTGAGAATCTTTGCTGATGAGATAATTCAATTTTCCTGCATAATCTCCACTGAAATAAATCAGTCTTTAACAGGAGAACATGATAGGACCCTTTTCTATCATAAGAGATGTTATTAATATCAAAAGAAAAGGTTTTCATAATAGGGAAATTATATATTTCATTTGTCTTTTAACTTTCCTATTAAATGAGCTTAAATCAAATTTCATGAATGAAAATATTTCGCTGATACTCCATTTCAGAAATTCCACTCTCCGACAACACATTTTCAGATTTTTATTCCAGTTTGAACATATCACAATAATTTTATTTTCAGAGACCTTTTTGGTTATATTTAAAGCATACAAAAACAGTTAACATTTTCAAGTATTTGTATTGTTCAACTCTTGGTATTGCTACCATCTGTGTTTCTAAAAATACAGTGCCTTATCGGATATATAATCAAAAGAATGCCTGATACAAAAACTGTCTTGTACTGTTTTAAAACTAATGGATCATTTAATTAAGTAATGGATACTGGTCTTTGTTATGGACAAATTTCTATGTTTTATGCAAGAATCGGGCCAGTCCTGTTTTGATTTTTCAGTTGAGCCACAAACTCAATTTCACAAGGATGGACAAAGTATATTAGCATCTCACATTGTGTGTGTGTGGGGGAGGGGTCAGCATACAGACCTCACCTCTGTCATAGTATTCTACTAATGAGGTGGGCAGAATCTGATACCTCAGGGATGCCTCTGTGTATTCAACACTCTTTTTGCACCAAAATGGCTGTATGCAGTTATACCCTAGCATCATAAGGAAAGCGTTTATTGGTTCAATTGGTTCAAACTCCTATTGCGGGAGTTTTGAATGGATAGAACTTTGAAGGAAACAGTTGTTAGACCTTTGTTTACAAAACCTTTATTGGCTAAGGATAAGGTGGCCAATTATAGGCCAGTCTCCAGATTACTTTTTGTGGAGAAGTTGACAGAACACGTGGGGGTGGTGCAGCTCCAGAGTTTCTTCGATGACACATCTGTTCTTGACCCATTTCATTCTGGGTTTGGACCTGAGTTTGGAACCAAGGTGGCTTTATTTGCACTATTGGATGATCATTGTATAAAGTTGAACAGGGAACAGTCATTCCTGTTGATACAGTCAGAAGACCTTTCCATGGCCTTTGACACAGCTGACCACTCCATTCTAATTCATTGCCATTCTAATTCATTGGATGGAATATGGAATTGATATTAGGAGAACAGCTCTTTGGTAGTTTTATTCTTTTTTGTTTGATTGAACACTAAGACTTTCAGCCAGAGGAGTAGAATCAACATAGAGGGATTTGTCCTGTGGAATGTCACAAGGTTCTGTTCTCTTAGCCACGCTCTTCACCATTTATGAGGCCATTAAGATCCAAACTACAGGTAACAGGAGCCACAGATCCAGCTGATGGCTACTAATGCCATTTTAAAAGCAGTTGTAGTTCTTTAAAAATTACCATAAGGTCCTGATAGGGATCCCAGATGCCTGCTGGTGGCAAGCAATCTCCTGGCAGTTTACCTTCTTGAGCTTTTGGCCTTCCTGTGGCAACTGATCTGGAGGTGGGGAAGTTACAGCTTTCTCTTTTGTTATGGTCAGATCATTACCTGATAGAGTTTAGACTCACTTGTCACAGGCCCTCCTGACTGTCCTATTAAACAAAGAAACTTGATTGGTGGGTACACAGGAGAGGGTCTTTTTGGTGGCAGTCCCATGATTGTGGAACAATCTCCTCTGTAGGGTTGCCAAGTCCTCTGGGCTTGAAACCAGGGGATGGGGGGAGGGAGTTGGGGAGCATGCAAGGACGATTTAATTTGAGCATGAGCATGAGCTCTGGAGTACTTCCTCATTACTAGATTTGGAGCCAATTTTGATCAAATTAGCTCCACAAGCAACCCGTTGCTTCCATGTTGTGCTGGGAACAACATAATTCCTAGTGTGACAAGGAACTGCTCTGGAGCATGCAGGAGTATACCGTGGGGATCCCAGGCCTTTCCCCATGCCTTTCTCTCCCCCCCACATCAGCCAGGGGGCAGAGACTGATAGGGGGATCTTCCACCCAGGGCAATGGGACCTCTACTCCTCAGGGAGGTGCACCAGGCCCCCTTACTGTCTAGCTTCAGGAGGCAGTTGAAGACTATTTTATTTAGGACAGCTTTTTAATGTGGGCTCGATTTTAAGTCTGTTTTATTTTCATTCTGTTTTGATTCTGATTTAAACTGTGTTTTAATCCTGCTTTTAATGGGTTTTTTTAAATATATTTATATTTTGCCTTGTAAGCCACTTTTAGCACCTTTGGAACCTTTGGAGGAAAGGTGGCTAATAAATGCTATTTATAAATAATGAATACATGAATAAATGAATAAATCTCTGTGTTCCAACTTTGGTCCTCAGGCTGCCACCTTATGGTGACTCTCCTACTTAAAGTAGCCCATCTGGTATCAACCAGCATGAATGCCTTCTCCATTTTAGCTCCGACTCTGTGGAATGAGTTCTCTGAATAGGTAAGGGGGCACTATCAGTTTGTTACTTTTTAGTTATGATTTGTAAGCATAATTGAGCTACGAGGAAAGAATAAAAATATTTAAATAAATACATAAATAAAATTTCTACCCATAAGAACCCCCAGAAATATGGGTCCCAAAGAAGTAAGCTTTTGTCAGGCTGTCAAGTTTTTGCTAATTCCAGATGCTGTGGCCCGGGGTGGGGGTTGGTAAGTCCAAGCCATCTCTTGGGCTGGGAGATGTCTCCAGAGTGTGTATAAGTGTTTGTGGTGGCGGCGAGTGCCCTCAAGTCATAGCTGACTTATGGCTATCCCTGGTGGGGTTTTCATGGCAAGAGACTGACAGAGGTTGTTTGCCATTGTGTGCCTCTGCAGCCCTGGTCTTCGTTGGAGGTCTCCCATCCAATTACTAACCAAGGCTGACCATGCTTAACCTCAGATCTGACTAGATCAGGCTCACCTGGGCTATCCAGGTCAGGGCATCTAAGTGTTTAGTCAGTTAGAATTTTTTTTTGTTGTTTTATGAGAGCCAGTTTGGTGTAGTGGTTAAGAGCACGGGACTCTAATCTGGAGAGCTGGGTTTGATTCCCCACTCCTCCACTTGAAACCATCTGGGTGACCTTGGGCTAGTTCTCCAGAGCTCTCTCAGCCCCACCCACCTCACAGGGTGTTTTGTTGTGGGGATAATACATACTTTGTAAACTGCTCTGGGAGGGCATTAAGTTGTCCTGAAGGGCGGTAGATAAATCAAATGTTGTTGTTGTTGTTGTTATGTATTCTATTAATTTTTAGTTCTTTGCAGATTTCTCTCAATATATGTGTCTTGTGTAGGCAGAAATAATCCTGTAGAATAGCTTTGACAGGTTTTCTTTAATTCAGCAAACACTTTAATCTCCTCTACCATATTGTCTTGAACAGGGTAGGGTAGAAGACACCACCCTTTTTCTCAAACACGCAAAAGTAACCTCACACTCAAGAGTAGAGATGGGCATGAACCAAAAAAACCCCGAACCATGAGATTCGTGGTTCATGGATTTTAACAAACCAAAAACCATGAACTAGCATGGAACTGGGGCCAGTTACGACTCAGTTTGTGGTTCGTGGGGTTTAAATACCCCTTTCTGGCTGCATAGCAGTGGCAGAGAAAGGGGCATTTAACAGTTTAAAGGGCCCTTTCCTGCCTTGCAAGCAGCATGTCCTTTTAAACTATCAGCTGGCAGGCAGCGAGGGGGATTCCCCTCTGACTCCAGCTAATAGTTTAAAGGGACCTGCCAGTGGCAGGGCCCTTTAAACTGCCCAAACCCCATTTGGCCATTTAAACTGCCCCTGTAATATGACCCAATGAACAAGTATAAAGTTCATGGAAGTTCCGTGAAAAGAGCTTCCTCAAACCCTGGTTCACAAACCACGAACCAGCATGTTTCGTGGGGTTTTTTGGGTTGTAATTTGGTTCGTGCCCATCTCTACCCAAGAGTGAAATACCGAATAATCTGGGGCAGTCTGAATAAATTCTGAAAATTACCCCAGGTGGTTGCAGAAGAAAATACCAAGGAGGTATCTTGGAGGACTAAGAGTGCCTGAGCATGTATGAAATACACAGCTGAGGTCATAGAGGTCTTTAACAGAGTCCCACTACAGCCTCAAACATAGCTGTGCATAGTCTCAAATAAATGGTGTTCAGTCCTTGAGATCTATTAATCAGAAATGTTTAAATCCATACTTGAAACACCACTCAGAGCATTGTTGTTAGGTGATATTAAGATATAAAAATCAAATAAATAAACCTTAAGTTTAATATATGCAACATGTCCACAGACATACAGGTCCTCCAATTAGTCACTGTAGTGAGGGTTGATATGCACCCAGGCTCAAGCTGATTGATCCAGTTGTGAATGAACAAAATAGCCAAGATCTCTCAATGGTATTTGTTAAGTATGGAATCTCTCCTCTGACATGATGTCAAAAATGCACTCATTGCCAACATCTGTAGCAACTGGCAAATATTTAGTGTTATCTGTCTGGTGTAAATGACAGTCTGTCTGATATTTTCCATACCTCCAGGTCAGGCAATGACAGTTCTATAGAACAAGATAACATAGCAGAATTTTAGTTTAAATGATGCTAGTATATCTTCGGGGGGTGGGGGGTGGGTGAGAATTCATTGAAATCCATGAAATGATTTCAACATAATGTGGGCATGAGTTAATACCTGTTTTGGGAGTGGAAGCAAAATCAGTCTCATGCTCTTTTTGACAGAATAGTTAAGACAGACAAGATAACTAGAAGCCTTCTGTATTTGTCTTACAAGATTAAACTGAAAAACAAAATACTTCCAGGCAGAGTGTGTGTGTGTATGTGTGTGTGTGTGTGTATATATATATATATATATATATATATATATATATATAGGTCTTGTTCCAATTGCATGAAATTGAACACTGCAGAGTTAGGGAAAGTACAGCCAAGATGATGAAGGGGTAGGAGCACCTTTCCTATGAGGAAAGGCTGATGTAGGGTTCCCAGCCTCCTACCCCAAGCTCCCCCCTCTGCCACTGCTCACTTGGCTTGTGAGGGGGTGAGAGCTGTGGGGAGGCTGATCAGAGCCTGAGGCAACATGGTGCATGAACTCCACAGGGCTCCCAATGATGTCAATTTCAGTTCAAATCAGATGCAGGGCTGATTCTTTAGGAATTGATCCAAAACATAGCAAAAATGCTAAGTCCACATTGATTCCAGTTTGAACCGGATGTGACATCATTGAAAGCCCCACCAAACATGTGGGGCTTTCACACACGCACACAACTAAGAGAACCAGCTCCCCCACCTCCCCCCCTGGTTTCAAGGTAGGGAAAACTGGAACACTGGGCTGAAATGTCTGGGACTTTGCAGTTCAGAAAAAATATTACTAAAGTGAGCTGTCACAGAGGTTTATAAAATGATGCAAATGGTGGAAAAATGGATAGAGAGAACTGTTTTACTACTTTCCCATAATATTCCAACTCAGGGGCACCCAGTCAAGATGATGGGCAATAAATTCAAAGTAGTCAAAAGGAAATACTTCTTCACTCAATGAATAATTAAATTGTGGAATTCACTGACATTGGATGTAATGATGTACATGACCACAGATGGCTTTAAAGGGGTATTGGATCCATTGATAGCTGTTAGCCAGATTGACTAAAAGGAACTTCCATTTTCAGAGCTAGTAAACCTCTGAATACCTATGACAGGAAAAAATATCCAAGGAGGTCCTTGGTCTCCATGACTTGTTTGGTCCTCAAAGGCTACTGTTTGGCTGAACAAGATGGGCCCCCAAATGGTGCCCTTGAATTTCATTCTGTTCTGTCTGAAAAGACCAAACATTCTGAAGTAGCTCTCATTCCCACAAATATCAAGCCTACCTGAAAGTCACATTAGCCGCTTAGAGTATATGTTAAGTCTTAGCTCAAGCAGCTTACTGTCTCAAATAAGTAAAGAACTTATTCTGTACTTGGGAGGAGCACCCCTATCAAATGCCTGTAAGGGAATGAATGGAGAAACTGGCAAGAGACAACCATCTAGGCCTCAGGTAAAAGAAGGGCAATTGGATTCAAGCCTGCTGGCTGTTTGCTCTTTCAGTGAATCCTTGTTTGCAGATTTCCTCACTTCCTAATCTAATCAATCTTCCAAATATTGTTTGCTTCTGCTACTGACCTTTTTGTTCAATTTCATATAATCTCACTTAAAAAAAAAAAGCTTTTCTTCCACAGGAACCAAGAAGCGTAAATCCTAGGCACAATAATATTGCATGGTATGGATAGGGATCCCAGGTCCATTGTTGGGGGTGGGGGATCCTCTGCTCCCATCCTCTGACCCCCACCTCACTCATCTAGCCAGCAAGGGGGAAAGGCAGGAGAATAGGCCTCCCAGGCGCAATCCTGGGGTGGTGTGACGATGTTACTCCTGGAAGTGATGTCATCACGCCGCCCCAGGGCACTCCTGTGCTTTGCATCAAGCCAATTTGGGCCCGAAATCAGTGTGCTGCAAAGTGCAGGATAACTCCTAGCCTCTGTGCAATGACAGAGGCACCACCCTGGGAGCGCATGCGAAGACATCAGGAAAGATGAGTGCTGGGTCTCCCCCTCCTGCCAGAAGGGTGAGGGAACCCGACAACTGTAGGTGTGGACATGCTATAAATCCATGCCCCCTCTCCCAAGATGCATATTTTCAACACTTGAAGGTTTATAACATGGTACTCAGGGTCAAAGTATACAGGGATGTATCCCTGGTGGCCATCTTCTTCTCCCCCATCTATTATCATAAGTGGTTGGGAAAATGTTACTTTCTTAATCCATATATGCTTCCTTTCAGAGCTTAATGTGTACCTGTGGTGTAACTAATCAAGGAATAGGAGTGGCACACCTACTTACCCTAAAGAAAAATTAAGAGGAATGTAAAGCTTTTCAGAGGTGCATCCTTAGAGGGACATTAACTATCACATAGACACACATTTACTTTGCATGGGCAAGGTCTTGTAGGTACAAAAATACCAGATTCTCTGGTGCCAATAGTTCTTTTCCACTGTTCCTGGGATCATGGCTTGCCCCAAGTGCAGACACTTGTGTGTATTTTTATTAAACCAATTTAAAATACACTCACTCAATGTACATGCCAGTTAGTGATCTGTACTAATGATTGACCATCTGGGAAATCATTTTCCAGGTGTCAGAGAAATAAGGTCTAATCAGTGACTGACTGCGGAAATGACCTTGTCTGATCCATGGTGCAAGAAAGGAAATGACAAAGAAGGAACCATTTCATGATTGAATTGTAAGGTCAGAAATTGATGGATCAGCTCTTTGGATAAAGAAAGGGACTGTGTTCCAAAAGCTGGCTGTGCTTCTAAACTTGCTTCATTTTTATTTATTTTGTTTTTTGCATTTTTTAGGGCAAGGTGTAGACTTCTCTTGAATGCCCACATGAGAACCATGCTTTTTAAAATAGACAACAAATGAGACTGAAGGTGAAATCACATATGCCTTGAAAAGTGCAGGCTGGTTGAAATGCAGCTGCAAAGCCTCTTTCCTGCATGATCATCAACCAGTTTAAAAACCGATTACAAGCACATTTAAAATGGCCTTTCTGTTGTTCACATGTGCACACCTACAGCAGGAGTAGGCTGAAAAATGCTTTTCAGTGGCACATACAAATTTAGCCTAGGTCAAGAATATTGCACCCTCAAGTCCAGCTTGAGTAATCATCATAATTTTACTTCTTCTTTTTTGTAATGGAAAAGGTATTTGTTATATAAGATGGCCAGGATTTTATCTTATGTGAGGCTGTGAACAGACTTTATTGTTACATTCAGTTGGCTCTTCAAATCACTGAAAATGTGGAAAACCAGGAACTGGATATCATAAGCTGGAGCTGGGGAAAGGCAAAGACAAATACATTGGTCAGGATTCAAGGACAGTCAGCGTAGAGTAAACAAAAGAATCAGAAATGGTTACAGCTAAAATGCTCAAAGTGTTGCAAAATTATCTGTTCAGAATCCTAGTCATAGCTAGACATGGGCACGAATGGAAAAAAACCCGAACAAGCTGTTTGTTGTTCATTGTCATCCACGAACAATGAACAACGAACAGTAACAAACATAACCCTGTTCACAAACATGTTTGGTGTTCATTGTTCATGGCCCCTTAAAGATCCCTTTAAACTATCAGCTGGCAGGTGGCAGGGGGAATTCCCTCCTGTCGCCTGCCAGCTGATAGTTTAAAGGGCCCTTTCCTGCCATGTGCAAGGGGAAGGGCCCTTTAAACATTCTACAAACTAACATTCCCAATGTCCAATACCCACCAAATTTGCAGGGGACATAGTCCTCACTGTCCTCCAAAGACCCCCCCCCCCAAGTTTCAGAGAGATTGCACCCCGGGAAAGGCATGATCCATGTGCCCCCCCTTTGCTGTCCTTTTCTGTTCACAGTGGCAAAAATGGAACTGCCTGTTGGAAGGCAGCTACTTTGAGGGGTTACAAACTGACCTTCCCAATGTCCAATACCCACTAAATTTGCAGGGGACATAGTCCTCACTGTCCTCTGAAGACCTCGCCAATTTTCATAGAGATTGCACCCTAGTAAAGGCATGATCCATGGGTCCTTCCCTTTGTTGTCATTTTCTCTTCACAGTGGCAAAAACAGGACTCTCTGCTGGAAGTACTTTGAAGGGTTAAAGCCAGAAGGAAAGCCAGAAGGAGTTCAGACAGAGTTCAGTCCCTGCCGTTGCCAGGGGAATTGATAGAAAGGCCCCAGACTTTCTGGCTTGACGAACAGCTGACGAAGGAAACGAATGAGGCTTGCAACAACCCCTTGGTCTCTTAGAATGGAACCTCACAAACGGCTTGTTTGCAAACAGACGAATGGGCTGTTCGTGGGGTTTTTCCGTTTGCTATGCTGTTCGTGCCCATGTCTAGTCACAGGACCTCACAATTCTCAGGTTTCCTTAAGAGCTCTTGAATATGTGTTGAGAAAAACTCCTGTACCCCTTCATCTTTCTTTCACAGAAGCAATACAAGTCACTGCACCTCTATAAAGTGCCTGGAAGAAGAATGCTCATTGTCATTTCTATCTGACCTGAGGCAGGATTAACCATAAACATATTCATTATGGATATATATACATGTGGACTGGGCTTCCTCCTTCTGTGCTCTTTTCTCTCCTGCCCCTTGTGATGGGAAAGGCCCATTTGGTGCTGTAGCATACCTGGGCTAGTGTCAGTTCCTTTTATCCTGGTCTCATCTGCTGTCAGTTCATAGCATTTGCTGTGAATGGCAGCTCCAAGTATCTCATGGGATACTACAGTTTTTCCAATGAGCCTGTTCAGCACCTGAACATACAGAGTTTGGCAGTAACACTACAACTGTGAGTCGAACATTAATACCTGCTGAACAGGTTTATTCAAGCCAACTCTCAACTGATTTGATCAGTTGGGAACAGGCTTCCAATCTCCATCCTAGGAAATGGTTTCCAGTCCCCAGCCTTGCTAAGATGCAGTGATGTTTTGATGGGGGAGGGCAAAGGTCACCTGAGAACTGTCTTCTGAACTTGCATCCCTAGAAACTTTGCTTCTTTCCATCTTTAATGGGAAGCAGCAACTTTTTTGCAAAAGATATCAGGTGACTGGAGGAACAGCTAGGAGCACCTGAGCTTCTGATCCATCCCCCGCAAAGGCATAATTGTGTCTCGGCAAGGCTGAGTCACAGCAAAGATGGAGATCCAAAGATTCTTATCTCTAACTCCTCCGTGTCCAGCCTTGCCCAGACACAATAATTTTTCCTGGGATGGTGGATCAGAAGCCCGCTAATAACTGATTCTCTGATCAGCTGTGAATCATTTTGAAATTCCCGCTCCCCTCCCAAGTTTTTTGCTCTGTCCCAGCAACGCTATCACCAGCAAAGTTCGCAGGGCTGAGAGATAAGAAGCAGAATCTCAGCTGATTCTTGAGGCCAACTTGGTTGTTGGCTTCTGATTCTCACCCCACAACTTCTGATGTGGTGGTGCACCAAGCCAGGGGGTGTTAACTACATCAAAGGGTTCTGAATACGGGTGTGCAAAGGCACACCGTTTTGGTATTCTTGTTTTGGTTATTACCGAAACAAGAAAACGTTTCAGTAATCGCTTCAGTAATCGCCGTTTCGGCAATTCGCCGTTTTGGCAAGCCGTTTCAGTATTCGTGATTCGGTAACCGTTTCAGTATTTCGGCTTGTTTCGGTAATGCATTTCAATGGGGAAAAGCCTCCCCCAGGCTTCCCTGAAGCCTGGGGGAGGCGTTTTCCCACCGAATCAAACCAAACTTGGTGGGGACCTTCCTCTAACTCCTCTCTAACAACCCCCCAAGTTTCAGACAGATTTGACTTTGGGGGGCCATGTTATGGCCACCCAAACCAGGTCACCTTATCCTCGCCTAAAAAGGGAAAGGTTTTCACTTGCTGCTGCTAATCTCCTATTTTGTGCTTGCTGCTGCTGATCTTCATTATTGCCTATGGGGGGAAAATGAAGAGGCAGGCTTGTCTTGCCAGGGGTGGCATTTTGCACGCAAAATTCCCCCAACCCTCAGGGGCCCTTCTCCCACCTTTCCTCCCACCCCCCACCAAGGCTCAGCCTGCTCCCACTTGGGGAGCCTCCCAAAGTAGGTGCTCTTCCCCCCCTTTCTCCACTATTTCCAGCTGAGAAATAACAGAGGCTTGTCTTGCCAGGGGTGGCATTTTGCCCTTCTCCCACCTTTCCTCCCACCCCCCATTAAGGCTCAGCCAGCTCCCACTTGAGGGGGGGCATTTCATGGCCTCCCAAAGTAGGTGCTCTCAGCCCCCAAAGTCCACCCCCTACAGCCTCACACATACCCAATTCCCCCCCAGCTGCCACACACAGACCCAAATCCCCACATTAGCCCCTCACAGACCCAAATCCACCCCCAGTAGCCCCACACCCATAACCCCAGGAACAGGCTGGCCAGCCCTCCCCCTTTGTTCTCTATGCTGGGAACTTCTAAACTCTCTTTCTTGAACAGCTTTAGGTTACACAGCAGGGGGGCACACCAAAGGGTATGCCAGCAGTATCTTACACAAAAATAACACAACTCACTTCACATTAAAGAATCACCCCAAAATACAATTGCTTTCAAAAACATTTTATTTCTTTAACTGCTTTAGGTTACACAGTAGGAGGGCAGAACAGAGCATGAAAGCAGTGTACTACACAAAATAATACAACCCACTTCACCGTTTTTGACAGCAATTGTGTTTGGGTGATTCTCTGATGTGAAGTGAGTTAGACTGCTTTTATGCCCTGTTGTGCCTTCCTACTGTGTAACCTAAAGCAGTTAAAGAAATAAAGTGCTTTTGACAGCAATTTTTTTGGGTTATTCTTTAATGTGAAGTGAGTTGTGTTATTTTTGAGTAAGATACTGCTGCCATGCCCTTTAGTATGCCCCACTGCTGTGTAACCTAAAGCTGTTCAAGAAATAAAGTGTTTTTGACAGGAATTGTGTTTTTGTGATTCTCTGATGTTAAGTGAGTTGTGTTATTTTTCTGTGTGGGCGACTGCTGGTGTAATGTGTCATAATGCTTTGCCTACTTGTACTCTGAAAGTGAGAAAATAATTTTTTAAAAACTTTATTTTGCGTTGTTCGTGTTTTATTCTTTGTTGTGCAGTTGTTTCCCATCATAGGGAACAATGGGGCTGGCTGGCCAGCCATCTCTGTAGGTGGTGGGGGAATTTGAGGGAGGGTGTCTGTGGTTCAGGTGCTCTTTCCCAGGGACAAGCTGGCACTCAGAAGTGTGCCCACCATTGTGGCACCCCTGGTCTGTGCAGAATTGCCCTGGGAAAGAGAGTTTAGAAGTTCCCAGCATAGGGAACAAAGGGGGAGGGCTGGCCAGCCTGTTCCTGGGGTTATGGATGTGGGGCTACTTGGGGTGGATTTGGGTCTGTGAGGGGCTAATGTGGGGATTTGGGTCTGTGTGTGGCAGCTGGGGGGGAATTATGTATGTGTGGGACTGTAGGGGGTGGACTTTGGGGGCTGAGTGCACCTACTTTGGGAGGCCATGAAATGCCCCCCCCCAAGTGGGAGCTGGCTGAGACTTGGTGGGGGGGTGGGAGGAAAGGTGGGAGAAGGGCCCCTGAGGGTTGGGGGCATTTTGCATGCAAAATGCCACCCCAGGCAAGACAAGCCTGCCTCTTCATTTTTCCCCCATAGGCAATAATGAAGATCAGCAGCAGCAAGCACAAAATAGGAGATTAGCAGCAGCAAGCGAAAACCTTTCCCTTTTTAGGCGAGGATAAGGTGACCTGGTTTGGGTGGCCATAACATGGCCCCCCAAAGTCAAATCTGTCTGAAACTTGGGGGGTTGTTAGAGAGGAGTTAGAGGAAGGTCCCCACCAAGTTTGGTTTGATTCGGTGGGAAAACGCCTCCCCCAGGCTTCAGGCTTCTCACATAGTAGACTTCAGGGAAGCCTGGGGGAGGCTTTTTCCCATTGAAATGCATTACCGAAACAAGCCGAAATACCGAAATGATTACCGAAACATACCGAAACGTTTCAGTAATCACTGTTTCGGTATTACCGAAATGTTTCGGTAATCATGAAACATTTCGGTAATACTGAAACAAACCGAAACAGGTATGTTTCGGGTTTTTTTTGGTAATCTGATTACTGAATTGCACACCCCTAGTTGTGAACATCTAGTCCGTTAACTGGCTACTGGATTTCAGCTGTCAAACAGGCCATGAGTTGAATCGGTGGATGTTTGATAAAAGCAGATAAAAGCATCTCACATAGTAGACTTGAGGAAAATCATTAATGGCTTGCAAATTAGACTTTCTTTTTACATAACCACAAAACTCTTCCAAACTGTGCGTTAGTTTTTAGCAAAGAGCCTCTTATTGTTAACCTCACCATGATATCACAGCGGGAGTGGAATTAACTCACAAAGGGGAGACTGCCTCTACCCCAAGCAGCCCTTTTAAATTTCTGGAATGCTTCTACTTCCATGTTATGTTTTTTGCAAAAGTCTAAGGTAAGGTATCTTATGTTTCTTTGAGCTTTTATGCATATAATGCACACAGTCCATTAATCCAGTGTAGACTCTGTGAGGTGTAGTGTGTAGAACTTTGGAGCTGGATTAAAGAGAACTATATTCAAATCTTCACCCAATCACAAAGCTCACTGGCTGATGTTGGCCCAGTTACAAATTCTCAGCCTAACCTTCATCTTAGTTTTGTAAGGATACAACAGGATAGTCCCAAGTACTCTAGCCTGAACTCCTTGGAGGAAAGGCTACATATGTATATGATAAAACCTTCTTACTTTGAGGAAGATTCCAAGAAGCTTCATAGTGAGAACCTGTAGTTATTTTCTGCCTGTAGCTTTCTTTTCATTGGTTAGTCACTGGCTGACAGCTGGTTGGCTACTGCGTGAAACAGAATGCTAGAATAGATGAACCGTTGTAAACCGTCTTGGGAACCAGACGTGGTGGAGAGGCAGTATATAATTTGAACGAACAAACAAACAAACAATTTGTCTGATCCAGTGAGGCACCACTTGTGTTTTTATGTTAATTTGATAATTAGCCACTATAAATTTTACTCCCCAGGGACTCCAAAATCAGTTGCAGACTATATTTTTTTAAAAAGCAAAAATTCCGCCGTGCCAGTTCATGTTGACTTAAACTGAAATGCTTATGATTCATGCCCATATGCTCATTTTTAGTCATAGACAAAGTTTAGTTTAGACAAAGGAAATTAAAGAGGCAGTACATCAATCTCAGCACTCTCAGGCTCAACAAACTCTGAGTCTTGGATATTTTCTTTTCAATACCTATATTTCCAATACTTGTAGAAAGCCATGTTGCCCAGATTTTGGTGTGCAGAATCAACAGTCACACAACTGCTTGAACACATGGTACCAGCTGCTAAACTCAGTACTAAGTAACTATGCCAGGGGTTGATGTAAAAACTGCAGAGTCCTGTGGCACCTTAATGGATAAGTGACACAGGCTTTTTTGGACCTGAGTCCTTAGTCTGCTTCATCAGATGCACTAGAGGTGAATATATAATGCAGCCCTACAACAAACAGTATTATGTTTCTATATAAAAGGGAAGCTGTATTGTTGACAGCACACTTTTTTTCTTGATGTGCCTGCACAAGAGCACCAGGATAAAAAAAAGTGTGTCATGGCCAATGTGGCCTTCAGAGGGTACCACTGCTGTGGGACAGCCAGGTAAGCCCACCTGCTCCTCTGGAGGGAGCCACCATTGTGGGATGTCCAGGTGAGCCCACTCACCCCTCCGGAGGGAGCTGCAGTGGCCGGACTACCAGATGAGCCTGCCTGCCCCTCCAGAGAGAGCTGTAGCAGTGGGACAGCCAGGTGAGCCTGCCCACCCCTTTGGAGGAAGCCGCCACTGCAGGACAGCCAAGCAAGTCTGGCCGCCCCTCCAGAGGGAGCCACGGTGGTGGGATGGCCAGGTGAGCCCACCCGCTCCTCTGGAGGGAGTCATGGCAGCAGGAAGCTCAGAGCTCCTGGGTTTTCTAGGGCCCATTTTTTTAAAAAAAGCAAGCTCTGTTGCTAGTGAATAAATAATCTCCATCGAATATGTATCCTTAATGAGCCACTTGCAAATCAGCAAAGAGTCCAGTAGCACCTTTAAGACTAACCAACTTTATTGTAGCATAAGCTTTCGAGAGCCACAGCTCTCTTCGTCAGACGCATCTGATGAAAACAGCTGTGGCTCTCAGAAGCTTATGCTACAATAAAGTTGGTTAGTCTTAAAGGTACTACTGGACTCTTTGCTATTTTGCTACTGCAGACTAACACGGCTAACTCCTCTGGATCTACTTGCAAAACATGCTCTGAAAGGAGCACAGTTTTCCTCTTCATTTGCTATTTTAGGTGCAGCCCAGATTAAATCCATTGTATAATGTCAGTTTAACATCTTCATCCTACATGCAGTCTTGCCTTTTCTCAGAACTCATACTCCAGGGAGTGGTTAAGAAAACCAGTGGTGAAAAAAAGAGACAGGTTCATACTTGTATGGCTGTGTGTGAATGAGACAAAGAGAAGGAAGAGGATGCCGCCATCAGATTCTTTGATGTCAATATGTACTCTAAATAGGTTTAAGAAAACTTAGCTAGTAGCTGCCCAGCCTCAGGCTATAAACTGTCAGTTTTCAAAAATGGGCCTGTCCTGAAATCAGAACAAAGTGTGTGTGCATCTATGTCTTTGTGTGTTTATGTGTCTCTCTGCATGTTTTAAAGCATTGTGATTTTTTTCTGCTTTCAGTGCTTAGCCGGGAGCATCCCAAAAGACAGGCTCACAAGTGAATAGGTTTTTGAACCAGCCCATATACTCATGTATGCCTTACTTGATTTCTGACTATTGATCATCATCTGAATGTGTGAACTGCAGCTGAAAAACGTTGAGCTTAGGGAGATGTGAGTTCAAATAAAAATTCCGTCCTGGGTGGTTGATGTATGTTAATTCATTAATACACAAAAAACAAGATCGAGTTCAGTAGCACTTAAAGACCAACAAGATTTCCAAGGTTTAAGCTTTCAAGAGTCAAATGCACTCCTTTGGTATCTGATAAAGGCAGCTTGACTCGTCAAAGTGTATACCTGGAAATCTTGTTGGTCTTTAAGGTGCTACTGAACTTGAATTTTACTCTTCTTCTGCACCTGAAACTAATACAAGAAAGACATTACCTGATGCTGCAGTCATCAAGGGATGACCATACATGTGTGTGAATCATACCTAGGTGACCTTCTAACTTGTATATAAGATAGTTTGTTTATAAATTCACCTTTGTCCTGACCAAGTCAAGACTCACAGAGCAAGGTTTTTCTTAAACTCAAGTTTTTACTTAAACCTTTACTTAAAATTAATGGGAGCCACATCTTAAGTTTGTAATATTTGGGTTCTTCTAGCACCTTAAAAATTATTTTATTGGACTTCAAATACCATGTGCCAATCCAAATACCATGCACCAACCTTGATTTTGGAAGACCAACTCACCTGAAAGTAACATCACCTGAAAGTAACATCCTCTAACTTAGAAGTTCACCTCTAAGCCCTGATATGGAGGAACTAACTATGGCTATACACTGGGGAAAGGAAAACTCATTCTGCAGATGCCTAAACTGGCTGCATCCTCACACATCCTGTCCTCAAAGGAAAATCCAGTTGTGAATGACTGCTATAGTTCAACAGTAATGCAACGTTCAACAGGTTTTTCATGGCTTTTAGAGCTGACCCACCTCACATAAATAAAATTTAAAGGCTTTATTCCAACTCAAAATTTAGCCTTGCATAAAAATGTTCCTTTCATAATCATAGTTGGAACTGAAGGATGTTTGATTGATGCTGTTTCTTTACAAGGATAGCTAAGGCTGTAACCACCATGGATCTAACTCTGATCCAGTCAAACACTTTTAGTCACATGCATGCCACTAGGATATATTTCATTCATTCATTCATTCATTCATTCATTCATTCATTTATTACCCACATTTCTCTCTGAGATTCAAGGTGGATTACACAGTGCAAATGAATACAATATAAACAAAACTGGGACATTCATTGAGCAAAATACAATATGATAAACAGCTTGGACATTCAATGGAAAACAGATACAATAGGGTATGATAGCAGAAAATTTGAAAGCAAGCATAAAGCTGAATACAGAGATGAAACCTTTCTGAAACAAAGCATAATTAAGTAACATGATATCTTTAGCAACATGGAACTACCCTGAAGGAGCATATCTACATTAGCAGACATTACCTAATAGCATAGTCTATAGTCCCTGTCCCTTGCTACAGTGTCTCTTTGAACTCTTTCTTATAACAACACAGCCTCATAATCTGGATAGAAAACCCTCCTGAATAATTCAGTTTTGCATAGTTTGTGGAAAGACAGGAGAGTGAGAGTTTTCCTGACCTCATCAGGAAGGCCATTCCATAAGGTGGGGGCTACCACAGAGGAAGCACATGTACAGGCAGCAGTAGATTTAGCCCAACTGCAGCATGGTATCCACAGCAGGCTCTGTTCAGATGAGTGAAACTGCCTTCATGGAACATAGGGAGTGAGGCAGTCTCACATATATGAGGGACCAAGGCTATGAAGGGCCTTGAATGTGATAGTGATGGCCTTGAGCCCGGAAACTGATGGAGGGACTGCAGAATAGGAGTGATACACATGCTCTGTCTAGCTCCTGAAAGTAGAGAAGTTGCAGCATTTTGAACCAACTGAAGTCTCTGAGTTGACTTTGAGGGGAGACCTATGCAGAGTGAATTACAGTAGTTTAGTCTCAGTGTTACTGTGGCATGAATCAAGGTGGCCGGATCAGCCATGTCAGGTTGACTTCCTTCTCTGTGGAAGTCATGTTCAACCTCTTGTCTCTGAGAAATTCTAAAAGGAGACAGAATGCTAAGGAATACCAACCAAACATTTGGAGGAGAAGCCAAAAAGTAATAAAGTGTACTACAAATTGCTTTGTTATCAGGTATCCTGGGAATAGGGCTTAGATATAAAGTGAAAATATATTTGAATTCAAGTTTGGTAGCCATGTTAAACTATTGCAACAGAACAAAAAGAGTGCTTGGCACACTAGAAACTAACAGATTTACAGTTGAGTCCTAAACAAAACTACACCCTTCTAAGTGTATTGAAGTCTATTTTGGATTGCATTGTCATTGAAGCATTGAACCAAAAAGATTTTGAGAGCTTGAGAACCCACTTCATGCATTTGATGAAGTGGGCTCTAGCCCACAAAAGCGTATGCTTCAATAAATCTGCTAGTTCTCTTTTCTTGCTAATTACTGTGATGTTCTCTGGATTACATGAAAATGTAATAGTAACTGTTTAAGTGTTGTAAAATACAGAAGAAGGGATGGCTGGAGTGACAGAGGAAGTGAGTCAATGGAGTGCATTTGAGTTTTGCATATGGAGTGTGATTGGGTTGGGAAAGAGGAGTTTGAGGGACATATTAGCCATTCTATTTTTAAAGAGTTGGGTCTGGGTTCCTCTATAATGTGTGGGAAGGAGGGCCTCCTGCCTTCTCCCTCATGCCATTTTCATGAACCAAAATGACAGCTGCAAAAAGGAAAAAAATACGCCGCCACCCCCCCCCCCCCCCGCCAGTGCAATTTGGGCTCAGAAAATGGTGCGCAGGAGGGCAGGAGCCTCTCCTCTCCCCAAAGCCACAGTTCTAAGCTGAATTGGGTTTTTTTGTCATTTTAAAAGAGACATGCCCTGCTGTTTATATGTGGCTGTGGGGAGAGTGAGTTAGGTCTGGGGAACCCAGACTGGACTCTTTAAAAATGTAGTATCTGGTTTGGTCCTCAGTCTGGAGGGGGGCGGTGTTTGAGAGTCTCTAGGTCTGTCAACAAGATATATTTATTAATTAATAGTTGCATTTTATGCTTATATTTATTCCCTAACATTTCTCTTTTTGAGTATCTGTCAAATAAAATTTTATTAAACCATAAGGTGGCTTCCTCATGATTACTGAGTAAAGCAGATGAACGATGGCAGTAGAAAGAGCTAGAAGCCAAAGAGGCTTAAGTTCTCCACCAGGTTATGCTATAACCTAAGAGGGGTAATCTGAAGTCCTATAAAGGGAGATTGGTATAATCTCTAAGGGGAGTGATAGTGTCCAGTACCCCATCAAGGACAGGATATACATTGGCATGTGCTGGTCAGCTAGAGTTACTTGGTTTCTAGAGACCTGCAGCATAGGAGGTGCCGCCAGCTTAAGTGAGTGATGTGTCCCTGCTTTGTGTGTCCCTGACTCTGAGATGGGCTCCGCATACAGGAAAGATAAGCAGCCTCTTAGCTGGCTATTCTTGAATTCATGGACTTATTTAGCTTCAATGAAGTAATTGGCAGTCAACAGACAATGTTTGATCAGCCAATTGCCTGGCATCCCAGCCCTAGATTATTGGTTGGTTTAATTTCCAAAACCCCAGCACAACAGCTGCTTTTGAACTTCATATAAAAGGGGGAGGGAGTAATAGGTTCAAAGTATCATCTAAGGAAACAAAACAGATGGTGTAAAGAAAATGAGATTAATGACTGAAGGGGGACAAAGTACACTTCTGAGAAGAAGTATAAGCTCCTGTACCGATTACAAATGTAGGGGAAATATATGGATGGATGGAAGTCCAAGATCATGCTTGCGGCAATAATGCGGGGACAGATCCTATCTACAAAGCCTATCCACATAAAGGACACAGTCTCTGTACATAAGGCTGGATGGACTTTCAGAGGTGGGGGATAATGGCAACAGCCCCTGCCCTCCTTCCATACATTCACTGTCCCTCGTACCTTGTCTGCATAGAACAGTCCTGTACTTGGAATGCTGTAGCAATGTTTCCACTGTCCCACAGCAGCTCTCCACACTGGTTTTCATACTTGAGGTCATACCCCATCATAGCATGTAGCAACCTAAATTGTTAATTTCAATCCTTTCCCACCCAAACCCTGATATTTATTTATTTACCTAATTTATAGCCCACTTTTGTCCCAAAGCAGACCCAAAGTGCTAAAGCATTCTCCCCTCCATTTTATTTTCACAGCAACACTATGAAATAGCCCCTTTAGCCATATCTACTTCAAAAGTAATCATTTTTGTTCAAAGTTCACCACAGGTGGTAGCTAGAGATCTTCCAGAAATACAAGCTGATGCGCAAGCCAAAGAGATCAGTTCCCATGGAGAAAATTGATGCTTTGGAAGGTGGACTCTAACATTATATTCCACTGAGTTCCCTCCCCTACCCAAATCCTGGTCTCTCCAGGTTACACCCCCACATAACTAGGAATCTACCAATCTCTGTAGATGCCTTCTGTCTCCTTATGTCCCTGAAATCCTTTAGGTCTGCACCTTGAAGCTAGAGATCTCCTGGAATTACAACTGATCTCTCGACTACAAAGAGCAGTATCCCTGGAGGCGATGGCAACTTTGAAGGACATCACATATCTGCTCAGTTCCCTCCCTTCTGCCAACTCCACTTTCCTCAGACTCTACCACCAAATCTCTGGGAATTTCTCAAAACAGAGTTTTTAAGGCAGCCCTACAATGCCCATGGTTATCATAGATACAGCCCACAAACCTGACCAGTAGTGTTTTTTGTTCTCATTTTGTCCCATATTACATTTAAAAAAAAAAATTTATATTGCACTTTCTTCCATCATGGAACATGAGGCAGCACACACAAATTTCTGGGAGGTCTTCTGTCCAGGTATCAATCAGACCTGATCTTAGAGTTGCTTATCTTCAACTAGATTGCTGCATTGTGTGCTTTACAACCACAGTTTGGGGCTTTAGAACAAGTAGTAAGTCATCAAGTAAATGAAAAAAAGTTTAACAAACTTTGCAGTGCTAGGTACACATACATACACACCACATACACACAGACACACACACAATACTCAGTGGAGTTTCAAGCTGGAACAAATCTGTTGGCATTCACAGTGAGGAAATGAAGGCTGCATAGGAGAGGATGAGTAAACTTCCCTTTGTACAAGAACTGAGTCACACCTTTAGGCAAGTATGGGAGATGTTGGCAATTGTTTTGTAGGTCTATTTAGGACATTCCTTCAGTTTGATCTGAAGTTTGCAGAAGCAGATTGAAATAGGGTTGCCAAATCCAGGTTGGAAAATTCCTGGAGATTTGGGAGTGGAGCCTAGAGAGGGATGGGGAGCCAGGCACCTCAGCAGTGTATAATGCCATAGATCCCACCCTCCAAAGCAACCATTTTCTCCAGGAGAATTGATTTCTGTAGTCTGGGGACCAGTTGTCATTCTGGGCAATTTCCAGGCCCCACTTCAGCCAAGACTGAAGCAGACATTTTTTTTTAAAAAAATGAGATTTTCCTCTCCAAACTTCCTATTAAAGACCAAAAGAAACCACGTTTCAAAAAGAAAAATTGTGAATAAGAACATAAAAAGATCCTTGCTGGATCTGACCATTGGTGTGTCTAGTCCAGCATCCTGTCTCACACAATGGCCAACCAGTTACTATGGAAGGCCAACAACAGGGGAACTCAAGCCTTGCCTTGATGTTGCCTCCTGGCAATGGTGTTCAGAGGGTCACTGCTGTAGAGTGTGGAGATTCCCTTTAGTCCTTCAAAGAAATGTTTATTGTTTGTCTTGATGCTTTTAGCAATCCCCTTCTCTATTTGCACACCTAATTGCAAAAATATAAGTTTTACATTTGTGGACAAATGGCCTTAGGCTTATTCTTTGATATTACTGATCTACCAAGTGATGGAATCTAAAATATATTGTTGTTAAGGAAGGATAATATGCCCGAATAATTTCCAGTCTGTTTCAAGGAAGTATTTTAAAGGGGAAAGGGGATGCTAGAGGCAGGTAAGACAGAAAGTTTGGGTTATTTTGCTTGTCATATCCTCTCTAATAACTGAAGTTATATAGGTTAATATATGATAATGACCCTCACTAGGCATTAGTGGCCAACTTTTCAACATTATAACTAAAATTATTTAGCAATTTGCTCATATAGTTATACTGGAACACAGAGTGATCTCAGTAAGTACCCTGATGTTCTGTTCATTTTTCCCTTCTAAAGGTTAGCCTATTCATAATTTGTTAGATTAAGAAATAAATCATGAAAACAAAACAAAGAATTGTTCTGAAAATGGTGAATGTTGAATAGGGGCATAACTACACAATATAGACTTAAACAGGTTTAATAGACAGCATCACATTTTAGTGCAGGAATGTGTTGTAGGTTAGAGTGTTGACATGGGGTTAGGCATGCCATGAAACTAAATGAGACCACTGTCAGTTGAAAGTACCCCACCGGGCTGCCTGCTGGGAGTATAATGGGGAACCACCATGGATGCCACCCTGAGCCCCTAGAAAGAAGGGCAGTGAGCAGGATTTTAAAAAAAGAATCAATTAATTAACTGCATGCTCAGCATATCACTCAATTATATTGCTCAAAATTCTTTTTGGGAGGCCAAAACATCTTGACCCCTTTCTGGCACATGTTAGGAGTGAGAGGGGGCGGCTCAGAACATTGTTTCATGAGTCCCACCTTCTTCATTCAGTCAAAGGTTCGTTCAAGGGTCTGTCCAAAGCCCATCCCAAATCCTGGATCCAGCTTATGGCCAACCCTGCTGCACAAGCTACCCAAATACTTGCTTAGGTCAAACATTTAATAGGTAATTTTAAATCTGTATTTAAATGTTTGTAGTGAGCTGGCCTGAGCATGCACGCAGGGAGGGCATGATATAAATCTAATAAACATAAACATTTTGGGAAGGATGAGGATGAAGAAAGGAAGGGAAATGCAGAAGAGTTATCACTTTAAAAAGCTCTTTACTGAAAAAAAATCAATTACATTAAAAAAAAAACTGGCCGAGCATGTATGCAGAGAACTATTTCACTCAACTACAGGTCTGCAAAGATCCTGGCGGCCGGAGAAATTGGAGACTTAGGATGTTGTAGATGCCTGTTAAAATACATTGTGAAGTGATCAATCTGTGAGGTAGATGTCACTCTCCTTTCCACAAACTCCTGTCAAAAACTGCAGAAACGCCAGTGGCACCTTCAGTCTAGTGGCAGTTTAAAGAAAAACAAGATTTTTTGGATAAATTTTCCGTCATGAGACAAAGCTCCCTTCTTCAAATATAAGTAGGAGTGGAGATCCCTGAGTCTTTATATACCAGTCATGGCTGATCTGACCATCTTGATTCATGCCACGGTAAGATTGAGACTAGTGTAATTCATTCTACATAGGTCTTCCCTCAAAGTCAACTTGGAGACTCCAACTGGTGCAAAATGCTGCAGCTTGTTCACTTTCAGCAGCTAGACACAGCATGCATATCACTCCCATTCTGCAGTCACTCACTGGTGGCTACCCATCACTTACAGGGCTCAATTCAAGGTCATGTCTTCTACATTCAAAGCTCTTCATGGTCTTGGTCACTCATATCTGTGGAACTACCTCTCTCCCTATGTTCCACCAAAGCAGCTTCACTCATCTGAACAAGGCCTTCTGCAGATAGCACTCTGCCGTTGGGCTAAATCAACATCTTTTATACACACACTTTATCTGTCGTACTCCCCACATTGTGGAATTGCCTGCCTGAGGAGGTCTCCTGGCTTTCTGCAGACTATGCAAGACTGAATTATTCAGGAGGGCTTTCTACCCAGGTTATAGGGCTGTGTCATAAGAAACAGCTCAAAGACATACCTTAGTAAGGATCTGGGACAAGACTATTGGGTGCTATCTGCTGATTTAGATATACTCCTACTGGGTAGTTTGACATTGGTAAAGATGTCATGTTAATCACTTGTGCTTTAATTCAGAAAGGTTTCATCTATATGTTTTGGCTTTATGCTTCTTTTCAAATTTGTGGCAACCATACCTTATTGTATTCTGTTTTTCATTGAATGTCCCAACTGCTGATCAAATTGTATTTTTTCTGTGAATGCCCTAGTTATTGAATGCCTTACTTGTTGATTATATTATATTCATTTGCAGTATGTAATCAGCCTTGAATCTCAGTGAGGAAGGTGGACTATAAATAAACAACAACAACACTTCTTTTGCCAGAACCTGTGCCCTCTCCTGTTCACTTCATTGGGACAGACCCAGACAGATCCAGCAAGCTGCATTGTACCTTTACATCCTGATGCCCTCTCTTGTAACATCACTCCCACCTTTAGTTGGGATATGAAGGCTCAGGGATCTCAATTCCTACTTGTATCTGAAGAAGAGAGCTCTGACTCTCAGAAGCTTACACCCTGAAAATCTTGTTGGTCTCTAAGGTGGCACTGGACTCAAATCCTGCTGTTCTTTTGCAGATCAACATGGCTACCCATCTAAAACTATGCTCTTGGTATATGCACAAACTCATTCAATATTGAATTTTTGGTCCCACTAACTCATAAACTTCATGATAGGCCTCCTGTGTAGAGAGATTTTTCCATTGGTCTGTGCAGAAAAGAAGAATTTACAATAGAAAGTACATACAGAACCCCCCTCACTCACTCACACACTGTTGCCCCTCTAGAACTATAGGTCTGTCAGTGACACTGATTGTCATTAGATTCAGGACAGACAAAAGAGGCCATCTTCACATGACACAATTAATTGAGAGAACTCACTATCAAAGAAGTTGTTGTGATGGCTGCTGCCTATACAAAAGGATTAGATAATTTCATAGATGGTAGGAAAATCAGCAGCTATTTATCATGATGGATAAATGGAACCTAATTTCAGTGGGGTCTGTTTGTTGCAGTACAAACAAGTTGATATATTGAGAGACCTTGACCCAGGGCAGTTTAACAAGGACTGGGAGAAGCTGAAACAATATTTGGTGAAAAAATGGGAGGTGGGTGGAGAACTGTGGCAGTTTGAAAATTACTGAAACATAATGGAAGAAGAGGGAAGTGACTATACCGAGGGGGGGAGAGTTGACTGAATAATTCTAAGCAAATACCATATTGGATTATTATATAGAGTATTAGTAGTGCTATTATTATAAGAAATGTAAGGATAAAAGCTAAACTAAATATCTTTCTGACGTAAATAATAGTTGCAAAAGGGTGAATGGATACATTATCAGTAGGTGAAATGTGGAAATAATAGATTGACTTATGTTAAACGAATATATGAATGGATTACTCTAGTTAAATAGCTTTATAACGGAGAAATTAGATAATTATATTGGATATGATATGTAAAAGGAAGTAAGGAGCAACATATATAGAATATAAGTCAAATTGATTGATTTATTATGAATACATGCAAAGTTTATAGAAGTACTAGAAAATATGTATAAGGTGGGGCAAATTGCTTGTCCCATACTGAAGAGAGTAGAAAGAGTAAAATAGAGTATAGGTGATCAGAATGAATATTATTGAAAGGAATCAGAAATAGCACAAATATGATAGATAAGCTTAGAAGAATTTGAAAGTATATTATAATAAATATAGTAAAATTCATATGAGTAAAGGGAAAATAGATGAGGGGTTGGAAAACTGTTGGAAGTCAACAAAAGGAGGGGGAATGGGAGGGGGTTAGAATTGGAAATTTAAAGGAATGTGAGTGTAAATGATATGATATGATATATTTCTAATCCAATAAAAATTTTTACAAAAAAAAAAAAAGTTGATATATTGTTGCATACATTTTCATTGGCTAGAGTCTGTTCCATCTGTTACATGATGTGAAACCTTTGTACAGATATACATATAGTATGCACAGAGGGCAAATATTGTGAAATGTGGGGTTTAAAAAGCCATTAATTGCAGTAGGTACAATAATCTGTGAGATTTCTATACAAAACTCAAAAATATACAAGATAAACATGCTGACCATACATGACAGTTATAATGGATGATAACACAGCCTACCTAGTTGTTTTAAACAATTTAACACCTGGAAAGTCTCAGGCTTTCATGCTTATGTATATGGGAGGGGGGGGAGGCAACAGTGGGGGAGGGTTTTGTGCTCTTCTGATGAACTTCCCAGAAGTACCTGGCCAGCCACTCTGGGAAACAGGATACTGAGTTAGTTGGACCTTTGGGGTGATCCAGCAAGATCCTTTCTTATAGTTCTGCCAATGATCCAGAAAATTAATTATATTTTCATCATTGATACCACTCATCATTGTTATACAACATGTATAACATAAATGTTCATGCCCAGGTAACTTTGGCTAGAGATCGGGATTGCTCAATCACTGGTTTAAACTCCAGTATCAGCTCACCCCTTTTGTCCATATGATCAGTTGAACCATTCATGCCAACATGTATTTAAAAAGTGCCAACGCACACATGCATCAGATATAAAATAACAATGTTGTTGCCAATATAGGGCAGGAAGAAATTAACTTATGATGTGATAAGAGGGCAAGTTTATCTGCTTGACTGCTATTCATTGAGCATCGTTACAAAGTCTAGGATTACAAAGTTCTCTGCAGACCTTGCCTTTTCCATTACATAACTCAGAAAACATAGCTAGGAGGCACAGCTTAAGTTGTAATTCCCCTTTATATCTTCTATCTGAAGAAACAGCTGGTATCATTTCCACTTGGAATGTTTCCTTCTTTAACCCAAATAACTGGATTTGGAGGCAATATTCCAAATGAGGACTTGTATAATGATGATTGCTCCTTCTCACATCTACTGGAAATTGGTTTAAAAACAGAACTTGCTTTCTTTGCAGTTGCAAAATTATTTATGGTTGAGGGAATTAAAGTTTTTCATGCATCTCAATCCAGGCTTTTCGAGAGGGGGTGGGGAGTATCCATTAAGAATGTGCAGTCAGTAGTTTATTAATCAAAATTCCATTGGAATTGTACCGATTCAAAAAATTGTAAATGCTCCAAAGCTCAATCAGATTGTCTTCAGTGTTAGGGCATGGCCAGAAACATTCTAATCTCACAGTTTTTATTTCATTATTTACTTCAATTATACCTTGCCTTTCTCCCCAATTGGGACCTAAAGCAGCTTACATCATTCTTCTCTCCTCCATTTTATCCTCACAACTCTGTGAAGTAGGTTAGGCTCAGATAGTGTGGCAGGCCCAATGCCATTCAACAAGCTTCCATGGCAGAGAAGGGATTCAAACTTGGGTCTCAGATCCTTGTCTAACTCTCTAACCACTACACCACACTGGCTCTCCCCTCTCTGATTTAATATTTCATTTATCCAGTACTCAGAAAGGATTTCGTTGCCCCACAGTAAAATTATAATCCATTGCCCATTTTAGTACCTCCACGGAAAGGCATAACTTTTTTACAGGTTGGCCAACAAGAAATGCTATTGAAGGATGGCTGAAAGAAATACATTATAGATTTTTTTTAAAAAAAACCCTGAGCATGCAGTTTAAAACTGGCCAGGTGGCAACTTTATACCTAGATGATGCCCTTTCTTATCAGCAGGGCCTTGGGGGCAAGATGCAATTGGCTGTCATCCACTAGCACTTTGCCTCATTCTTTCAACGGGCTGTTTGTTCAAGTGACTTTCCCAACACTCGTACCAATATGATAAAGGTCATTGCAATGCATACAGCAGGAAGAAATTACATAAAGCTCTGCTTGGCAATGAAAGGCAATGGCCTGCCAGGAAAGTCATAACTGGAAATCTGTAACACAGCTTATTAAAAGAAAGCAAAATGACATTGCAAGCCTAGATCTATCTTCTACTAAGTGCTACTGGAACAGGATGGGACCATGCCTCAGTCTCCTTGAATGGGTGCAACATAACTGGTGGCTCTCTTGCTATGTAGAAGTTAGTTGCAATGCGGCATCATAAAAGGCAGTGGGTTGTTATGCTCATCAAGATCAGCTGGAAGATATGCATGGCAAAACTAGAACAATGATGGAGGGTAGCAAGAGAATGGTGAAGGGATACCAGGTTAACTGGCATTCTATCTATTACTTCATGATCATCCACTGAATCACTGCAGTGCTCTGCACAGAAGTCATGACTAGACATGGTCATGAACAGCATTACGAACGGAAAAAAAACCACGAACAGCCCGTTCGTCTGTTCACGAACAAGCCATTCATGAGGCTCCATTCTAAACGAACAAGTGGTCATTGCAAGCCTTGTTAGTTGCCTTCATCAGCCGTTCGTCAAGCCAGACAGTCTGGGGCCTTTCAATCAATTCCCCTGGCAATGGCAGGGACTGAACTCTGTCTGAACTCCTTCTGGCTTTCCTTCTGGCTTTAACCCTTCAAAGTACTTCCAGCAGAGAGTCCCGTTTTTGACACTGTGAAGAGAAAATGACAACAAAGGGAAGGACCCATGCCTTTCCCGGGGTGCAATCTCTCTGAAACTTGGGGGGTCTTCGGAGGACAGTGAGGACTATGTCCCCTGCAAATTTGGTGGGTACTGGACATTGAAAAGGTCAGTTCGTGGGGTGTTTAAAGGGCCCTGCCCCTTTCACGTGGCAGGAAAGGGCCCTTTAAACTATCAGCTGGCAGGTGGCAGGGGGAATTCCCCCTGCCACCTGCCAGCTGATAGTTTAAAGGGATAGTTAAGGGGCCACAAACAACGAATGAACATGTTTGTGAACAGGGTCATGTTTGTTACTGTTCGTTGTTCGTGGTTCGTGGATGGCAACGGACAATGAACAGCTTGTTCAGGTTTTTTTCCATTCATGCCCATGTCTAGTCATGACCAATAGGTAAAGAGTACAGACAACAACTAGGGGTGTGCAAAATGAAACAAATAAGCCAGAAATACACCCAGAAATCGCTGGTTCCATTTATTAAAGAGGCTTCTGGAATGGTAAAACAAATTCAGGAAATGAAGCTGTAATGACTCCCCCACACTGAAAAGTTCATGTGTTTAATTTTAGTTCTTACCATGCAGGAGTACCTCAGATAGGCACTGCGCTAGCAGTGGCAGGCAGCAGCATTTGCAATTGTTTTCCTAAATGGTAACCAACAAACTGGATGCCATGGGGAGAGATTGAGCCCTAATGTAGAATCAGAGGAGTTAGCTATGTTAGTCTGTAGTTGCAAAATAGTAACGAGTCCAGTAGCACCTTTAAGACTAACCTACTTTATTGTAGCATAAGCTTTTGAGAACCACAGCTCTCTTCATCAGATGCATAAATGATATGAAGAAACAGGCCAGAGATATGTAGATGGTGAGGGGAAGGGGAGAGGATGCAGGGAGTGGGGGTTATGTAAACGTAAATCAGTTGCAAAGGTCATGAAAGAGGGGAATGTGCAATCCAGACTGTGTGTAACTCTGTGGGCAAGAAGGGAATGTGCACATTGCACATAAGTGCATTTTGTCTTCAGTGCCTCACGAGCAATGGCACTGGCATTTCATTGCTCTGATTCACAAAAAGCTTGCTTTGCACAGGGGAGGGGAACAGCAGAAAGCACAGTGCCATCAGCATTAGCAATCCCTTTCTGTGTGCTTTTATGCACAATGTAAGGAAAGGTCAGCAAGTAACCAAAGTCCATGCGGGCGTGCACATGTGGATTTGAGCGGGGAGGGTCTCCTCTAGAGTCTGAGTCCCCGGCTGCAACAACGGTTCAAGTTATGCAGATTAGGGTGAAAATCAGAAATAATAAATAATTGTTATGAGAGAGCGGCATTGAGGAGCACCCATGCAAATGGACCAGGTTGCTGCCCATTCAGTGGGCTTCTGCTGCTGTTCTTTGATTTGGTGCCACTGTAGCCAATTGTGACTGCAGAAGCCAACCTAAGATAGCAGGTCAAGAAGCACCAGGAGATGCTTCACCTTTTTGAGAAAATACTATTTTGTCTTTTCTGGCCCTGATTAAAACTGTTAACCCAGTGTTAAATGAGCAGAGACAGCAGGTCTGTGCACTGTGTACAGTTCCAAGTGGGTACCAGAGTCTTTCCAGATCAGTATTCCACATGGATCAGTATGGTTAAAGACAGACTCCTTACATTTTCTTCATTGATACTGTGGCTTTGGCTTCAGTTTAACTTCTTTAATTTCACCCTTCTGGGTTAACAGTTTTAGTCGAAAATGGAGACTGGGTGACCTGACCTGTCTCCTACCTTTATTGATAAAAAATACAGAGGAGAAAGAAGACCATCTCTTATTCCCTTAACATCCCATTAACAAAATCAAAGGACACCTCCCCACCCCCAATCTCACTGTGGTGGATTGTTTTAGGAAGGAAAGGAATCAGTGGTGAAGGAGGCTATGAGTGAAACATAGCACTGGCTGTTTTCACGTGTCTTATCTGCCACCAGAACATTGAGCAAAACACCCGGAAGACAGCATCTTCTTGTGCAAAATTGCGCTAGGAAGACGCTGTCTTCCGGGTGTTTTGCGCGATGTTCCAGTGGCAGGTAAGATGTGTGAAAACTGCCAATATCTCTTGTGTTGACAGCACAGTAGTACCCCCCCACACACACTTCTCTGACAGCACTCTGTCACATTTTGGATATGGTATGAAACAACATTATGATGACCCCGTGTCAAGTCACAATAGATCAAGGGCGAAATGCAAAACATTCCTTGGTTCTATAAACATTAAACCTCATTGTTTTGTGTGTCCTGAAACTAGGTGGATTAAATATTTGGAGGGAGGACTGTGTTCTGTGCAGGTTTGGTGCCATTAAGTGTAAAAATAGCTGCCCCCAGAGCCTTGTTTCTTCAACCCTCCTTGAAAAGAACAGTGTTGCCCCTTGCATGTGTGCAATGTGCCAGAACTCATGGAAATGGAAAAAACCAAACAGATTAGATCTGAGCTGGCAATGTTCCAGCTGGAACAAACCAATAATGGAACGGGGTTTGTTCGGAAGCCCTGGATCAAAAACTGAAATGGAAATGTCCTCAGTGCACACCTCTAATAACAACTAAGAGAAGCCATGTTGGATCACACCAATGGTTCATCCAATACAGCACACCATCTCACACATTGGCTAACCAAATTGCCCTGAAGGCACACACACAGAGCAAGAAGGTCCAAGTCTCCCCCTGTTATTGCCACCTCCAGCACATATATTTAGAGAGTTACTGCCTCTGAACACATAGATTCCACTCATTACCCTCCATGGATTTTGTAATCCCCCCTTTTAGCAACTAACCTAGCAGCTCTGACTACATCCAAAGGCAGTAAATTTCACAAGTCAGTTACTCATGAGTGAAGAAACACTTTCTTTTGTCTCTCCAGAATCTACTGATCATCCATTTCAGTGGATGTCTGTGGATTCTAGTTTTATGGGAGAGAGAGAAAAAGTTCCCTTCACCCACGTTCTCTATCCCATGTATAATTTTATAAATTAAATTTCTCTCATGTTATCCCTTAGTCTTCTTGGATATGTCACCATACCCATGTTTTCTGTGTGAACTGGTGCTGAAAAGCAGCTGAATTTCCTTTGGTTTAACCTCTGCAGAAGTTTATTATGAGAACTTCTCTGCATCAGAAGAGTTCAGTGCCAAGACATGTTCTCAAGAACATGTGAAGGAATAGTAACATGCCTTTGCATACTGACTGAGTAGAAGGCAGCTTTGTGTGTTCATAGTAGCCAACCAACTTTACCAACTTTCAAGGGGTTGAGCTTATTCAGAATTAAAGTACTTTTCCTTGATATGTCAGAGTAAAAATCTCAGGGCTTTTGTCACGTTTGATCATGCACATGTAGATTTGGGGATGTCCTATTATATCAGCTTTGTCTTTGATTGTTGTACCAGAACTATAAACAGTGCTATCCTAAGCAGACTCCAGCAGCCTTTTGAAGGCCATTGAAGTCAATGAGCTTAGAAGGGTGTAACTCTGCATAGGATGGCACTCTTAGTCATTGTATTGCTTTTTATTTATTTTCTATTTTTATTACGCCCTCCCCTCATTTCCAGCAGGCTCAGGGTGGATGCTGGTAGACTGGATTAATGAAGATAAATTTTATATGCAGTAAAATGGGGGCTTAATGCAAGAATCTAGTGATGATGATGATTAAAGCAGCACACAGATAAATCCAATGTGAGGTGAACAATTAGGAAGAAAACAAGATCTGAGCATGCCATGGCAGCATGACAAGCACAAAACAAACTCAACTCAGAAATGTTAGGCTGACAGGGATGGAAACAATCATAGCGTGCCATATAAAAGGACACACAATGTAGCAAAATGGGTTATGATGGGACTAAAGGATTTCTTTTGCTGCTCCTGTTACTTTTTTATTAGTGAAACAACCAGGCAATTCCATCCCTCTTATCTCACCCTAATATCCCAGACAAAATAAAGTTGCACAAGATGGAACACTATCTCAATCCCAGGCCCCACTTATTCAGTTATCTGGGCAAAGTACAGTAAATATAGATGACATTACTCAGTAGTAATGTCTACATACAGTTGTTACCAGGTAAGCCAATCACTGGTTACATGCATTAAGTGGCATCGTATGCTGCCAATAGCTGGTTTATCACACAGTGATATGCACACTGTGGTAAGGGCTCCCCGGGAAATGGCTACATATTGCAGTGAAAATGTTATTGTGCAGTGGCCCTTTCTTTAATGGGCAGTCTGCCTACAAGTAGCATCATCTCTTGCAGCTGCCTGGCCACAGAGCATGTAATAGGGAGATGATCTCCTTGATGGGAGGCAGAGAGAAGGCAAGAAGTAGACAAATGGGAGTTTATGCACAAACCAAGTTTGTTACCTGTTTTCAGTAGATTAACCAGAGTTTGCTGAACAAACTAACGTTTAAACAAACCACAATTTAGTTATCTTAATTTAGACAGAGTCATCCATTTTCTTTCCTATACATTATGCCACATGGCATTGGTAGAAGAAGGAAAAGAGAACTTTAGCAATTAAAAAGATGGGCTACTGTGATGATGTCTTTTAGGCTCTTTTCTTGATCTCCATCTTTTGACTTTGCACATTGACATTATCAACTACTTGGAAACAGCTTGATTATAGATTGCCCCATAAATTCAGAATGGAAACAGGACAGATTTATAGAGGATATGTTTTTAGTGCTGTCTATGATTCACAACCCCTTAGCTCTATGAAGTGTTTTGCCCAAAGGAGATAAGATATCTGCTGGTAGATCATTGACAGATATTTGGCAGCTTGTATTTCCTGGGCTGTATTATACAGAAAGTGAATCTAACTTTTAAAAGCCTGATTTGACAAATTGTGACTCTGCCTGGGAATTTCCATTTGAGAAAGAATGTTCAAGTCAATAGCAGCGATTTACTGCCACCACTCCAAAACAAACAAAAACAGAAAATCAAAGAGAAATGTGAAAGCATCCATTCACTCCATCCTGACAAGGCAGTTATGTAGAAGGCCCTTTCTGGGAAAAATAATATTAAAACAAAAGGAGACAATAAATTCCCAGACATTTATTCCCCCAACCCCCAATTTCTTAATGATTGTTAACCAGAATTTCTAAGAGCTGAAAAATAGCAGCAGATGTATTTGTTGCTGTACTGTACCACTTCAGACTACAAGGTGGAAATTGCACATTAAAATAACCCCTCCATGTACATGCAAAACCAGCTGTGCTACACTCATTTTCTATATGGAAGGCAGTTTTTGAAAAACAAATTATGTAGAAGCATTCAGAGTACACCATTTTCTACTTGCAGTTTGAAGGGGAACACTGTGCAAACATATCTACTACACAAGTCTGAGCCACCTTTCTGCTTTCTTAATCCTTCTCTTCATTATTGGTTAGGTTACATTTTGCTAAGATTTGTTCTACAGCTCAGCCATATCACTTGATTTCAGAACTCGGAGTATATATAATTAGAAGTTAATAGTTTTTTATACGTATCTCCAGCTGAAGAGGAAAGGTTACCCCATCAATGCTCTTGCTTACAGGAGTATACAGGTTAATAGTTTTATATGAGTATCTTGCAGAAATCAGAATTTATCTATGCTGCAGCTTGTTCCCTCCCAAGTATAAAATGCCCTGTGTATGAGTATAATCAGCTGTTTTTCCCTAAGTAGAAAACTAGATGAAGAAGTAGTTTATGTGTTTGGTGTGAATGAAGTTTTATCAGTATCAGGCTTGGGAACCAGTTCTAGATATATTAGAAAGGAGAAAAGGGTCTTTAATCCTTCCCAATGCCATTTTCTTAATTAAAATTAAAATTAAAATTAGTGTTTAGTTTATGGAGGAAGAGATACTTGTATTCTCACCACCCAGGAACAAACAGAAGCTGGGGGGATATCTTTGACTGGGAAAACAGTGTGAAGGAAAAGATGATATACTCCCTACCTCTACTATTTCTCTGAGCAAATAAGCATCGCCTCTCCCCTGGCAATGCATTTCTGGTTGTTTTTTTTAAAGGAATATTGTCAATATTCACTCTAGAACCAAAGTGCCAGATGAGCTCCTGGACACGTGGTACTTCAAATTCAATTAAATTTAAATGAATTAATTCATCATCATACAGCGTATCAGACAGATGGTTCTTTTTCTGTTTCAAGACTCACAATGATCCTCTTGATGGGCCCTTAGTCCTTCCTCACCATTAAATGGCATGGGCCTACCTCAGTCTCTGCTGATATCTGAAACAGTTCTTGAGGAGTCAACAACATCATCCATTCACAAAGCTTTGGATCTGTTTGGCATTGTAATGTCCCTAATAGAATCTTATATTCCTGCTGTGAACTCTGTGGTCTAAACAAGTCCCAACTGCCATCCTGAATAAACCCTGATTCCCCTCACCCCCCAACAGAGCATGGAAACTCCAAGGGCTTTTATTGATAAATGATGATTGTTCTTCCAGGAACAATTTACTTTTTTTCTTCCTACTAATAATATCTCTCATGGTTCTTTGCACTATTAATCATCTGTGCTTGTTTTGTTTCTATGCCTTATTCACTATGAGTCATATCCCGTTGTGCCTGTGGACCCAGTCCTAAATACACATGTAAGTCCTACCAACTTAGGATCTCATCTTGTAGTTTACATTAAATGATTTTTTAAAAAGTATTGCTAAGAGTGCTGGTTCAGTATCCTTTATACCTAATGAGAGTGAATTGTAGCCTTGTCCTCATGTTACAGTGAACACACTTACATCCTGCCTGGTACATGTATTCATCTGCTTGAAAGAACCATTGTGTATTCATTTTATAAATAAAACCAGGGATCAGCACTTGGATAAATGTGGGGTTTAAATCACATGTTCAGCTATACATGAATTGAATGTAACATGAGAATTACTCAATGCATTGATATAGAAAAACCAAATTTACACTGCACATGAATTGTATGTGCATTCACTGTAATTTTTAAACTGGACTTGTAGCACATTTAAAGAGAAAAACAGGTACTATCAGGTGGAGCCTACCCACAATTTTTTCTGCTCGTTATCTAATCATGCTTTAGAATGTGTCCATGTGAACAATTTCTAGCATATTCAAATGCAAGAAATGTCAAAAGGATTCATACTGTTGTTGCCAGGGGATCAGATTCTACTGGCCCATGAGAAAAATCTAGGTGACCCTTAAGGGTGCCTGATATATGACAAAAAGGTGAATTGAGCTTCCTCTTTCCCATGAGCCTTTCTCTTAGACACTAAAGGGAAACCCTTTCTTTTCCTAGCCCTACCAAAGTGTCATTTCTGTTGCTGCTTGACAACCATTCCCCAATAACCTGGCCTAGAGAGTGGAGAAGGTCAGGAGGACGAGAGCTGCCTGAGCTGCTGGAGCCAGCAGGAGGAGGATGCAGCCATGGAACAAAAGCACTGAGACAAGTAGGGGCCATAGTGGCAGCTGCAGCACTCAGTCTGCTCCCACCTCACCTCCAGGCCTGAAACAGGAAAAGAAGGAGATTGTAGCAGCTGAAGGAGAAGCAGCAGCAGCCTGTCTCCCAGAGCTAAATAGCCACAGCCCACCAACTTCTCATCCTCCCTTGCCCAGTCCTCCTTGGCCTCTTCGACAGCAGTGCCAAGCAGTAGAACCTCACCATCACCTCAGGATCACAATCACCTCACCATCACCTAACTTCCTGTTAGGGCTCCCGACTGGGGTGGGCATTCTCCTGTAAATTGGACTGCATTAGTGCCAGGGAAATTCCCCCCCTCCCAAAGGAAAATGCCCACTGAGTCCAGGAATCACTGTAAGTGATGTAGGGAAGCTCTAAGAATCTCTGGAAACTCTATGGTTTTAATACAGAGTTTCTGATGAGTTAGAGCAGAACCACAAGTGACAAAAGGGGGGGCGTGGCGTCGGAGCCTTCGGGTATGGACGCACATTGAAAGATCTCTGTCTCCTTCCTCCCTGTAAACCCTGGAAAACAGCTGATATCGCTTACCCTGCATTATATATTTGAGAAAGCAGACGCAGAGGGAAAAGAAGATCTATCCAAAATCAGCAAGAAATTTGCAGCAGCTCTTTTACAGCACAACTCAAACTATGCCTCAGGAACGCAGCAAGGCCGAGCTATCCAAAATGGCCGACAGGAAACTTGTAGAAACAAATGCAGCAGCAAAAACTAATAACCACTCCCTCGAGGCACAGTTTGCAAAATTTGAAGAGAACCTGCTCAAGCAAATGACGCTGCTCATCCAACCGCTATCTACACAATTAACAGAAATCAAATTAGAACTTCAAAAGACAAATCAAACAGCTGAAAGTGCTATGGAACTTAGTATCATGACTCAAAGAGACGTAAGAGAAATACATAATAAACTAGAACAGCAGGAGGAAAGAATTCTTCACCTGGAAGTGTCAGCTCGTTACAGAAATCTCAAGCTCCGTGGGATTGAAGTGTCCCTTATAGAAAATGAAAATATAATCAGAACATTAACACCTTGGCTATCTAAGATGCTGGGCATTAAGGAAGGCACAAGCCAACTCATAACAAAAGCTTATCGCATCGGATCTTTAAGCCAGCAGAAAAAAAGAAATATGCCGAGAGATATCATTATTGAAGTACCAGATACTAACATCAGGAAGAAAATAATCAATGAAGCAAGATCCAAAGGCTTTCTATTATTCAATAACACCCAGATACAAGTATACAGTGACCTGCCTAATGAAGTTCTCTTAAAGAGAAAAGAACTTAAACCCACAACCGAGACTTTGAGGAGAGCAAAAGTACAATACAAATGGTGGAATTACACGAAACTACTGGTCTATCACAAAGGACATCGTCTTATTGCTTCGGACTACGACTCTGCAGCATCAATGTTAAATGAACTGAACTTAGAAGAACCGATGGAAACAAGCAAACCAAGTCAAAAAAGAAAATTTTCTCAGTCAACATCTTCATCCCCTTAGAAGGGAAGTAAAATTTCAGTAAGAGACAATTGATTTAGACACTTAGCCACAATGCTAAAATTTAAGGGAAGCGTTATCATAATACTCTTTATTGAAGATTCAAAACGGGGTAAGAAAGGGAGGGGGGAGTTCGGTCCTTTCAATGTAACTCCTTTTTTAGTTAAGCCCGGTAAGTTTTGGTATATACCAAACTAGTGTGTGAATAGAACACACTAGCTAAAAGGGCTTTGGGGAACAAATCTATTATTTTTGTGCAGTTTGTAACAACTGGCCAGGGGATTTGTGGGAGGGAAAGGATTAGAAATAGATCTCCCATTATTGTGATCTTAGAGCTAATCAACCAAGAGTTCCGTGGGAGGGAAAGATAACTAGGGAAAGGGGAAAGGGAAACATCAAGGGAGGGGGAGAAATTTCTAAAGCTCATTTGTATTGCTAATTCAGACTTAAAGGGCAAAGTTGGGTGGGTTAGGGAGGAGGAGGGAATAGAAAGGAAAAGAGAGGGGGGAAAGGAGGGGGGAAAGGGGGAAAATTAAACGAAATAAGTTGATTTATCTAAACAAAGGATATAAGAAAATAGAACAGAGTAAGGAGTTAGAGAAAAGGAGTGGACAGCTAGGGAAAATCAAATAAATCCTTCTATATTACATTCAAACTACTTAGTGTGAAACTACAACACTGCAAAAAAGAGGGAAAGAAAAGGGTAAGAGGTCAGTGGAAAGGAAATCAAACAATTTATTTTCAATAACTATTTGAAGTGTGAATAAAACACTTCACTAATAGAATCATTTCTCTTATTTTATTTTGGCCTATTTTTGTCTTAAAATAAACAAAAGAGAGAAAAGAGAAAGAGGCAAAGCTTAGAAACGTTCAAGGGTAATTGCTAAGTTATATAAAGCTGAATTCATTGTTCAAGTTAATAAAAATCTCCATAAGTTATAAACACAGAAAATCATTTAACTTTTACTTGTTTAAATTTACTTGATACCTGTACCAAAGAACACTCTAAAGATTATTTATAGATCCTATTGATATAGTCACTACTGCAGCAATCTGTGATCTCTTCAGACAAGGTTAGAAGGGAAAGTATATACACAAGTCAAAATAAAACTTTTCAAGTGAATAGGAATTTACTAATCTATTAAAACCTTTAATACTAAGTATCCACAATTCATCTTAGCTACTAAAGATCCTTCATATAAAGCTAGCAAGTTCTTCTATAAATTGAATCCTACCAAACAGTACAAAACTACTACCTATAAATTAATTGCCATAATTGGAAGAAAATTGATTGGGGGGAGAAATACCACATCATCATTTAATTAAACCCTTATTCTTGATTTTATCAATCTACCTTGAGATAGTGCTATTACCAAATAATTAATTAAAATACATTTTAAAAAGAGGGGGGGAATTCATCTGAACAATTCATTAGATTCAATATGTCATCAAATATTAAAATCACCTCTTTTAATGTTCGTGGTCTAGGTAACCCCATTAAAAGAAAACGCATTTTGGCAAACTTAGCTAAAACAAGGTCAGACATCATCTTTCTTCAAGAAACACATCTCCACCCCATAAATAGTCAAAATCTAAAAGCAAGCTGGATACACCTTCAATACCATGCAAAAGGCACTTCTAAGGCGAGGGGAGTAGCTATCCTAATCTCTAGAACCATTTCTTTTCAACATCAAAGCACATTAAGTGATCCCAAAGGGAGATTCATTTTTGTAAAGGGCAAAATAGGATCACAAACTTACACCCTAGCTTCAATTTACGCCCCAAATTCAAATCAAATTGCGTTCTTGGAAGACAGTTTAAACAAATTGACTTCTTTTCAGGAAGGTGAACTGATCTTGGGAGGAGACCTGAACTACACAGTAAACCCAAAATTAGACAGATCCAAACCTAAAAACAAAAAATGTAAAAAAGAAACTTCAAATACTAAGCTAGCAAAGCTTCTAGACAATAACTTTCTAACAGACGTATGGAGACATTTACATGGTATAGAAAAGGATTTCACATACTATTCATCTAAATATAACATCTATACTAGAATAGATTACATTCTAATTTCCAATACAGCAATAAATAGGCTACTTTCCTCTGAAATAGGTAATATCACCATATCAGACCATGCCTGGACTAGTTGTACACTGATGACCACCCAAGACACATTGAAACAAAGGCATTGGTCATTCAATAAATTACTCATTAACAACCAAAATGCTATCAAAGAAATTAGCAACAACATTGAGCTGGCTATAAAAGAAAACACAACAGATGATGTTAATTCATGCATCGTGTGGGATACAATTAAAGCAGTTACTAGGGGCCATATCATTTCTTTATCATCACAACTAAATAAGAAGAGAAATGTCATGAAACAGGAATTAATAGAAAACATCAAAGCACTAGAACTCAAGCACAAAAAAACTGGTAGCAAACAGACATATAAAAAGTTATTGATTCAGCGTAAATTATTAGAAACCTTAGAAACGAACAAAATTTTGAAAAATCTCCAATATGTTAAGCAAAACTACTGGTATAACAATCCGAAATCATTGAGGTTACTATCATATAAAATAAAAGAAAAAAAATCATCCAATATCATTAAACAGATATATGATAAAAATGGGAAACTACAATTCAAAACAAAAGAAATTCTTGATACTTTTGTCAATTATTATAAACAACTTTATTCATCTAAAATACCAAATGAAGAGAAAATTACACATTTCTTAAAATCACTCAAGAATTTAAAACAATTGGATGACGAACACCGTTTACTCTTAAACAGCCCCATCACACATCAAGAAATACTTGATGTTATTAAATCACTCAAAAATAACAAAACTCCAGGACCTGATGGCTACCCATCAGAATTTTATAAAAAGTTTGCCACACTAATTGCTACTCCACTAATGCATGCTTGCAACACAGTTTTAAATACCGGACAAATACCCCCATCATGGCTCACTGCAACGATCATAGTAATCCCTAAACCAGGTAAAGACTCAACTAAAACAACTTCTTACAGACCTATTTCATTACTAAATCAAGATTATAAAATTTTTACAGCTATACTAACTAAAAGGTTGAATTCATTTATTACACATTACATACACCAAGATCAATCAGGTTTCATTCCAAACAGAGATTTAACTAATAACATCTATAAGACACTCAACTTAATTTCACACAGTCAAAAAAAACAATTAGAATCAATATTTCTATCTTTGGACATAGAGAAAGCGTTTGATTCTTTAGAAATATCGTACTTAAAACAAGTTTTACACTGCATGGGATTTGGAGAGACATTCCTCAAAATAATAAATGCTATATACTCACAAGCAACTGCCCAAATAACAATTAACAATCATCTATCCCACAAAATATTAATCCAAAGAGGCACGAGACAAGGGTGTCCTCTCTCACCAATCTTATTTGCGTTGGCTATCGAACCGTTGGCTATAGCTATTAGGGAAGACCCCAAAATACAAGGAATTAACATAGAGAACAATCAATATAAATTAAGCCTTTTTGCCGATGACATGGTTGTATATATTACAAATCCCATAGATTCTCTATACCCACTCCAAAATAAACTACTGGAATTCGGCTCAATTTCGGGCCTTACAGTCAATCAATCCAAGTCACAGCTCTTTCCAATATTTCTCCACGCAAACACTGTTACACATATCAAACAATCTAGTCAGTACCACTGGAACCATAAGCAAATGTCATATTTAGGCATAACCATCCCTAATAACCTAAACCAATTGTTGGAACTAAACCACATCAAAACAGTCAACCAAATTAAAGCAGATCTACATAAATGGGGAAGGATTACACCCTCATGGTTAGAACGATACCACCTAATTAAGTCATTTGTACTTCCAAAATTACTCTTTTTTTTGAGGGCAATACCGTTAACAATTCCACAAAAGAAAATTAAATCATGGCAACAATTATTAAACCAATTCTTATGGGGGAAGAAACATCCAAGAATAGCCTTTAAAACTCTTAAGCTAAGAAAACAGCAAGGAGGCTTTAAATACCCTGATCTAGAACTCTATCAGACAGCCACCAGACTATTCAATACATTACAAATTTTAATTACAGCAAATAAGACTGACTGGATCGCAATCTTGGAGTCAGAACTTAAACATTGCAATATACAAAATATGTTTTGGAACACAAAAAAAGATCGACCCCACAAAATAAATAACCCTTTTCTAGAATCAATAATCAATACCTGGGATCGTACAAGATTCAAACTTATACCACAATTCTCAAGATTCTCTTCTTTTATAGAACAGCATTGGTTCCCTCCAGGGCAAACTAAAGCCTTTAAAAATATATGGCTCCAAGCAAATATGATCCGCATAATTGATATAACAACAAAAAAGGGAATCATAAACAAAATAGAATTAGAACAAAAAATAAAACACAAGATTCACTGGTTTACCTATTTTCAACTCTCAAACATGCTACAACAAATAAAAATACAAGAATTACTTAAAAAGAACGCAACCGATTTTGAACTCCTACTTGATACCAAATCACTCAAACAAAAGGGATTAATTTCTAAACTATACAACATCCTTTTATCTCTCAACCAAATTAAAACTCTAAAATGCCAAACAAATTGGCACTTAGACTGCAACATAGAGCTAACACCTGAACAATGGAGAGAAATATGGACTGCAAACATTCTAAAACCTAAGACAGTTACCTCCCAAATCCAAAATTACAAAATCATTCACAGATGGCACATAACACCAAGAAAACTCTCACTAATAACTAAAACAAATCCTCCGCTCTGCTGGAAAGAGTGTGGAAATATAGGAACGTTTAAACATTGCTGGTGGGAATGCCCCCGAATAGAACCTTTTTGGAATGATATATTATGTTATATAAAAGAAATAACGGGCTACAAAATCCCCCTTGATCCAAAGATCATATTCTTGAATGTATGGGATACTTTTGAAATTCCACAAATAAGAAAAGACCTAATTAGCAACCTTTTGGTTGTAGCTAAGAACTTGCTAGCTTTACATTGGAAATCAAAGACAGTTCCCACAGCAGAAAAATGGTTAGAAAAAATATGGGACCATTATATACAAGAAAAAATACATGACGAATTATACCAGAATGAACACTATTTGAAAGAAACTGATTTTATTGCAAAATGGTTACCATTCATTGAATTCATTTCCAATACAAATCACTCTCCACCTAAGCATTTACTTTTTGTTACTCAGATTTGAAGCAACGACTATCAAATAATTGAAAAAAAATGCTAGTTGTCTTTGTTTTAACTATATTGGCATGACATTTATTGTATATAGTTCACTAAGACTTTGTTGTTGTTCTATTTTACTTCTGTACATTGTTTTTGTTTGTTTGTTTGGTTTAAAAAAATAAATTTAAAAAAAAAAAAAAAACAAGTGACAAAAGGCACAGATTGGACACTTGTCAGCTTCCCTCAAGTTTTGATGGGAAATGTAGGCAGCTTGGCGGAATGTTGGACAAGTGACAGTTGAAAAGTTCATTGGACAGCAGTCAGAGAGCCAAGCTGCAAGACCAGGATGCCTACATTTCCCATCAAAACTTGAGGGAAGCTGACAAGTGTCCAATCTGTACCTTTTGTCACTTGTGGTTCTGCTCTCATACAATTACTCTTTGTGACTTCCAGGTTTTCCCCAGAAGTGATGTCAGCAACGTCACACATACTAATTTCCCCTCCCCCAACCCTTCCACTGGCTGCCAGACTAAACTAGTAACCCTTAAAGTAAAAATGTCAGCATGCTTGCGCAGTCACACTCAATGACTGGCAGCGCCACCTGCACTGCCTGCCCTTAATTTATTTATGTGTTGTATGAAGAGACACTTTTCCCTGTTCTGAACCCACTGCTGTTCAAATTATCTGGGTGATCCCATTTCTGGAATGAGTGTTAGACTTAGAGAGAGGGGAAAGATCTCTCTTTGTCCTCTCGCTTGCTGATATTTTTAATTTTGTTGCATCTATACCCTCGCTTCATTTTCTGTACCTTTTCTGAACAACTCAGAGGAATTAGCCATGTTAGTCTGCAGTAGCAAAATAGAAAATAGTCCAGTAGCACCTTTAAGACTAACCAACTTTACTGTAGCATAAGCTTCTGAAAACCACAGTTGTCAGATGCATCAATTATACACTTGGAGGATGGGGAACTTCACAAAGAAATAAATGAAGTAAATTGGGACTTTAAATCAACAGAAGCTCCAGGGGAACCAAATTTCAAAATGAAGCTCAGAGATTTACCCGAAAACTTGCAGTTTGCAGGGGGGACAATTAAGCATCTTGACAGAGGATGTATACATGTAGGTCTCCAAGTTATCAATAAAGATGATATGAGACACATACATTTTTAGCAAGCCTTTTAAACTCAACAGTCATAGCAGTATGCCTATCAGACAAAGATGTCAAAGAGCCAGAGTAAGGGTGCTGATGTGTTTCCCATGGACAGCTGATATCTTTCTCTGACAAAGGTAACTGATGAGAGGCTGGAATGCCAGGAACTGCTGTAGGCTTCAGCACATTCCGGACCTTGGCTCCTATTTTCAAAGGCAAGAGTTGCTCTGCATTATGTTGGAGTGCCAACTCCTCTTCCAGAGAGCAGGTGACAACTTCTAGGAATAAACAGCAACTGCCAAATACTTACTACAGAAGCCTTGCACCTGAAAAGGTACAGTGTTCATTTTCTTTCGTTGTTCTGCTTTCTCTTTTCCTATGAGAATCTTTGGTGGAAGCGTGTCAACAGGAAGTGCTGGAAATAGACTATTAAGACATGCATCTAAATATCAATCTGCATTATAGCCACAATCTTATCTTCATTGGCAATATACTCCACTTTGCATAGAAACAAACACCAATACACTTGAATGTACACTACTGTAACTTTAAGATTGTCTAAAGTCAGAAATAATTCATAAAAGTTGTGAAAATCCTGTTGAACAGAAAACACTCATGTAGCCCTAAAAAGTGGTAGATCTTTTATGGTAATTTAAAAAGTATTTTAAGCCCGACATCTAAGAAGGTGCTGAATCACATTCAACAAGACATTGTGCTAATAAAGAATGTGTTCTGACTGTTTCTGTTCCCCAGGGGGAATCCCTTCTGACCAGTGCTAAACCACCGTGCCTATTTATTCCTATTTTTGCCTTTTGGTAATGCCTAGTTAAAATGTTGTTAATGTGAGTTGCTAATGTTATCATTCTTCAGAGTTTAGCTCTCTCCCAGGTGTCCTGAGAAGTTAAATCTCTCTTTGTGGAGGGATGCCTCTTGTCTATATTGCACAACCATGTCAATGCACACACATGAACACAGTCAGCAGGTTCATGCAGCATGTAGCAGTTGCAGCATGTTCTGGATGGTTGATAACACGTTGTACTGGAAGAGGTGAGTGTAAAACAAACTTTTTTAAAATGCCAAACACAGCAAAGGCCATCTTCTCCCTCCCTGCAGTGCCTCACCATTTTGTAAACATTGTTTAAAAGAAAAAGAGATTAAGGTCTTTGCAGGCTGAACCCTCCATCTCCCCAGTGCTGAAACAGGAAGAACCCATCCATTTTTAAACAGAGTAAAAGAAAACAGCTACTCCAAGAGGGACAAAATGGCAAGACAGCTGAACATATATAGCTGAACAGAAGGAAATTTCAGCTAATGGAACTTCTTGTTTAAGGGTCAGAAAGCCTGTTCCTCTAGAATTCCTTCTTTGAAGGAAATATTAAAGGCACAGAAGCTTCGTTCTCCTTTGCATTTAGCGGCCAGCCTTTCCTTTTCTATTGCATGCCACATGCACAGTACAACATTTTCTTCTATTCAGAAAGGGTATTAATTTTGTGTGAAAAGTGTTGTCAAGTTGCAGCTGACTTATGGTGGTGTGACCCCAGTGGGAGTTTTCAAGGCAAGAGACTAACTGAGGTGATTTGCCATTGCCTGCCTCTGTGTAAGGACCTGGGATTCCTTGGTGGTCTCCCATCCAAATACTAACCAGGGCCAACTCTGCTTAGCTTCTGAGAGCTGACGACATTGGGCTAGTCTGAGCCATCCAAGTCAGGGCAAGGGTATTATTACACAAGAGTTAAAATGCATTCGTTGACTGAGCATGAGTCTCTATTCTTCAAGAAATGACAAAGAAAGAGGAAGCCCATTTGATCCAGGGGTCTCCACTGTGGATCAGACGATTAAAATAACACAATCACACATGACTTATAGGTTCTCTTCAATTCTTGCATGTGCCCAGTTGGGATCAGGATTGTGGCACACATGGGACTTCCGGTTTGGGATCCATGGAGGTCTAACACAGCTCAGGGAGCTGGGCTGTCCGAGTCGCTGTTTGTAGGGCTGGAGGGGTGCAAACTGCCCGCAGCCCCCTGTTCTCAGGCGGAGAACAGGCAAGTACGCTCAAGACCTTGAGGGCGCGTTGATCTTGGGTGTGAGGGGGGTTCTACATAACAAGCCCCCATCCACCCTTGAGGTCCCACCTGAAGAGAGGTTGCTGAGATCTCTGCAGCGACTTTGGAGTCAAATTTTGGCATAAGACCTACATGCCCAAGCTTCAGCAAACTAAGAATGGAACTTGAATTGATTGGATAATCGAAGCAGCGATTACAACCCAAGAGAAACATCTAAGAAGGTAAAGATTGCTATCTCTCATTATGGGACTGATTACAATAAGAAATAAAGTGACAAAGAGATCTAGAAAACTGCAAAAGACTTGATATATAATTGAGAAAATTCCGGCAAATAAATTATTAAAAAGTGACATTGTAAAGAAAAGTTAGAGTGGAAAAATGATTATTGTTTACATACCTGAGGCTAGATAGAGATAGTGGACTGTGAGAAACTTTTAACATCGCGAGAACTGCTGTGAAATGGAGAGGAACAGGAAGTGCGTCAGAACCATAAAGAGCTTGGTGAGAAGCGGCTTGTAAGCAGCGGAAGTGGAATATTGCCATTTTTGAAGAGGGCAAAGCGGCGGCTTCAAGGAAAACGGAAGTAGGCCATCTTAGACAAGGGTAAGGGCGGCTGCCTCAGAATAAAACCATAGAGAAAAGACGCCCGGCATTTTGGACCGCGTAAATATCAGTTTTTACAAAAATAACCTAAACTTTGACTTTTAAAAATAAAGGAAAATAATAAAATTGCACCATGGAGCTAAGGAAAAGAGCAGACTCGTGGGAGCGAAGTAGAGCTAGCCCCACGATGTCAAAGAAGGAATGGCAAATGGCGCTGGAAAACCTAGATAAAAAAGTTTCGGAAGGGAATAAAGAGCTTAAAGATATGATGCAAGAGATGGCGAAAAAATTGAAAGACTTTAAAGAGGCACTTAAATCGGAGATGGCAGAATTAGCGAAGAATATGGATCAGGTTAAAAAAGAAATGCAAGTTACACAGCAGAGAGTTAACGCATTAGAAAAGGCGGCTGATACCTTGGCAGATGTGCAGAGAATGGAGCTGAGAGGCGTGAAGGGAAGAATGGCCATAGCTGAATGTAAACAAATGGAAAGACAAGTGAGATTTCGTGGAATCCCAGAAGTTTTGGAAAAAACAGCCCAAGAGCAAATTACAGAAATTTTGGCAGCATACCTGGGAAAAGAAGAAGAGGAGATCGCAGCACTTCTGGACGTGGCATACAGAATTAACTCAAAATTTGCAGCTCAAAGGAAGTTACCAAGAGACATGATTGTGCAATTTACAACTAGAAAGACAAGAGAGTCAATTGTGAGTAAACAATTTCAGGACCCATTAGAGGTTGATGGGAAAGTGGTGAGAATCATGAAAGAACTGCCCAGATCGGTGTTGTTGGAGAGGAAGAAATATAGAGAGCTGGTCCAGATGTTAAAAGACATGAAAATCAGATACAAATGGGAAATACCTGAATGACTGGCTTTCGAATTTGGTGGTGTAAGGAAAATCATCAGATCTGACCAGGAGATGGAAAGGTTTATCAGGGACAATGAAAAAGACTTACCAAAAGGAGCTAAAATTTGATCATGGAGTGTAAAATCATATCTTGGAATGTAAATGGACTAAATTCACCTTTTAAACGTAAGACTATTTTCCACTGGCTTTTAAAACAAAAATGTAATATAGTGTGTTTGCAAGAGACACATATTAAAAAACAGGATGTGAAATATTTGAAACTTTGAAACTTGCAAAACTTGGAAATGAATTTGTAGCAGCTTCCAAAAAGAAAAAGAGAGAGAAAAAGAGGAGGAGCTACAGCCAAAATTGGTTTTAAGTGATATATAAGCTAGATATATTGCAGTGGAAATAATTTGGAACTCTAAGAAGATTTTGGTGATTGGAATTTATGCGCCTAATGGGGCAAAAGAAAATTTTTTCAAGGACTTACAGGAACAATTAGATGAATTGACTTATGATCAAATAATTTTGGCAGGTGACTTTAATGGAGTTACAAATTTGGAAGAAGACAAGAAATCTAAAAGTGCACAGAAAAAGAGAGGACTTTTGCCAAAATTGTGTTTTGTGATTAAGGAACAAGAAAGTCTGGACGATGTGTGGCGGAGACAAAATCCGAAAAATAGACAATATACATTTTACTCTGCAAGACATTTCACACTATCAAGAATTGACATGATCTGGGCCTCCAAAGAACTGGTGGTATGGACTAGAGATGTGGAGATAATGCCCAAGGTAGGTTCAGATCATAATCCAGTTATGTGGAGATTTGGGAAAAATAAAAAGAAAAGAGGATGGAGGATAAATGAAGACTTGCTGCAAACGGAAGAAAATATGGCGTTGTTACGAAGAGAGACCAAATTTTTTATACAGTGCAATTTGAATAAGGATGTACCAATTGACAAGGTATGGGACACATATAAAGCTGTTATTAGAGGAACGCTAATGGATCTGAATGCAAGAGCTAGGAGGAGTAGGGAAGAAAAGAGACTTGAAATTATGGAAAAAATTAAGCCCAAAGAGATACAACTTTAAAAAAGACCAGGAAAAAAGAAAATATTTCAGGATATGAAAATCCTGCAGGAACAATTGACGGCAATGAACAATAGAGAATTGGAGTGGAATTTTAAAAAAATGAAACCGAAGTCGTTCGAAGGTGCAAATAAGCCTGGGAAATATTTAGCGTGGCAAATAAAAAAAAGGGGGAGAAGAAAATTATCGAGAGGAAGATAAAACATTGACAGATCAATCAGCCATTAGTAGAGCCTTTTTTAAATTTTATGCAAAGCTGTACCAAAAGAAAGAGGTGAACAGAGATTCAATAGCAGAATATTTGGAGAAAGTGAAGCTTCCAGTAATTTCAGAGGAATGGAAAGAGAAGTTAAATAGGGAAGTGACAGAGGAAGAAATAAAAGAAGCTATACAATCAACAAAGTTAGGGAAAGCACCAGGACCAGATGGAATAACAGCAAAGCTTTATAGAATGATGGCCAATGAGTTGACACCGTTTCTAAGTGAGGTAATTAATGGAATATTACAAGGCCAAAAGATTCCTGATTCATGCAATGAAGCTAATATATCATTGATCCCGAAAGATGGACAGGATTTGACCAACGTTAAGAATTATCGGCCAATTTCGTTGCTGAATAATGACTATAAAATATTTGCGAAAATTATGGCGGAAAGATTAAAGGGATGGATGGCGGAATTTATTGCAGAAGAACAAGCTGGATTCCTACCCAATAGACAAATTAAGGACAATTTAAGGACAGTAATAAACACTATTGAATATTATGATAAGCACTGTGATAGGGAAGTTGGTTTCTTTTTTGTAGACGCGGAAAAAGCATTTGATAATTTGAACTGGGATTTTATGTTTGCCACTATGGAAAAGCTGCAAATGGGAGAAAAGTTCATACAAGCAGTTAAAGGAATTTACAAAGACTAGTGTGCAGCGATTGTAGTTAATGATGATTTGACTAAAAAATTGAAAACAGGTAAAGGTACAAGACAAGGTTGCCCATTGTCTCCATTGTTGTTCATTTTGATTTTGGAAATTTTGCTGATCCAAATTCGAGAGGACGATACAATCCGTGGCATAAAAATAAAGGAATTTTCCGACAAAGTCAGGGCATTTGCGGATGATGTAATGTTGATAGTGGAAGACCCAATAGACAATATGCCAAAAATAATGGATAAAATAAAGGAATTTGGTGATTTGGCGGGATTTTATGTGAACAAAAAGAAGTCGAAGATATTGTGTAAGAATATGACGAAGCAAAAACAGCAAGAATTAATGGATATAACGGACTGTGAGGTAACTAACAAAGTGAAATATTTAGGAATTGAGTTGACTGCAAAAAATATAGATTTATTTAAAAATAATTATGAGAAACTGTGGCAACAAATAGAAAGAGACTTGATAAAATGGAATAAATTAAATTTGTCATGGTTGGGAAGAATAGCAGCAGTGAAGATGAATGTGCTACCACGTGTGATGTTTTTGCTGCAAACTATTCCAATTATCCGAGACTTCAAACAATTTGACAAACGGCAAAGAAAAATTTCAGGCTTTGTGTGGGCAGGCAGGAAACCCCGAGTGAAAATGAAGGTATTACAAGATTCGAAAGAAAGAGGGGGGCTGCAACTGTCAAACATAAGATTATATTATGAAGCAATTTGTCTGACATGGTTAAAAGATTGGATAATGTTAAAAGACCGTAAACTGCTGACTTTGGAGGGACATAAAAAGTTGTTTGGATGGCATGCCTATTTGTGGTATGATAAAGTTAAAGCGGACTCTATGTTTTTGCATCACTATATTAGAAGAAGCCTTTTCACAATCTGGAAGAAATATAAGAATTACATGGAAAGTGGTATCCCTTCATGGGTGGTACCATATGAAGTAATAGACCTGAGAACTGTTTATAATGAACAACAATGTCTAACTTATAAAGAGATAATGTTGATAGAACACAGAATACCAAAAATAAAGACACAAGAAGAGTTATCTCCTCACTATGGATGGTTTCAATATAAGCAAATTAGGGATCTTTACAACTCGGACTGTCTAAAGGTAGGAATAAGACTAAAAATCTCAGAGTTAGAAGAAGTGATTTTACAAGAAGGCAAAAAAGATATTTCGAAAATATACAAAATACTTTTAAAATGGTATACGGAAGACGAGACAGTCAAAGTCCAGATGGTGAAATGGGCAATAAACCTTCATAAAGAAATAACAATGGAATCATGGGAATACTTGTGGAAAAATACTTTGAAGATTTCAACTTGTACCAACATTAAAGAGAATGTATACAAAATGATGTATAGGTGGTATTTAACGCCTAAGAAGATTGCGCATGGAAATGCAAATATGTCAGATAAATGCTGGAAATGTAAAAAGCATGAAGGATCATTTTATCATATGTGGTGGACTTGTGAGGTAGCTAAGCAATACTGGGGAGATATAATAGAAATAATTAATGAGGTTTTGCAAACCCAAATAAATAAGAACCCAGAGTTGTTGCTACTGAACTTGGGAATGGAAGAAGTTCCAAGGCAGTACAGAACATTGTTATTTTACATGACTACAGCAGCAAGACTTTTGTATGCGCAGAAATGGAAAGTGCAAGAAATACCAACTATAGAAGATTGGATTTACAAATTGCTGTACATGGCTGAGATGGACAAAATGACAAGAAAACTTAAAGATCTTGATCCAGGAGAATATATTGCAGACTGGGAGAAATTGAAACAATACCTAGAAAAAAATGGGATGTGAAAGGAGGATTGTGGCAGTTTGAGAATTATTAATATGTGACTTTATAAAGGGGAGAGAGAAGTAACTTTACCATTAATGGGGAAACTTAGCTATTAATTAATCTGAGCTAACATTAGTAATAAGGAGATTGTATTAAAAAATAGATAGTTTAAACAGTGAAATGTAGATTGATATATTAGAAAATTGGAGATATAGAAGAATTTGAACATGCTTAGAATAAGTGATATAATATATATAGGATTTAGGAAAATTATGGTTAAGAGTAATTTGAGTAATAAGAGGGGTTTGGGGTTGGAAAGCTGTTGGAAGTCAGTAAGGAGGGGGGAAGGGTGGGGGCTGATATAATTTAGATAAGATGGGGAATTTGTGTATTGAATAATATTGTATGTACTCACCAATAAAAAAATTTAAAAAAAAAAAAGGATTGTGGCACACATGGAGAAGGGGCTTCAGCCTTCCTTTCCTGTGCCATTTCCCCAAACTGAAACTGTTCCAGGGGGTGCTATTGGTCTTGTTGGGGAAACCCACAGTTATCCCAAAGGCTTTCACAGACAGTGATCCCCTGGGACTATTCAGACAATTCAAAATAGACACCATGCTTGTGAACTGAGAAGAACCTACAATTCAGTGTGATTGTGCTACATCTGACACAGGATGGCCACCACAGACCCAACCTGTATATTTCATAATGTGTGAAGAGGAGATGTCTGAACCATTTCCTGACCTAGTGAAGTAGGGCTTTTGTTCCCAGTATAAAAACTGAATATGCTGCTGTCTTTGGAGGAAAGACAGCCAATAGCCAGAACTGTTATAATGAGGAGGCACAGGGATACATGGGGAGAAATTGTGAACTTGAAATAGCAAAAATCCAAATATGTATGATGTGCTTAAATTTATTTAGTTTATTGATGTAAATTAAATTGGATTTTAAGTGCCAAGTCCCCAAGGTTCTACTGCAGCCAACTAACTGATATTCAATTCCCAACAGAAATCTGTCCAAACAATTTTTGCACTTCATAAGCATAACTCCGCTACCTATCTACATTTTTATTCTGTTCTTCCTCCAATGAGCTTGAACTGGTGCACATGGTTTCTGTTCCTCATTTTACCCTCACAGCAACCTTGGGAGATAGGAGAAGGAAATGGAGAAGGAAAAACCTTATATGATACCCTCTTCCCATGGAGGAAGGGCAGGACAAAAATTTGCTAGGTAGTTAGATATTTTTTTGTCCAGCTGCTGCCATTGAAGAGAAGAAGCAATGAAAATGAAAGATGAAAATGGAAAGGGGGGGAATGAGAGTGGATTCATTTATATAAACCTCTTTGCAGCTGGGTTGTGACACTGATATTACACAGGGCTGAGCCATATATGACTCAAGCTGTCCACTGGATGGTCTATGTCTGGATCCAGAATAACAATGAAATCCTTGCCTCCATCATTGAAAATAATGTAAGATGGAAAGAATCCAAGACTTTGCATGGATTTCATGGAATAGATTGCATCAGACCTAGGCAAACTTTACAGACTCTCTTCTCTACTTTCTGAGCAGAAACCAGGATATTTTTGTTGTTAGGATCTGGTATTGCTGAGCAAGAATGAGATCGCCCCAGTTTGCAATTTCTTCACAAATTGCAATTTCTTCACAAATTGCAAACAGCACCCTTGAACCTCAAAAACATATTCTACTGGTTTTGAACATCCCAAACTGGATAAAAATTATCTGAGGGCACACATTCTCATACTGCTTTCTGCATTCCTGCTCCTCGTCCATTATCCTTTTTATGTGTTAAAAATACATTTTAAAAAGAGGTGTTTCGATCCCACTTGATGAGGAGGAGGGAGCAGTGTGGCCTCTGTTTGTGTTCTAGCCTTGCCCATTTTGCCAGGCAGACTCAGAGCCAAGTACAAGTGACGCCTTACACAGGTTGGACACTTGTCAGCTTCCCTCAAGTTTTGATGGGAAATGTAAACGTCCTGGTTTTACAGCTTGGCTCTCCATTACAGCTGCAAGACTAGGATGCCTACATTTCCCATCAAAACTTGAGGGAAGCTGACAAGTGTCCAACCTGTGTCAGGTGTCACTTGTAGTTTGACTCTCAATGTTCATTGAGTCCCACTTGCAAATGCTTTGTTCTTGCATGTTGATTAATTGAATGTTCATTGGACCTGGGGAGGAATATAGCCTTGGAAAAGTATGTTCATTAGACCTGGAATTAACATTCTTTTGCTTGGCTATATCCCTCCCCAACTCATTCATCGTGTGCTTGAAATGGGGGGGGGGGACCTCAGCTCACAAAATTTTGTCAATTTTCACACTGCAGTCTGGGAACTGTACTTCAATCTTGCCAGTTCAGACCATGTGCAGCCTTGATGAATTGATTATGCTGCTTAGTGTACATACATGTCAGCACATACATGTCATTGTCTGATTTTAAATGGACTGTGATGAACATACATAATCCAAGTAGATCAGTAAATTGCGAGCATGCATCATCAACAGCCAGTGTGGTGTTGTGGTTAGTAGGATTAGCCAGTGCGATGTAGTGGTTAGAGTGGTTAGCCAGTATTGTGTAGTGGTTAGAGTGTCAGACAAGAATCTAGGAGATCCAGATTCAAATCTCTTCTCTGCCATGGAAGCTTGCTGAGTGACCTTAGGACAGTCACAAGCTCTCAGCTTTATTTACCTCACAGGGCTGTTGTGAGCATAAAATGGAGGAGGGGAGAATGATACGAGCCACTTTCAGTCCCCACTGCGGAGAAACCCAGGGTATAAATGAAGTAAATAAAGAAAATACATAAGCAATTACCTAGCCAGTTGCGTTCATGAATGACATCGGGGTGCATAAGCACAGCTACTCAAAATGCTGATTGGTTCAGATTGTGAGCAACTAGAGGAAGCAATCGTATGAAGCATTCAATTCTACACAAAATGGGCATTGCAAATAGAGTACATTTGAATGGCAGACACTAGAGAACAAGTATAACTAGGGGTGTGCAAAGGCACCCTGGTTCGTGTTTCCCGAATCTGGCAAACCCGAATCGAGAAGCCGATTCGGGTATAGCAGAAACCCGAATCGCCCAGCCGATTCGGGTATGCCGATTCGGGTTGATTCAGGTTAGCTTTTTCAATGGGAAAAAGCCTCCCCAGGCTTCTCTGAAGCCTGGAGGAGGCATTTTCCTGCTGAATCAATCCAAAATTGGTGGGGTGCTTCCTCTAACTCCCCTCTAAGAACCCCCCAGGTTTCAGACCGATTGGACTTTGGGGGGCCATGTTATGGCCCCCTAAACCAGGTCCCTCTATCCTCGCCTAAAAAAAGGGCATAGCTTTAGGTTGCTGCTGCTGATCTTCATTCATTTTTTCCTATGGGGAAAAAATGAAGATGCAGGCTTCCTTTGCCAGGGGTGGCATTTCGCATGCAAAATGCCCCCCTACCCTCAGGGACCCTTCTCCCACCTTTCCTCCCACCCCCCACCAAGGCTCAGCCTGCTCCCACTTGGGGGGGCCATTTCATGGCCTCCCCAAGTAGGTGCTCTCAGCCCCCAAAGTCCACCCCCTACTGCCCCATACAAACCCAATTCCCCCCCCAGCTGCCACACACAGACCCAAATCCCCACATTAGCCCCTCACAGACCCAAATCTTCCCCCAGCAGCCCCACACCCACCATAACCCCAGGAACAGGCTGGCCAGCCCTTCCCCTTTGGGAACTTCTAAACTCTCTTTCCCAGGGCAAATCCGCACAGCCCAGGGTTGCCACAATGGGAACACTCCTGAGTGCATTGCCAACTTGTCCCTGGGAAAGAGCACTTGACCTGACACACAGACAACCACCCCCTGACACACACACACACCCCACCTACAGAGAAGGCTGGCCAGCCTGCCCCATTGTTCCCAATGCTGAGAACCAACCTCACATCAAAGAAGGGAACACACACACAATGATTCAAGTTTGAAAAAACTTTATTTTATCACTTTCAAAGTACAATAGGTCAACAAATCACAACAAATCACACTAATTGTCCCCCACACAAATGGACTACACAATTCACTACACATCAGAGAATCTTTAAAACATTTTTTTTTAACAAACTCTAAAATTTTTGAACTGAATTGGGTTATACAGTAGGAGTGCACAACACGGCATGAAAACAGAAGTCCCCTAGACAAAATTAACACAACCAACTTCAAATCAGAGATTCAACAAAACCATAACAAGAGCTTTCAAAAACACTTCATTTCATGAACTGCTTAAATTTACACAGCAGCAGGGCACAAAAGGGCATGAAAACAGCATGCTTGCAGCGAGTCACACCACACAAACATATCACACAACCAACTCAATTAATATTAGACAATCAGTAAAACTTGAAACCAGCATTACAAGATGTGGGTTGCACAGCGGGGGGGCAAAATGGGTCAAAAACACTTTCTGTCTTGGACAGATGTAGGCAACATGGCAGCAGGGCACACCTACAGGCAGGACAGCATTGTCTTAGACTCTTAGTCAGAAAATAACACAACTATCATGAAATAAAATACAAATTTGCTCATCCCCTCGACACCAGTCCTCCATAACAACAAAACACAACACAAAAAGACTTCTTCTCTTTCACAATTTCTTTATTTCTAGGCGCGTGAGCCCATCTGTCAACCACCCCTCCATCACCAGACTTAATTGGGGGGAAACCACTGCAACAAGTTCCAGCAGAACCAATGTCATTTCCTTGGGCTATGCTTTTAGTTCAGCAACACAAAGCTGGAGCTGGCACTGCCAAGGCACAGACCACTGGTATTTGTGGAGCGCTGTTGCAGAGTTTCCCCCCCCACACACACACACCAGCCTCAGCATGTAACTGGAAACATCTGTGAGACATCATCATTGGCTGGTGCCCATCCCCAACTCTCCCCGCTTCAAACCCCCCCCCCCCCAAGCAAACCAAACAGCAACATTAAAATTTTTATTTTTTTGGGTTTTCTTTTTTAAAAAAACAAAAATTTGAACTCTTAACAAACATTTCAACTTTTTGGGTTTTTTTTCTCTTTTTTTTAAAGAAAATTGGAACTCTTAACAAACATTTCAACTTTTTTTGGTTTTTTTTTCTTTTGTAAAAAACTTCAACACTGAAAAACATTTTAAACATTCCAAACAGAAGGATATGACAGTTTCCCATTCCCTAATCCCCACCTAAGCAATCCCTATCTAACCTATTTCTCCCTCCAGTGGCAATCCATGTTTCTGGGGCATTGTTTTTCAGAATAAATTTGGTCCCACAGGGTCTGTCTCAGTGCTGGGAGATGTTTTGAATTCCCTTGGGGGGGGGCTTTCAAATTGCTGGGTGGATTCCCTTTGCCACTGGTTCCTAACCACCCTCCCTCTACTGGCCGGTTTTAACTGCATCTACAGGGTTTTATGCAGGGGAGAGCGCGATTCCAAAGGATTGGACTCGCAGAGGATGCAGGCCACAAGTTGGGCTCACCTCAGTCACTCTGGAAGTCCAGCCCTGAGAAATCGAAGAGGCAAGAGTTGACCTTCAGGAAGGTCAACTGCTCGACTCTCCATGGGAGAAGGCGAGTGCGATGTGGGCCGACAATGTCGCCCACATGAGAAAAGACGTGCTCGCTCTCCACACTTGTCGGAGGGCATGAGAGCAGCCGCTGCACCTCGAGGGAGAGGTCCGGCCAGACTGACTCCTTCTTGGCCCAGTAGCTGAGCGGATCGGTGGAGAGCGACTCGCAGGGCTCCGCGAGGTAGTCCCTGACCATTGCCTCCGCTGGATCCTCTCTCACGGTCCTCACAACCCCAGAGGGGACGAGGGCCCACCGGAGCAGCTCCATCTCCATCGGCACTCCGTTGGTGGCCGCAGGGGGGGTGGCTGCGCAGAGGGGGCGTCAGAGGGACCCGCACGGCAGGGCCCCTCTCGCATCCCCCCTGTAGACAGGCGTCCCCTCGCGGCCTGCCTGCGCCTCACCCAAGAGCAGAGCCCATCTCTGGCTTGGGTGAGGTTCCTGTCCCGCTCGGCGAAAGTGCCCTTTATGCGCGGGTCACACATGGTCACCAACATGTATGACTCATCCTGCATGAGAGGAGTTAGCCTGGTAGCTATGCCATGCTGCAGCCTTCTCACCAGTGCGCGCACCGCTGGAACAAGGTCAGCACGGGGTGGGACCCGGTCTGCAAGAAGGCCAAATTCCTCTGGAGCGTGTGCACCAGGGGAATGACCAGACCGAGGGTCGCCGTGTCTGACGAGACCGCCACAGTGAAGTCTTTGAAGGGCTTCAGGACCTCCACTGTCTGGGTGACGGTGAGCCAATCCTCCTGGCTGAACTCACCCACCTGACTCGCACCACAGTGCTCGGAGAGCCACGCGTAGAGTGCGGCCTGCTGCTCCACCAAGCGCTCAAGCATGGCACAGGTGGAGTTCCAGCGAGTGCTTACGTCAGTGATCAGAGCATGCTCCGGCACACCTGTCCTGACCTGTGTCTGGCGCAGTCCGTGCGTGGCTTTCACGCTGCGCGAGAAGTGACCCGTGAGCCTCCGACATTTCTGGATCAGTAATTGGAGTTCACGGGTCTGGGAATCAAGGGGTTCCTTTGAGGATCCCAACCCCAGCGCATCTCTCACCACTAGGTGAAGTTTGTGAGCCACACAGTAGATACACTCTCGGCTCACTAGATGCTCCACTGCCCTCATGTTCTTGCCACCGTCCGTCACCATGCATCTCACGGTGGCGGGTCCCTGGCCTACCCATTCTTCCAACTGTCTCCTCAAGGTGGCAGCGATGTTCTCCGCCGTGTGGGACACGTCGAGCACGTCGGCGTGAAGCAAGGCCTTGCAGTAGCCGGCCCGGCGGTCTCCCATCCTTCCCTGGCTAGCTGTGCTAGGCACCTCCCCCCGGCCCCCACCCAGAACTGCCTCAGGTTCCCACCAGTGAGCAGTAAGCGAGAGGTACGCTTGCTGCACACTTGGGCAGGTCCAGATGTCAGATGTGAAGTGCACAGTTCTCCTGGCAACCCAGGACAGCTGTGCTTTCCCATGGTCCCTGGCAGCCCTGTAAAACGAGGGCACCACCGATATGCTCAACATCGTGCGAGCAGGGATGGCGTACCAGGGAAAGAAATCGTGGAGCAGCCCTGAGAAGCCAAAGTCTTTTACTATGGAAAACGGTCTCCCATCCACCGCTACCATGTTGACGATGTGGCACATGAGGCGCCGGCTCGCCCTCCGGATCCCCTCTCTGGGCACACTAGGGCCCTGCGTACCAAGCATCTCCGGGAGAGAGGCTTGGCGTCCCTTCCCTGCAGGTACCCTTGGGGGGAGAGCACCAGAGGAGCCTGCCTCCTTCTGGCTAGCTGGCGGCCATGTGGCGCCACTTGAACTCTCCTCCCGAAGAAGCACCGCCTGGTGGTGCCTCTTCATGTGGTTCCTCATCCCAGATGTGGTGAGATGCACAGCATCTCTGCCACGGCTGACGCGCTACCTACAATGCAGGCACTGGGCTGCTCGGGTATCCTCCGTTGTCTGGAAGTGCTTCCAGATGTCGGAGTAACAGGCCAGCCCACGCTTCCCAGTAGAAGCGCTTTCGGGCCCACCCTGAGGCACCTCCTGTGAGGTGCTCTGGCCGGACACACCGTGTCCCACTCTCGGCCGGGCAGGCGGGGATGGACGAGGCTGATGGGGCAGAGATGTGGGCTCTTCCACCACAGTCTCTGCCTCTTCCCCCTGCATCCTCTCCTCCTGCACAGCTGTGAGAGGCCTGCTGCTGGCCTCAGAGGAAACTGGGGTGGACCGCCCCAGGGGGGGTCTCATGGGCAGTTCCTCCAACATCCTCCAGGGTCCTGGGGTGATCGTGAGGGATGGAAAAGTCACATGCCCCATGTCCATCCCAGGAGACACCACATGCTGCCCCTCCTCCAGCAGCTGGCTTGCAACCACTGGAGGAGGAGGAGCCTCAGCAGCAGGCCCCCGCCCAGTGCCAGCCCCTGCCTCACGCACCCGGGTTGGGGGTGGCCCTTCAGCAGCTGCCTCAGGAAAGAGAGTCTTGCAGACCCTCTTCCTGTCACCAGAAGCCAGGCTGGTGAACGGCAGTAGCGCAGGGGAGGGCCTCCTCCGCTCAGATGGGGGGGCTGCCGCAGCAGTCCCCCTCTCCCTCCCCTCCTCCGATCTAGATTTCTCCCTAGCCTTTCCCCCGGGGCCCCTCTCTGCTTTCCTCTCTGACATACATTCCCCTCCCGAAATCTACACTAACTGATCAGAAAACCTTGGGAAAACAAAGGTCAACTTTGTTTTCGAGACCTAAGTTACCTGCTCTAAATCTGTGCTTCTAGTGGCTCTGAGACTTGGAGATGAACTATCAAGTGCCTTTTTAAGCAACCCTATTTATGTCGGGGAACCTGAGCCTGCCAAACAGCTGAATTCCTCTGGAATTGAGCTGGCCCTAAACCCCAGTAGGTGACAGACAGCCTTAGACACACACTAGTATGCCCGGGCTGGCCTGGCACCACCACGGGTGCCAGAGATGGGCAGTGGAACCCTAGTTAAGGGGGCAGTAATGGGAATTCTATTGACAGCTATTCCAAATGTGTATATATATAGAATTCAAACCTAACTCTCACTCACTAATGCTTTTCCTGCTGAGTCCCTATTTAGTTTTTTTAAAAAAAACTACGCTTGGTTTCCCTATCGATTACGTTGAGGGCAATTAGCCACTTAACACCTACCAACTGGCCTACCTACCTAAGACGCTATTTAGCGGGAACAATGTTTCTGTGGTGTGTCGGTGTGGGGTGTGGATGTGGTGGTCTGAAAATGTGCCTCCCCCCTCCCAAGCTACCAAGAACACACCCCTAAGCCCACCCAAATGTAAACCCAGACTCACTCACCAGTCCTGCAGTCCAGCGATGTTCAGGCGGTCATGCAGCTGGTCCTCCTCAACTCCGCGATGCTGTCAAGAAAGGTGGGATCACGTTAACAGAGTCAATAACACGCTGAACACACACACAACCCCCAAAAGTCAAGGCTCCGATCTGCTTTGGGCCTAGACAGTCCAGAAGCCATTGTGAGGAAGCGGTGCCATAGTTAAAAGTCAGGTCATGCAGGACCCCCCGCCCCAATCCAGTTTGTGAAGCATAATTGGGAGAGCCAGGCCAGCCAGCACAAAGCACCAAAGCCAGAGCAGCAGGCCTATGTGTGGGCCAGAGGCTGGCACAGTTGTTTGAGAGCCTGGTGGGAAGCATTGGAATTGGATGAAGGGGACCAGAAACAGCACAGTAAGACACACCAATCCAGTTTTGTGAAGCAAACAGGCACCAAAACCACCCAGCAGAGCTTCTAGCCTGTGTAGGCCCAGAGCTGGCACAATCATTTTTTAGGCCTGGGAAATAGTAGATCAAGACCACCCCACACTCAAGCATAACAAAGGAAACATTAAAGAAAGAAAGCACAGCAACCAATGCTGAAACCCCGCCCCCCCAAACATTCTCCTCTTCTGCCCAACCTGAAAATGTCCCCCCAGGCCATGCCAAGACAGACTAAACTGAAGAATCATTTTGCATAGGCATGCCACAGCAGCACATTTCCCAGCCAGCATCCAAAAATTTATAAAAATTAAAAAGGCCTACCAGGTCTCCTCTCAGGATGTCTAGACAAGCTCAGTTGATCCTCCAGGCAGATGTCCTCCAGGCGCAGCCTCTCTCCTCTCTCTCAGCACGCAGCAACAGAACTGTTCAGACCACTCTGTCTTGCCCCAAATTTAAATCCCCTTCCCCTGCTGCAGCCTCAGCCAAAGATTTGAATCTATTGGCTGGCAGAAGGATGCAGCAGTGGGATTGGTGACTCCTAAGTCCCCCCTCCCTTGCCTTACCCCCCCACACTCCAACAGTCAACCTCCTCCTGCTCCCCCTCCCCTACCTGTTAATTTGGGTGGGAATCTCAGAATGCTGGCATTGCTTTGCAAATGCAAAGTGCAGTGCACCTTGCATTTGCAAGGCAAAGCTAAGGATTCCCTTCCCTCCTTTGCAAGAGGGGTGGGGGGTGACAGAAGGAGTGAGTGACTCACTCCTCCCCCCCCTTCTAAGAGCCTGCAGGAAGCTCTTTTGCTTTTGCTAGACGCTTGCCAAAGCAAGCGCCTAGCAAAATGGCGCCAGGAAGAAACCCGAATCAACCCGAATCAACCCGAATCGATTCTGGTTATGGCGATTCCGAAAACCCGAATCGATTCGGGTTTCCTGAATCAATTCGGGTTTCCCCAAATCAACCCAAATTGGGGTGATTCGGGGTTTTTTTCGGGTTTCCAAAACCCGAACTGCACACCCCTAGGTATAACACAATCCTAGCAAAGTATATCATGGCATTTCACAACAGCTGAAATTTCTGAATTGTTAGGGTTGCCAGAGCAAAACACACTAGATCAGTCTAGTCTTGCAGATATGAAGACATGAATAAGGGTTACTAGATCTGGGTCTGAGAGAAAAGACCACCACCTTCTTATGAAGTGTTGATAGAGTGCAACCATGGCCAACATTGTACATCTAAGCAGCTTCCTAGATTCTATGCTCAAGTGGCTGGGAATGGCTGTACACCCTCTGTTACAAGAATGGATCGGTTTGGGAGGGCCCATGGCATGCTGGTAGAAGGTTTGGGAGGGCCCATGGCATGCAGGTTCAATTTCCTGCATCTCCAGTTAAAAGCCTGTTCCACTGAGAGACTGCTCTGTCAGGAAGTTCTTCCTAATGTTTAGCCGAAAACTCTTTTGATTTAATTTCAACCTGTTGGTTCTGGTCCAACCTTCTGGGGCAATGGAAAACAACTCTGCACCATCCTCTATATGACAGCACTTCAAGTACTTGAAGATGGTTATTATATTACCTCTCAGTTGTCTCCTCTCCAGGCTAAATATACTGAGTTCCTTCAACCTTTCCTCAAAGGACTTGATCTCCAGACCCCTCACCATCTTCATTGCCATCCTCTGGACATGTTCCGGCTTGTCTAAATCCTTCTTAAATTGGGGTGCCCAAAACTGAACCAGAGCAGAGTAGAGCAATACCATCACTTCGCATGATCTGGACACTATACTTCTGTTGACACAGCTGATACATCATCTCATTTCCCACTATAGAAGAGTCAGATTTTAGTTTTTAGAATTCATAAAGCTGAATCCATCCCAAATCCTGAACTTTCAAATGAGGGCCAATCAGGAATGAAAATCTAGAAATTAGAAGCCTCAGGCTATCTTTTAAACAATATGACACTTCATAGGCCTCCTGGGCCTTTATAATTTGTCTCTTATGGCATCACATTTAAAGACGATAAAGTTGGGGTTAAGACAGAAAGAATCTGAAAGACATGTATTAGTGTTTGTGAGGATTCATTCCATGATCGCACAACCAGTCTTGATATGTCCTCAGAGGACTAACAGCTGTATCTGAGTCCACATAAAACTAAGGGAGTAGCCAAGCACACATGATGAGTCTGGAATGTGTCCCTCCTAATCTGTGCTATAGAAGATGATGATGATTAAAGGATGATTAAAGCTGTCTGTCTGCTTTGCCTAAGGCCGTTTCCACACATGTTGAATAATGCACTTTCAATGTAATTTAGCAATCCATTGGAAGTGGATTTTTGTTTCACACATGAAAACCCAGTTCCAAATGATCACTAAAGAGCATTGAACGTGCATTATCCAATGTGTGTGGAAGCAACCTTAGGGTCATTTCATACAAAACTTTATGAAGTTTATTTATTTATTTATTTATTTTAGAAGATTTCTGTGTTGCTTCTCCTGAGAAGGCTCCAGGTAGCTTACAAAAGCTGTTTTTTTATCAGAAGTAACATGACATCCTGGCACAATGCCGGTAGACCCAATCCATTTCCTCCCTGTTTTTTTCTCACCAGCCTCTGATGTGTTTGGGGGCAACAGAGGGAATTGCCAAGATGTCTCTTGCCATATTGGTACAGTATGTTCGTGTCATAGAACTATATACCTTCAGGAATTTGATCATTCAGTAATGCGATCTCCTAGACACTAAGAGTGAAAAGACTGTATTTTTCAATACAAGCCTATTTTAATTGAAGGCATCTAAAATATGTATGTGCCATCTAAGCACCTGAGGAGCAATTTTTTCTACTGCTTTTTTATGTGGTAGGTGATCTTAAATCTTCTTAATCTAAAATCCTTTTACCTTTAATGGTACATATCATGGCAATATAGTATATTGTATTGTTTTATTTAGCATTTTATTTTTTAACAGGCGCTTGTAATTAACTTTTACGCTACAAACTTTATCCACTGTTAATGTATGGATTTTTAAGATGGGTGGTATTTATGAATATATTTGTTTAAAATATTTTTGCACCATATTTTTCATAACAGTCCATTTCTATAATTGTTGCATTATTTATTTATATTTGGGTTACTAGTTGAAAGATCACAGTTCTAGTAGGGTTATTTGTTGCTCCAGTATTGAAAATAGGTTCCCTGAGACAAAGGGATGTACACAGATGGTTCATCATGTTGAGCAGCCACTGCTTAGCTGCATGGTTGTGTGAATCAGGGTTTAGTCTTCCAAGGTTCCTATGCTCCTGGGACACAACACTCAAGTCCTTTCCCTAGAAATGCAGCTGCTCATTGATTGTCTCTGAATTGGTTCCCTCTGAAATTTTACTCTTTTGTCTATAAGCTTCTAGTACTCAACATTCTGGAAATAATCTTGAGAACCTGAAATGAGTTGCCTGCAAGTCCAGTCAATATTTTAAATTGCCTGAAAATATTAACACAAGGCAATCAACTCACATCTTTGCTATGCATTTATATACCTCTTTGGAACAGAAGTAATTTGAGTGTCATATTGATAGGTTTGATGGCTCTAAAGAAATACAGGAGTTGCAGTTTAACACAGCTGCAGGGAATGGCTTCTTTAGAGCAAAGAAGCCCAAACAGGGTTGGAATGCTGTTGTTGGAGGAGGGAGAGCTCCTGCTTTCCTCCAAGCTGAGTGAAAACAATGTGTGGGGGAGATCCATTTCTGCCGCTCCACGTGCACAAACTGGAGAAATATCCCTCCCCCACTGCTGTTTTCATGCAGGAAAATGGCTTGGGGGGGGAGGCAGGAGCCCTCCTTTCCCCCACAATGTCTGCTTGGCCTCTGTTTTTTAAAGAAACCATTCTCTGCAGGTGTTGTGTGGCTGTGGTTCCATGGTAAACTCATTGAAAAGGTGGTATTTAGCTTGGCTCTGAGAGGACAGTTGCAGGGAGAAGATAGACCCTCTGAGGGAGGTAGGGTTGGTTGCCAGTCCAACGCCAATTTGCAGCAGGAGCATCTCAGGGGCAGACACTTCAATGATTCCATGTCACTTTCCATTTCCTAGCACATCATTGCAATTCAGTGATGCTCTAGGATTTCACCTGATCTCTACAGTAAAAAACTGTAGTGAACAGGAAAATTCCTAAAGTGTTGCAGTATTTCACCAATGCCATTCTGACCATCTCTGCCTTTCCCTCCTTCATAGGTGGGGAATGGAGAGTGCCCAGCAGCTCACTAGGGGCATCTTGTGAGAATCTTGGAGATACGAGTATGAGCAGTCTCCAAGGGGTCTTTCACACTTACGAACCAACCTTTCCTATAGCTGAAGCAAAGTGTTGTATATTAACAGTATTAATGGATGGAGAGTACTGAATTGAAAGTGTGGAGGAAGGAATCCAAACATAAGGAAGGTGGATAAAGCTCATAAACAGGTAATTTAACAATAATCTGTGTAATATGATCTTGGACACCCTATTAGGACTATCTCTATCTTAATGGATCATGTGTATGTGAGGCCTGGCCTAGGATGGGCCATGAAATTCCACCACTCTTACTTTTTTCACAAAATGCTGATTCCTTTCTGATGACCATGGCTACCGTGTTCAATGCCACCTGTGTAACTGTGTTGTTTAAGTTAAGCCAAGCACTAAAGGAAGCTTGCAGGCTTAACATGCAGGCTGTGTTGCCGCTGAGGGATAGGCGGAAGTGGAGGCATGGACAGAGGCAGAAGAGGATGAACATCTGGAGGCCTCTTCCAAAAGGGGCGCAACGTGGTTGGCGCCATTCCAGTGATACTTTGGCAGAAGCAGGATGATTTTCCCACCCACCCACCACTCTTCCAGGGTAGCCGTGGGCCTGTCACAACTTTAAGGGTTTGGCAGTTTTGAGGCATTGGGCAGGATCCTCAATAGGTTGAGCGCAGCAGCCAGGTGTTGGAACACAGCTTGCCATCCCATGGGGACCAGCTTGCCATCCCATGGGGACCAGCATCGAACAGCATGTGGGCCTGTCGATGCCGACGGAGGATCCGTGCCCATATGCCTGGCCAATGCTCCAATCTGCTGTAATCAATAAAGTTGTGGCCATTCCAACCATACAGAGGTGTCTGTGTATCATTTGCTGGAACCTAGCCATAATAGCACTGAAGTGGCAACACTTTAAGCTAGTCTTGCATTTCATATGAGGAGAAAGGCAGAATCTATTTACACAAGTTACCATGGTAGCATGGGTGCTGTTGCAGTGCCACTCCTTCACACACCCTTTGAGTAGTGTGAGAAGTCCTTGGCCACATGGAAGGACCCCACACTGTGCTGGCCTAGTTTCTGAAAGGGTGAGAAAGAAGCAGTGTGGTAGCAGCTCTCACGCTACTCATATGATACAAGAGTCCACAGCCCTATAACTAAAGATGGCTTTCCACTGATCTAATCTGAATCTGATCCTAAAACAGATTTTTTTTAAAAAAAAACTTAATTTGAATCATGTTAGCAATAAAGTTGCAAAAATAACAGGACAAAACATAAGGGAGAGAAAGAGAGAGAGATAAAGTATTGAGTGGTTAGATGGATTTATAAACATTTGCTTATATGGAAACTTCCATTTGTTTCCATGGGAATGGTCAGGAAAGTAAGGATTACTCACAAAAAGGCTTTTAGGATCAGAATCATCATTAAGGTTATTTTGAAAATCATGAGATGAAAAACAACATGAGTTCTCCTTGGGACACTGAATAATCACTCCAAAGGAAGATACTGGTTTTAATTTGTATTTGACTGGTATGGCCTTTTACAGACCTCCAAAGTAGGTCCCTCTCTATGTTGCATACACTTAATTTGATTTGTAAAACAGCCATCAAACAGCCTAGCAGGAGAGCTCCAAGTGTTTGGGGGGGGGGGGAGGAGTTGCATTCATTTCATTTTCCTCCTTTTCCAGTGACTGACTGACAATTAAAAATGTTTACCTTTCTGCTGAAAACTCTGCATTTAGGATCCTTACTTGTTGTGGCCTTCCATTTGTTTTCTTTCACAGAATGAAGGAAGCTTCCTTTGCAGATCTCTCTCTCCATTGGTCTGCCATTATTCCCTAAGGGGGACTTGGGAGGGCTGGAGTAGTTCTTTTTCAACCAAATGCCACCCAAATTGCAGTAGAGCTTCTTCTGCCTGCCCATACACTCACACACCCACCTGTTTCAAGTAAATTGGTCAAAGGGTTTGAATTCTATAGGCTAATGAACCAGCCCCAGGCTTTCTACTTTCCGGGAGGGAGAACTCTCTAACTCAAGGAGTTGGGCTGGCAAGAAGGGGAGAAGGAGAATGGCAGCTCTCTGCAGTTTGCGATTGGCTGGGTGTGCTCTGTGCTCCTCCCTTTCAAGGATACAATTGGAAGGGACAAATGCCATCGTCCAAGAAATCAGTAGAATCAAAAGGAAACATGAGCTCATGCTGCGTGACTAGTAAGCACCAGAACATGAAAAAAAAACCCAAAGATTTTTGGGAGAAGGGAGTGTTGTGATTTCTAAGCAGCCCAGATTGGCGTTACCATTCCAGAATCTCACATAGTAAAGGCCAAAAGCAGATATTTTTGCGTTTTTTCTGGCTCAGGATTTTCGTAATGCACATCCCTCAATTCCATTAAAACCATATTCAGTTCTGTTAGTCAAAGCATATCCCCATTTTTTCCATTTTAAATCTTCCTTTCCTATTATAGTATTTGAAACATATATTGCAGAAGCTTGACCCCTTCATTTTAAATGAACTTTGTGTATGGACTTGCTTTACCTGTTTGTCTCTCTCTTTGTAGAACTGTTTCACTACAGCAATAGAATGTGCCCTATTTGCACATATGCTCCAACTGTTGCTAATTTACCACAAACAGCCCCTATTTTCTTGTCCCAGTCCTACCTGCATTTTGTCACCTTTACTGTGTTTTGGAAATGTCTTGTTCAGAAATACAATGTGAGTTCCTTGACCTGTCTAGGGATCAGCTTGCTCCCCCACAGTGGATGTAAAACCTGTGGTGCATGAACACTAAGACACCATGCTGTGCACAGTTTACCACTATGTACACTGCATCTGTTAAGGTGTGAACAGTTGTTAACCTATTGTAGGCCCACTATATTTGCTTTAACCAAGAGAATACTCCCTGACTTTTAAACTGGTAGCAGATGGCATAAATCAGGGGTCCTCACTGTAGTGCCATGGGCACCATGGTGCCTTCCAAAACCTTTCTTGGTGCCCAGAAACTGTTTTAGAAAGTGCTAGGCCTGGTGAAGCAGGGGTTCTGATTGGACACTGGAGATCTGACTAGCTGTGCAGATCAAAAGAACATTGTTTCAGTAGCAGTTGCTACTACAGTGTTCTCAGTCAGTCCTCATTCCTAGTATTTTTTTATTACTATTCTTGTCATCTGAACTTGTACTTCTTCTGTGTATATGTCTCAGCCTCCCATGGTGGCCATTTTATGGTTGTGCCTAACACCCACAACCAAAGGTGCCCACAGGCTCAAAAAATGAATGCATGTACAGAAGAGGGAGTAGAACATCCATAGGGTAGGCAGAGATCTTTGGCCTGAGATCTGGGGAGTCACTATTTTGTCCACAAAATGTTGGAGTATTTGCCCAGTACACAGCTTAACTGTATGATCAATACTTCAGAGCATGGAGTGTAGTAGGAAATGCTGCTAGTATTCTTTCAACGATCTACACTATTTCAAGAGGACTGTCAGCACTAGGTTATCCCATATCATTCAGTCTCTATTTTTTAATAATATAAAGTACTGCAGAGCCTTTCCTGCCACTACTTTGAACTCAAGCCTCAGAAGTGGCTGGGCTCTGAGCCAGCACTCTGCTAGTTTGACTCCCACTGCTGCCATGAACTCTGAAGGTGCCCTTGAGTAAGCCATTTTTCTCAGCCCCAGCTCCCCAGCTGTATTGTGGGGATAATAATAACACTGACTTTGTTCACCGCTTTGAATGTGTCACTAATCTGTCCAGAAAGGTGGTATATAAACAAATTCTTCTTATTATTTATATGTAAATATGCAATATATGAGGCTCTTTCCAGATCTCATTTTGGCTTTAATTCGGGTGGCTTCCCTCACACTCCAAAGTGCTCGAACTCAAATACAGAAAGAATAAGTGGTGAATAAGATATGAGGAGAAGGATATACAGTGGGTGGTACAGTGATAAGGTCAGGGCCAGTGATAACATCAGGCTAACTAGGCAGCTGCCTAGGGCGCAGACCACAGAGGGGTGCAGAAGGGACCTGAGGGGCCCAGCAATGGAACTGGCCATGGTGGAAGAAGAGCCCTCAAAAGAGAGATTGGAAATGCAGTGCGCCTGCCTCCACACACAACACTGAGTGGTGCTGGATGCTGAGGCAGAAGAGTCCCATGCCTGGAAGCTCTTGACCCTCCTTTGCATCCTGCTTCCCACTGATGGAACTCTTGGCTAACAACCTTGGCTTGACTCCTGGACTTGCACCTACTTGCCTTGCTTTGGACTACCTTACCTATGACCTGACTTGGACTGTTGGACTTAGGCTTGAATTGCCAACCAGCTAGTGAGCTACCTTGCTTCCCAGTCTCCCAGCCCAGGACAGACACCCTAGCCCCTGAGCGTGACAATAACATATAAATTGGTTAGCGGGGGCGGGGTGTGTGCAAGTAGTTATCCTTGCCTAGGGTGCAAAAAAGCCTGGCACCGGCCCTGGATAAGGTATGAAGGAAGGAATAGTGACTATCTATAGCTTTAGGGCACAAGATCAGTGGAAATCTGTACATGCACCATGGCAATGAAGAAAGCTCGCAGACTTACCACGGGTAGCATTGCCACCGAGGGCCAGGATGAGATGGAAGCAGGTGTGGCTCAGAGGTGGAAGAGGAAGAGCAGAGGGAGGCTTCTTCCCTGGAGAAAACATGCTGGGCTGATGCCCAGCACTGGCAAAAGCAGGACACTTTCCCACCAACCCATTGCTTCTCAGGGTGGCCAGTGGGCCAGTCACAACTTTATGGGGTTGGGTGGTTTTGAGGCATCGGGCCAGATCCTCAAGGGGTGAGCATGGCATAACGGACGGTTCACCCCTGCAGAATCAGGAGGCAAGGGCCAGCCAGCAGTGCTGGATCTAGGGTAGCCTGCACCCAGAGCAACCCAAGTCTGGCCTCCCCCCGCACACTTCCATGATGTCATCACGCAGGGCTGGGGCATGCCGCCCATGTGACAAGCCAGCTGCCCCGGCTCACAGTGCGCCGCAGAGCTGGTGGCAACAGCGCAGGCAGCTGAGCAGATGGCTGGGAGGCCACCCGCACCATTCGCCTGCCCTGCTGAAGGGGTGTCCAGCTTGCCACCCACTTCCTGTCCTGCACACATGGCAAGCCAGCCAGTGGGGCAGGCGAATGGTGCAGGTGGCCTCCTAGCCCTCCATGCAGCCGCCCACGCTGCTGCCGCCAGCTCCTGCATGCTCCCGGCAGCTGGCAGCAGTGCTTGGTGCCCCCTCTTTGGCAGTGCCAGGGGCAGACTACCCCCCTGCCCCCCCGTCGATCCAGCCCTGCCAGCCAGCAGGGCTGGAGCCAAACACCACTTGTTCCCTTGGGGCCATGGGCTGGGGCATCATGCATCGAACAGCACAGGGCCTTCTGATTCCAGAGGATCTGCTGCCCAGATGCCTGTCCAATGCTCCAACCTGGCTGTAATCAATAAAGTTGTGGCCATTTCAACCCAAATGGAGGTGTCTGTGTATCATTTGCTGGAATCCAACTGAAACATAGCACATAGGTGGCAAAAGCAGATTGGTGATAACATTATGTCCAGAGCAGTAGACATCACTCATGCAGATATGCAAAAATTCAAAATCAGTTTAAGTGTCTTTTGTGAAAATATCCAGGTTCCAACAAGTCCCGAGGATCCTCTCCTCATGCCTAAATTACCCTAAATGCAGGAACCTATCAAAAGCAACAACGTGATTTGCTGATTAGGGCTGAGGTGTTTGGGGCAAAAGAGAAAGATGGCAAACATCTACCACGCTGGTTTAGCTAGACTTGAATGAATTCTGATAAGTCATGCAGTTCTAACATTCCAAAAGGAATCCATTTGCAATGGCAAGTTTTCCCTCACTGTAGAGGACCAGTGAGCCAACTTTCATTTACTCAATTCCCCACCTTAGATCTAAGAATCTGTGGTCTCCTTCTCATTTTCAAAAACAAAGCCACACCTTCTTCCTGTGTTGGGTCAGCCACACAGGTATAGAGGAGGCTATAAAACCATGGTGATATCATTGCTGGCATAGTTCCTTGCTTCATTCCACTGCCTGTTTTAACTTGTGAACAGCTTTTTTCCCCCTGAAGGCCAACGAAAAGACAAAAGGGTGTTGCTAATGCTCAAGGCGTGGAATGTTCATCTAGAGAACAGGTGTGGTGGCTCTTAACACCAACACAGAGAAGCTATTGGTAGATCCAATCAGATAATTTAAACATTAGCAAGAATCCCGTGTGTGAGAAGGCTCATTGATTCCCATTCATTTGTTACACAGCTGAAGATAATAGAATGCATGGCAGGCAGCAGTGAAAGATAAAAGGGCTAGTTGGCACCAGAACATCCTGAAAAGATGGGAAAGGAAATTAGAACAAAAGCAATTAACCTATTTGAGTTTTTGTGGGGTAATGCTTAGCATTTTACACAGGAAGTCGTTACCCAACAAAAACACTTCTCGCAAACTTTTGGTGTCTTCTACATGAGGATAGGATCTTGTGGTTTCCCAGTTGCTGGTGGGGCTGCAGATAAAGTACAGCAGCAATGGGGTTTCCACATGGGAGACTCTCCTGCAGTTTCCCTGCCCCAATCCCTGGAAGTAGCCAACCCCCTCCCCTGGGCCACCTGTCAGGTCCATTGCCCACAGTCCCTCCATACTGTTAACCAGTTTAGATAATATGTTGCAATAGCCTCATGCACCTGTTCCCTTGTTGCTCTCCAGATTCCAAGACGGCCGAGCCCTTATCTTGGTTGGCTCGCCACAGTGGCCTTGGGACAGCTCCATCCGTCCCGCTACTGATTATGTTCTGCTGGATGAGCTATGAGGGTGGGGAGCATGTGGAGGGGTAGTTATAATGTATCATGTACTCAAGGCGTCATTCTTAACAAGGAACCTGTGTACAGCCAGACACCTTTACTAGCTTCTGTATATCCTACAGACATATGTATGGCAAAACCTAGATATCTCAATAAAACCCATTTAAGAGCCTGGATTTCTTGCTGCAAGGGTTGGGAGTCAGCTTCAACGTATCCTGTCTTCCATAGACTGACACCACCAGGGCTTTTGAATTTTTTAAATAAATGGGCACAAGAATAGGTTGTAATGATGGGTGTAGCTGGTTCTCTGAATTCCTAGCTTTCATTAAAAAAAAAATCTCTAGCCCCTTCCCTGCGAAGATATGCCTTTTCCCTTCTGTCTCCCCAAGGGAAGTGGCTAGAGACTTTTAAAAAAAATAAAGCTGGGAACTCAGGGAACCTGCTACCCATATTACTATAATGGTATGCCAAGGAAATGGCTATCATGGGGACAGGATCAGGGGAAATGGCTACCATGATGGCCAGAATATCTGAATTTATCCACCCACACAGCAGCCATCCAGGCTTTACTGTAATCTTTTCAAAAACTTTGTAACAAAGCAGATTTGAGAAAAACTGGAGAAAATCCAGGGAAACACTGGGATATACCATAAATGCTATGGGGAAACAGGAAAAAACTCACTTCTCAAAAGCAATTAACTCAAGGCAGGAAACCAATAGGGAAAAACTCTGAACTGGTATTGTACATGCCAATTCTATACTTTTCTCCCATGCTGTAGCAAAAACCAACAACAAAACCTAAGAGGTGCTCCCTCAGATGACCAGCAGATCTATTTCTCTCAAGCCATTTTTCATATCATGTTGGGTTTGCCTCAAGGAAACAGCTTAATTCTATGCCCAGCTATGGGGGTGGCTGCTATGTGTGTGCAAAGAGCCATCAAGTCACTGTCAACTTACAGAGGTGGTTTGCCATTGTCCTCCTCTGCACAGTGACCTTGGAGTTCCTTGGTGATCTCCCATCCAAGTACTTATCAGAACCAACTGTATTTAGTGTCCAAGGTCTGACTAGCCTGGACTATCCAGGTCAGGGCAGTGACTGCTATATCTTATCTTATGTCACCATGCCAGTGCAATGAAGTTGCTGTCCTATGTGCTCCCACTTCAGCAGCAAAGTCATAAATATAATAGAAACAAAAGCTAATGTGGCAATACCAGCAGCCTCTTCCACATCAACTCTGTCACCCCCAATCAGTGACAATCACAAGTTATACTTGTAGGAGCTGGTCATCACAGACAACAGCAGTGTCACTTCAGCTAACCATGATTAGAGATGGGCATGAACCAAAATACGAACCAAAATTAAGTATGAACCAGGCCAGTTCGTGGTTCGCGAACCATGATTTGTCAGATCCCATTTCTGACGAATCGGCATGAACTTTTAGGCTGGTTCATTTGGTTCATTTTTTGGTTCGTCACTGCAGACAGCCTGGTGCCAATCAATCAGTTTCCTAGGCAACAGGGGATGGACTCCCTGCAGACCTTCTGCTGACCCGGAAGTGAACTTCTGCTGGCCCGGAAGTGACGGTTTTCTGACCTGGATGTGACATTTTCATGAACCAAACGAACCGGTTCGTAAACCAGGGGCAGGTTCATGAAAGTTCGTGGTTTGTGGTTCGTGAAATTTGATGAACCACGAACCACATGGTTCGGATTTTTTCTGGTTTGTGCCCATCTCTAACCATGATTAGCACAGCACTGAAGGTGGCAATGGTAAACCACTTCTGCTAATCTCTTACCCTGAAAAACCTATGATGAGACAACCCTATGATGAGTTAACCTGTGAATCAGTTCAAAAACCAGGTTGACTATTTAACATTGGTTGACCTTGGAGATCAGCTCGATAGCTTTGGACTTTGCATCTGCTGACTCATTGTTCAGACAGATCTTTTAGTGCCCCAGTAGATTTGTTTATTTACTTTGTTTCTTCATCCTTTCTCCCCAATGGAGAATCAAAGTGGCTTACATCTTTCTCCTCTCCTCCTCCAAAAATTCCAAACAAATATATGCAAATGGAGTCTGAATTTGATAATACTGTGAGGAAAATATACCTTGGGGTAATTGTGGATAACTCAATGAAAGTGTCAGCTCGGTACGCCACAGCCATGAAAAAGGCAAATTCTATGCTGGAGATTATTAGAAAAGGAGTTAAAAATAAAACAGTCAATATTATAATAACCCTGTATAGATCTATGGTTTGGCCTCATATGGAATAGTGTGTGCAGTTCTTGTCCACATACCTCAAAAAGGAAATTGTAAATCTTGGAAAAGTATAGAAGAGGCCAACCTAGAGGATTAAGGAGCTGGAACATCTATTCTATGAGGAAACACTGAAGAGCCTGGGACTTTCAGTTCAGAAAAGAGGTGATTACAGGAGGACATTATTAGGATTGTATGGTGAGAGAACTCCCCCTTGTAACTCCTGCTTCCTACTGCTGCTGTGTAGGCTAGCAGGAGAAAAAAGAACTTAAAAATCACCAATGGCATGATGTCACTTCTGGGGAAAACTTGGAACTGATGTCATGTTGCTTTAGGAATCACTAGAAACACTATGAGGAAAACCCACAAACAACTTCTCAGTGCTCTAGGAATCAGTGGAAGCTCTATGTTTTTACCATAGAGTTTCTTGTGATATCTACAGTGACAGCCACACTATCACACTAATGGCCCCTCGCCCACCTGCTCAGGTGCCAGGTACTAGCCATCAGCTGTCAACCCTAGATATGAAAGAGGCTTATAAAATTCTACACAGGGTTGAGAGAACAGAGAAAACTTTTTCTTCCTCTCCCAAAATACTAGGACTAGAGGGCATCCAATGAAGTTGATAGGCAGCAGATTCAGGATATGCAAAAGGAAATACTTGTTTACAGAACAAGTGATTAAAATGTGGAATTTGTTACCAAAAGATGTAGTGATGGCCACAGGCACAGATGCTTTTAAAAGGGGATTAGACAGATGCATGGATTAGTCTCTGGACAGATTTCTGTCCAGAGACAGGAAATCAGTGCCAGGTGACAATGTCAGGGGAAGGCCTCAGCCTCTATGCCCTGTTGTTGGCACTCCAGAGTAACTAGTTGATCTCTGTGCGAGACAGGATGCTGGGCTAGATGGACCACTGGTCTGATCCAGCAGGGCTTTTCTTACATTTTTATGTTCTTGTTTTTTAAACCACTTAGGAACTTTGGATTAAAAGCCAGTTCAGGAAAATTTTCAGTTAATTAATAATAAATCAACATCAGCTCTGATGTTTTTCTTACTTATTGTTAAAGGAACAAAGAGCTATTCATTCACTTGCAGCAAGTGTTTACTGTGTGTATACATGCAGGAATTGTATAAGGAATTGTATAAGGAAAGGTAGTCACGCTGTACAGTGCAATTCTAAACCGTTTTCTTAGAACAGCTAACAATATATAGTGACTAAGACCAGTGCTAGATCATCCTGAAGGTAGGGTTGCCAGGTCCCCTCATCCTCCCAGCAGGAGAGGGGGGACCTGACATACTCCGCACACCACTGAGGCACCTGTGTGCTCTTGCCGGCGCCTGGCCCATCCGACACGAGCACCAGGCTGGCCCGCCGCAGGTGCCACGTGAAGGTCTCCCTGGCAGCCCAGACCGGCAGGCTGCAGCGGTGATGCAGCAGCTGCTGGTAGCGGGAGGAGAAGGGCAGCCCGTCAAAGGGGTTGGCCGCCTCCGCCGTGGCAGCCTCCCACCTGGGCTGCCACCACCACCCAGAGGGACCTGGCACTCACCTTCTCTTTGCTTCTCATGCATGCACGAAGAGCAGGAGCACTTCCTTGCCTGCACAATAAGATCACTTTTGGTGACTTCACTTCCAGGTAACATCATTGCGTAGTCATAGGAGTGCATGAGCATGCTTCACAGTGAGCCAATTTGGGCTCCAAACAGGCCCAATTCAGCCCATTTGGGGCCCATATCAGCACACTGCAAAACACAGGAGCCCTCCTGCACCTGCTCAATGACACCACTTCTGGTGATGTCACTTATGAGTGATGCCATTGTGTAGATACAGGAGAATGTGTGCACTTTGCAATGGGTCAATTTAGGGGGCCTAATTTGGCCTGCTGTGAAGCATGGGAGTGCTTTCAGGGTGGCATGATGAGGTCAGTTCTGGGAAGTGACATCATCGTGCCACCTCGGGAGCATGCCCAGGAGTCCCATTCCTGTGCCTTCCTCCCGCCCCCACTGGCCAGGTGAGTGGTGGGGGGGTTGGAGAGTGGGAGCGGAGGATCCTGTACCCCCACTGGGGGACTGTTAACCCTACCTGAAAGTTATCTTGAAATACGCTGGTGCTAAACTGCAATGTAATTGGTGCTGGCATAGAGGTGTGTTATGGACAGTGTGGGGCTTGGTGTGTTCCAATCCTTGAAGTGCTCCTACACCTGTCAATGTTGGCATATCATTAGACCATCCCATAGATGGCAATGTAAATAGAAAAAACACTTTATATATGTTTTGACTCAGTAAAGAAAACCACGGCCTTCAGTTTACAAGACCTGAATGAGGTTGTTAATCATAAGATGTTTTGGAGGTTATTAATTCATATGGTCAACATAAGCTAAAAGCAATTTGACTGCACATAACATACACACTATGCATATCATGGGCTATATTTCCTGGGCTCAGGTAGAGCATACTTACAATACACATGGTGATGGAACCCCACAGAAAGGGCGTTCTGCACAAAAAGTGGGCAGAGGAAAGAACAAACAATTTTGTAGCACTTTTCTAACACTGCTCAGAACTCATGGGTACTCAGTTACAGGATATAGACATCAGAAAGGAGACCCCACTCCCTCCAACTGGGGATGCAAGAACAATGCATCCCACACTTGTACCTAAAGAAGGGAAACTTGACTGTCAAAAACTTATATCCTGAAAATCTTGTTGGTCTCTAAGGTGCCACTGGACTCAAAAGCTGCTGTTCTACTACAGGCCAACAGCATCTCACATGAGTAAGCAACAGAGGAGTGACCTGCTCCAAGCCATGAAGCCTACAACTGTTTGTCTTCCCACTACCTACTGTGTTCATTGTACCACCAACCCTCCCTCCCTCCCTCCCTCAACAATGGTGCTAGTTCAACCTATGGGGCTAATTCAGGAACAGAACTGGCAAGACAATTTAAGTTAAACAAAAAAAATTAACTTCAAACCTCTAACATAGAGAACAATATAAGATTTATAAAGTTAAAACCCCTTCACCATTTTAAAACCTCCACCCAAGAGTGAGCAAAACCTAAGCATATGTTGAGAGACAGCAGATAGACTACTCCAGCTCCAACCAGATAGCCTGCCATAAGTTTTAATTCATAAAACAGGAGGGACATCAAAAAAATGCAGGAGGAAAACCTGCTTTTAGTTTTATTGGAGAGGAAAGGGGGGGGGGGATGAAAGGTTAGCTAACCCTAGAGAACATTCTGTCTAACACTTTTGTCCCAGAACTGGGGCAATTTTTCTTCCCCTGCCCCACCCCACAGAGTCATTAGAGAACTCCAAAATCCTAAAGCATATTTTAGACCAATCAGCTGTGAAAACCAGAGAGACCCCCTTTTCACATGGAATTTTATCCGTTTCTTCCTCCGTGCCAAAGCCTGCTTTTAAAAAAAAATTGAAAGTGGTCACTGGTGCCAAAAAAAACCCTTCCCTTTGAAACAGTGCATGGAGGAAATAATTCCAGACTCCATGAGATAAAGGACAAATCATCAGAATTAAAGGAATTCAGTCCCTGGGTACAGTGAGTCGGGGTGCAGAATGCATGGGGGGTAGGAAGAGAAAGGTGATAGATGCAGTTCTTTGTAGGAGGGTGGGGAAAGCATGCTTTCAGACATGCCTTTTCCACCACACCCTAAGCTGGTGCAAATATCTCTCTGTGATCCTCCTGACTGTGACACTTTTCACAACCACAATCCCCTTGTTTACTTTCTTGCTCTCTTACACACACACACACAACCTCTCCTTCTTTAAGCGGTCCTGGGGTTTAATTAAAAGGGAAGCAGATGGCCATCTCTCTGCTGGTTTCCAGCTAATGAGTCATTTGCTTTTATGCTTACAACCCAGGTACCAATCTGTGCTATATTCTGCTCCCCCCACCCACCAACCCCCACCACTTGGGTCCTTCCTCTCCACTAATGAGTCTTTGCCCTTGGCCAGAAAATGCCCTACTGGCACACTGCCCCCTGCTGGTGCCCCAGTTAATCAACCTGGAAGATAAGATAAGCGCCGGCAAGAGTGTAGTGGGAAGGCACAGGGCGTTCTTGCTTTGAGAAGTCTGGAAGAAGCATCAAGTCCGAATAAAGTCAGGTTTGGTCAGGTTTTCCGAGGCTTCTGGGCTCTAGATCTTGCCTGACCTGGCTGGTACCACTCTGGCAAGAACCTATTGGAGCAAATTCCCCACTCCTAACACCAGCACCTCCTTCTCTTCCAAGCTCCACTCCTCCCCACTGGAGGTACAACAGAACAGGCAGGTGCTAAAGAGCCAGTTTGGTGTAGTGGTTAAGAGCACAGGACTCTAATCTGGAGAGCCGGGTTTGATTCCCCACTTCTCCACTTGAAGTCAGCTGGGTGACCTTGGGCTAGTCACGGCTCTCTGGAGCTCTCTCAGCCCCACCCACCTCACAGGGTGTTTTGTTGTGGGGATAATAATAGCATACTTTGTAAACCGCTCTGATTGGGCATTAAGTTGTCCTGAAGGGTGGTATATAAAACGAATATAAATCGAACGTTATTAAAGTGTTTTAGCTCAAACGGCACCTTGCTTGTCAATTCAATGTATTTCCAGTTCATATACTTCACATGAAGTTAGTCTGCAAGGAGACACAGCAACCATTCCTGTGCAAGTGTGTTACTTGCTGTGGAGAAGCAGATCCATCAGCTTGCTCCAACTTTGTGGTGAACCAATACCAAGTACTTTAGTTTACCAAGAGCCAGAGTGGTCCAATGCACTCCTCTTGAAACCAGGCCACAGTCTTCAGCTTGGAAGAGAGAATACCCTCAGGAACAAGATTGGGGAGGCATTTTGTGCTACAATAGGAGAAGGAAGGGGGGGAATTGTGCTCTATGAGCAGAAATCCTTGTACCTGTGGAAACGTTACCTTGGATCTTATTCTTCAACTTGAAAAACATAGCCCTGCAATAACAATATGATTGCAGTAATAATGCAGTAATAATCCCCCTCCCCTTTTAGCAATTAACTTTTTACATACAACATTTTCAGTTACCTTATATAAGGCCCAGAAACTTTTATCCAATTCTCCCCAAACAAGCTTTCCTTCTGCTGCTAACCTCCATTCACTGACTTTGCCCCTCCTGGGCTAAACTAATTAGTTCCTGAGGGTTACACTAGCAGTATGTATGCACAGTTCTGATTAGGGAACAACAGCATTGAGCCACATTTTAACCCAATGCCATGACCGTGAAACCCCATCCCCTCAAGTGGGATACACAGAACGCACAACTACAACTCAGGGCAACTATCAGCCATTCTATGCTGATCCTTGTTACTGAGGGCCAAGCATCCATGGCACCCATGGCTATGCAGGGACAGAACCCCACAGCACAGCCCAAGCAAACAAAGCAGCCACAACTCCATGGCAACTCCCTACAAGGAATAGGTAAGTGTAGTTATTCTGTGTCTTTCAACAGGGGAACGCCAAAGTACAGGGGGGCATTTGAACCTATAACACATGTGGACCTCTGAACCCACTTGCTCTTTCCTTTTACTGTGGAACATTACTCATTGCAGTCTTTATGTCTCTTTGGACTACTTGTGGGCAACCATCCAATGTGGGGTGACAGAATGGATTCCATCCACGGTATGATTCCAACCATGTGCTGAACAATGGCTGCAGTGACCAGTGTGTTTCCAACTTCCCTGCTGTGGAAGGATGTATCTGTACCACTGCAAGTGGCTTAACAGAGAGTTGCACAACCAGGACACTTGTGCCCCTCTTGGGCCTTATACAAGGCCCAGAAACTTTTATCCAATTCCCCCAAAACAAACTTTCCTTCTGCTGCTAACCTCCATTCAAGTCCTTCCATGGTCATGGAAGTGAATAGTGGTGATATGGTGATCTATGATTGGTATCTTTCAATGGGTTTACTATGAACTCCGGTGCAATTGTTACACTCACTGTATGGGTGGGGCTCTGTTACATATCCCCTGTGCAGAGTGGATGTAGGAAATTGATTAGTAGCACCAGTGCCATGCCAGCATTGACAATACCCTGGCATCAGGATTTTAGGACTAGGCTGTTGGTCTTGGAACTCGGGATTTGCAAATTATCAAACCAAGGCTGAAATATATTTGGATAAGCACTGGACAAACAGCTAGTTAAGCCTCTCTCAGTAATAAAAACCATGCTGAAGAACATCTAAGGTGCTGCCAAGGGGAAATAAATTCCATCAGGTGTGCAATGCTTACAGCAGAATGGATAAAAGATAGGCATTAATCACCAACATATCCAGTTATTCTGAGCTTGTATTAATATGAACTACATTAATTAGGAAGTATTGTTCGTTAATTAATCAACATGCATTTACCAAAGCTAAGAGATTACTCACTCTTCATAACAACAGGGCAAGAAACAACACTTACATTACTTGTCTAATATTTCAGAACAAACTAATTACAAAGCCCTTTGACATCCCCAAAGTGAAATACATTAAGCTGCCTACTTAATTAAAACGAAGTTCAGCAAAAAAGCAAGCATTTTTAAAAAGCCATTTGTGTGCAGGCAGTGAGAGTCATGGTGCTTCCCCCCCACACCCCGGTTCTCACTATCACAAAGACTGATAATAACTAGTGAGTTCTTCAGTATTTTTGTGATTCTACTTCAAACAGGAAATGAATCATTCAATTCAAACAAAGATGTGAAAGCACTGTTTCCTAGAAGCTGACACTGCAGCCAATCAAAATTGCATTGCAGACAGTGTGCCCCACACCAAGTGTGCCCCACAGAGTACAAAATCTAATGAGATGTGGCACCCACTTATGGAAAACCCAGAAAGTAGACCCATGTAGAGTAAGGAGGTACACAGCTGTTGAAAACATCTTTCATACATCCCTGCACACAAACACACACCCTGGGAGCTCTCCCGCACTTCACAGGGGGCCAAATTGGCCCAATTTGGGCCTGATTCAGGTCAAATCAAGCCCAGATTGGGCCGATTTGGGCCAGATTGGGCCGCTGCAAAGAATGGGAGCACTCACCTACTCTTCATCAGCCCAATCCAGGCACAATCTAGGCTGCTTCAGCCCCAATTCAGCCCTGATTTGGGCCCCTGCAGCCCAGATTGGGCCACTGTGGAGCACAGGAATGCTGTCGAGCTCCACAGTGGCCCGATCCTGGCCAATTTGGCCCTGATTCAGGCCGATTCAGCCCCAATTTGGGCCTGGATCAGGCCGCTGCGGTGCACAGGACCACGCCTCACAGCCCAGGCGTGCACCCCAGCAGGAGCGTTTCCCTTCCACCGGCCAGGTAAGCGGGGGCAGGGGGAGGGTAGAGGACTAGCAGCCTTAGAGACCCAGGTTCAGATCCCCACTCTACCATGGACATTCACTTGGTGACCTTGGGACAATTACACATTTTCAGCGTAACCTACTACACAAGGTCTTTGAGAGGAGGAGAATGATATAAGCCATTTTGGGTATCCAGTGAGGAGAAAGATGGTGTATAAATGAAATAAATAAAAACATTTATCTGGATCAATTTTTTTAGTTACCCTCTTTGGCTGAAAAGAAGTGATCAAGGAACAGAAGGGTTATACAGATTCTGGGTAACTATGGGATCCATGTGTTGGACCACGTGAAAAACACTAGCCAGGATGGTAGCCAATAGAAGGAGCAGAAGTTCTTGGCTCAGTGGCAATTAATGAGTGCCACCTGGTGACCAAAACCATGTCATGATAATTTCTACACATTTGCCTTAGCAACCACACAGGACTTCTCCCTACCCCCACCCCTTTTCATTCCAAATCTGAAAACAGTTGTGCCTGCTAGAGCACATGACCAATCAAATAATCTTCCAGGTGCTTATCAGGATACTCATCTGATACAAACTTTGAAGTACACTTATATGTGGTTTGTCAAAAAAAAATTAAGTAATTTATCGCTCACGTCTACCTACAATAGATGTCAAACGATACTGAGGGGGGGGAAACCCCAAAATGAAAAGCTATTCAGTTCTGCTTCTTCCCTACAGCTGAAAACGTAACTACTGACCTGATGGATATGTGACAGATGAATCATCCTTTGTTTGAACTTGCCCCCCTTAGTGATTTTCTTAGTGATCCAAGCTTTGCTATACTGTTAAACTCTCTGCAATGTTGTTGTCATATATTTCCACAGTGCTGCTGAAAAATCAGCCTAGGTTCCACTTAGGGCTGCCAGCTCCAGGTTGGAAAATTCTTGGAGATCTGGGGGCAGAGACTGGGGAGGGCAGGATTTGGGGGGGAAATCTCAGAGGGTATAATGTCATAGAGTCCTCCCTCCAAAGCAGCCATTTTCTCCAGGGAAACTGATCTATGTAGTCTGGAGATCAGTTGAAATTCCAGGAGATCTCAAGGCCCCACTTGAAAGTTAGCAGTGAACTATAAAGTGAAGTATACTATAAACAGTGCAGAAGGTAGATTACAAGGTATAAGGCAATGCAGTAAAATAGATGATCCCTACAATAATAATTGTCATAGATTACATTTACCATTTATTATTATTATTATTATTATTATTATTATTATTATTATTATTATTATTATTATTATTATTTATAGCGGTGCTCTACTGAGCTGTTCTATTCTTCTACAGTTCTAACCTCTGTTTAAGAGTGCCCTCTTGAACATTACTGTTTTGCACATTCAACAGAATGATAGAAGTATGGGAGGCTTCTTAACCTTCTCTGGCAGGCCATTCCACAAGGATGGAGTCACCATTTAGAATGCATATGGATGGGCAGTTACCAATCTTATCCATTCTTGGATAGGAGTATGTAGAATTCTAAGCAATCTCTCCCTGCCCCGCCCCCGCCCCAGTCCATCTTTTGGAATAGCTTGGTACTGGGGCTATTTCTTCATTTCTAGAAATTCATCCCGACAGGTGCTAGAATGAGGTGCTGCTGATTGGCTGCCTATAATGTTCAATTTACATCAACCACTCATGACAGTAGGTTCCTGGTACATACTCCCTCAGACACCTTTTGGGGTACATATTATAATACCGAGAGAACTTGGGAGCTATGTGCATGCGACACTGTCATGTCCGTTGTTCGTTGTTCGTTGCCATCTATGAACAATGAACATTGACGAACATAACCTGTTCACGAACATGTTCGTTGTTCGTTGTTCATGGGGGCCAGCAGGCCCTCCTCCAGCCATCAAGATCCCTACCACACCACTCCCAGAAACCTTACCTGAGCAGGCAGCAGGAAATGTACCAATAATAAATAATAGCTTGGCCCAGAGCCTGGCAGCAGCCCTGGAACTTGAAGAGGTAGATCCCTATCCCACCACACACTAAGAAAATTCAAGCTCCAATGCACTCTCCCTCTCTCTCTCTCAAAATGCCAACAGCAACTGTCTCTCCCTCACTGTCTACAAAACCAGAGCTAGGAGCCCCCCTCCCCCCTGCTCTTTGCTTCCTTGTAACAAATTTGGAGCTCCACACTTGAAAGGAAGACCTGCCTATCAAGCTAAATTGGACTTAGATTGGGGTTTCCAAGGCAACAGCAGGAGTTCAGACAGAGTTCAGGCAGTCCCTGCCTCCAGTTGCCAAGGGAATTGATTGCAGGTGCCAGACTGTCTGGCTTGACGAACAGCAATGACTGAGGCTTGCAATGACCACCTGTTTGTTTAGAATGAGGCCTCCGGAACAGCTTGTTCGTGAACAGCTGATTGGCTGTTTGTGGCTTTTTTTAGTTCGTATTGCTGTTCATGCCCATCTCTAATTTTAACGTGGCATTTCAAGGGTTCTCTTCTGAGTTGTCTGCTTGCGCTTTTTCTGCATTGAAATCTGAAGGAGGATTTAATCATCCAGAATTCGGAAGAAAACCTGAAGAGGTATGGGGCCAAATGCAGCAAAAATCGCCTATGCAAAAAATGCCTATGTGTTATTTGAATATGTGAAAAACAAATGGTCATTCTGAAGACAACTTACACAACTGAAATCTATTGGACATCTTGAAAGTAAAACATGAAGTCCAGGCCTGTTTAGCATATATAACTTATTGTCATCCTTGTTTTTATGGTACAGTGGATTTTTGATAAATGTAGCTTTCATATGGCACTCAGTGATTCCGCACACGTTGGATAATGCACTTCCAATCCTCTTTATAGATCATTTGGAACGGATTTTTTTGTGTGCAGAACAAAAAATCCACCTCAAATGATTGATACAGTGCATTGAAAGTGCATTATCCAATGTGTGTGGAATCAGCCACTATGTTAGTCATCTGTAGAAAATGTTTTATTTTTTAGGACATTTATCAAATAAGGTAACTTAAAGGGTGTTTTTTCTCTGAAAATGGTATTATTAAAATGTTATTCATAAAGCAATTTTCTGTTTTTCTTGGCAATGACTCCATTTTTTCTCTCTCTTAGGTTGGGATCCGAACCACCTCATAGGGAGCTTCCATGCATATTGTGAGCTGTCTGACGTTATTCCTTACAACTGCAGCCTCCTGAGCCCCACATCTACAAAGCAGCACAAGGAGGTATGATGAGAGAGAAGAGAAGGAGGGAAGACCTGATTATATTAACCCTTGTGTGGTAGGAAGACACTTGGGAGGGGAAGAAGGAAAGCAGCTTCCTCTGCCTTACACATGGATGAAGCTACATAAAAATTCATTTTTCATACTTAAGAAATGTTTATTGTACCCTTCATCAAAAAACCAGAGGAGTTAGCCGTTTTAGTCTGTAGTAGCAAAATAGTAAAGAGTCCGGTAGCATCTTTAAGACTAACCAACTTTACTGATGCATCTGACAAAGAGAGCTGTGGCTCTCGAAAGCTTATGCTACAGTAAAGTTGGTTAGTCTTAAAGGTGTTACTGGACTCTTTACTATTTTTTCATCAAAAAGGACTTTGTAGAACAGCTAATAAAAATTATATAACTTCGGGAAAGCAATGTGTGTGTATATAAAAGTGATTTATGGTGACTCTAGAGGGTTTTCAAGGCAAAAGACAAATAGAGATAGTTTGCCATTGTCTCCCTCTATGTATTGACCCTGGACTTTCATAGTGAGCTACCATCCAAGTACTAACCAGGGCTGAACCTACTTAGCTTCTGAGATCCAATGAGATCAGGCTAGCCTCGGACAGCCAGGTCAGGAGCAGAAAGGCAATACCAATAAATAAAGTGCAGATCAAAGGAGAAATCTGGTCAGAAAAGACTATTATTTATGTATTTACTTTATTTAGAGTTCCTCTCTGAGACTCAAGGGGGAATACATAGAATAAAATCAATACAATCAACAGGTTGAGATGTTGAATAAGTAATGTAACAGAACTAGGATTACAGAAATCTGAAACAAAGCATGAAGCATTAGACATATGTTAAGGGGGCAGAAAATGGTACTGCATAAAAGCATGTAGAGAGAGGAGAATATACACAGCAAACAGATAATAAATATAAAACACAGTGATATACTTCACAGTCCCATTTCCTTTATAAAAGCATCTCCCTGCCACGAAGAACTTTTTATATGATAGCCAGTACCTTGAATTGAACCTGGTAACTGATGTGCAGCCAATGGAGTATACAGTTCCACAGGGCACAGGTCTGGAACACAGAATACTAACTGTAGTGGAGCTGGGCCAGATTTATATTCTTGAATAGGTATGATACGAAACAGATTTAATTACATTGCACTGCCTCTTTTATGCATAGTACCTTTCCCCTTATTTGTATGTACTAGAGTGCCTCCAAAAGTAGAGCCAAAAGACAGGTAAAAAGATGTCAGAAAGAAGCAATCCACGGAGCACTGAGAAGAACAGGGGATGTCTCAAATGAACATTTGGAGGCTCTCAAAGTCTTCAAAATGGCCTGCTGGTAGGAGAAAGATTCCAGCATTTGAATTTGCTCAGAAAATCAATGACAAGTCACCTCCAGCTTTCATCGTACAAAGAGCTTTCCATTCCTACTGACTGGCCAAGCACATCCCAGCATTAAGAGAAAAGTTTGATTGTAAAATTACCTCTGACTCATGATTACAACTTGGACTTTTAAGGTGTGTTCTTAAGTTGGAAAAACAAGTGATTAAAAACAGAAGGTTTTCTTTTATTTTTTTAAAAGGTCATAGTGCTTTAACATTTTAGATTTTCAAGTATTTATTTTAATCCTGGTCTCTGTTTCCCCTACCCCATCTACCAAGGGGGCTTTTACACTGCCTATGTAAACCTTTTTTGGCTGCTGGTTGCTAACAGTTTTTCCCCCCAACCACACAATTAATTGGGACTGTTTTGCTACACTGGGTTGAGTTATTTTTCCTGAAAACTCTTTTCTCTTGTCCTTAAATGTCCAGAAAGCTTCTGAATTGCTGGACAGTAATGTTTGGAACCTCTGCTGCGATTCTGAAAGTGCCACCTAGGAGTGTGCACTGAAGAAATCTCCATTTCAGTTTTGGCCAGGGTTTCCGAAGGAACTGTATACCGTTATCGATTTTTTTCTGGATGGGGTGTTGCTCATTTGGATCTAATCTGTTTGGCTTTTTTTGTTAACACGGGTTCCGGCCCCATTCTTTGCAATGAGGGTTTCCAGGCTCTTTGAGACAGCTGTTTTTGCACTTAACAGCGCCAAAATCGCTCAGAATCTCACAACCTGCCCCCCCAATCATCGACCCACTAAGTTGTTCCTCAGTTACAGACACACAACAACAACAACAACAACAACAGACACTAAAGAAGGTAAGTGTCAGCGGGAGTACTCTATGGTAGGAAACTGACTGGCAAAGGGGTAGCAGGGCAGGGGCAGCATTAAAAACAATTCTGTTTTATGTTTGCTTTTTTCTTTCTCTATATTATCAAAAAATTATTACCTTTTATCATGCTGTTGCTTATTGATGCCATGTTTCCTTGTTCTTTACAGTTTTGTTCCCTCGATGAGGGGGTGTTCGCTCATTAATTGCCACCAATCTCCATCTCCCAAGTGCAGGCAGGCAACATGATGTCTGACTCCCGCCCCCCACCACACACACCTTGTTTTTTCCATAAGTTTTCCTTTTGCTGTGGGCAGGCAGGATTGTTTTGGAAAGAGAAGAGTAGGTGAATGGGTCACAGGATAGGATGGGGAGCAATCCCAAACAGGTCTACTCAGATGTAAGTCCCATGTTATTCAGTAGTGCTTACTCCCAGGGAAGTGTCTTTAGAATTGTAGCCTATCAATGGAGTCTTCCAGGGCTTTTATCGAGTTTGACTGATAGGACAGACTAGGGCTTTTTTTCTAGAAAAAGAGGTGTTGGAACTCAGTGGGATGCCAGCACAGGGGGCAACTCCTGGTGGGAGGTGGTGCCCATGGTACCACATGTGCATGCGCAAAGTGCGCGCCCGCTCCCAGGACCAATTATGTCACTTTGGGTCAGCTAGAACAAGGGGGGAGTTTTAAAAAGTTTAAATCACCCTCGGCAAATATGGTCATATGGCTGGTGGCCATGCCCCCTGACCTCCAGAGAGAGAGGAGTTTAGATTACCCTCTGCACCACTTCAGCAGCGATCTAAACTCCCCTCTGCCTAGAGATCAGGAGGCGGGGCCACCAGCCATGTGACCATTTTCAAGAGGTTCCGGAACTCCGTTCCACCGCATTCCAGCTGAAAAAAAGCCCTGGGACAGACCATCCCCCCTTCCCCATTGTAACTTTTCCTCACAGCAACTGACTGTCCAAGTGCCCTGCTTAGGGTGGGGGAGATAAACCACTGCCTGGGTAGCATCGCAAAACAAACCAAGATGCACATTCCCCCCAGACAGGTCTTCTCAGATATAAGCCCCATACTATTCAAAAGTGCTTACTCCCAGGGAAGTGTCTTGAGAATTGCAGCCTATGATTGAAGACTGCACATTCCCCCTTTCAAATGTTTCCAAAGCTGATAGGCAAGGAGTGGAGAGTTGCAGGTCCCTAAGTGGGGGTGGGGCATCCCCCACTCCCAGCCTCCATCCCCCCCACTCATCTGGCCAGTGGGGGGGGGGAGCAAGAGAACAGGCCTCCCAGGCATGCTCCCAATGTGGTGCAACAAAGTCAGAGCTTCCGTGCTTTGCACCAAGCCAATTTGAGCCACAAACAGGTTGATTCTTTAAGAAGTGATGTCATCAAGCTGCACCAGAAGCTCATGCTTGAAAAGAGCATGATAAGACTTCAATTCTAAGTGCCGGGTCCACTCCCCTGCCAGGAGGGTAAGAGGATCTGGCAACCCTAGGGGAGGGGTCTCTCCTTGACAAGCAGACAATGCCATTGCCCAGGTAGCAATGGGAAAAAAAGATGTACTTGTGCACATTGCACACATTCCTTCTTCACGGCAATAGAATTAATTAATAACATAAGGGTTGTCTCCCTTTGGCTTTGATTGGTGCTGTTAAGGAAAACCATTCAAGCTCAATGCCTTCCTGCTGCTGTCAAAAACCAAAATGAAATGAACACACACAAACGTTTTGGTGGGAGGTTGTCATTATAATTTGGTTTCCCATATTTGGTTCACAGTTCCAGAAGCTGCTTTAACAAAATGAAATACAGATTTCTGGGTGTATTTCCAGCACATTTGTTTTGTTTGGCACACCCCTAGAGCTACCTTTTGATTCTCCTGTCTATGTCCTATGCTTCATTCCTCTGGATGTGATTGCTTTCACTCCTCCAACTGCAGCTGGGTGACCTTGGGTCAGTCACAGCTCTTCCAAAGCTCTCTCAACCCCACCCACCTCACAGGGTGATTGTTGTGGGGATAATGATAACATACTTTGTAAACCACTCAGAGTAGGTGTTAAGTTATTCTGAAGGGTGGTATATAAATTGAATGTTGTTGTTGTTTGTTGTTGTTCATGAGTGACATGATAGAACATTATTATTTGGCAGTCAGGAGACATGTCCCATATTTTCTTGTTCCTTTTAAAAAATCATATGATATATAGTGGGTATGCTTGTCTTTGGGTGAGTCAACATCCTTCACTGTATCTTAAATCAACAGTGTATATAGGCATGACATGATGCCTCTCTTGTTTATTTCTTGGATAGTCTATAGAGTGCTGATATAGGTGAGGAAGTTCAGTTTAAGGAAGGTTGCCTGTGAGCTTTGTAATTCTGATTCTAGGATCTCAGCTGAGCCCCAGTACACAAGAACAAAGCACTAAGCTCCCTGAAGTCAAAGCTGGCAAGACAGTTTACAACAACAGAGCAAATTAGACAAATATAGGTAGAAAGGCTATGGATAATGTGCATGGACAGATGAGTCATATAGAAAGAAGCAGAGACATGTGACACGAGTCAGGTCAGGGGTCCCAAGCAGGTTGCCATGCTGAGACTGGCAACCAGCTGGAGGGTAAGGTACAGGGAAATGGGGGGTGAGCAACATTGGCCATATCACTACATAGGCAACTCAGCATGTCTTGGACACTGGGGGTGGGGGGCGTTGCATGTGCTTCTGCATATATGTGTTATTCTCTCGATAAGTAAGCTGTTTCTCTTTGTTTAATGTGGAAACTCCTCCTGACTCCTCCTCTTCCCCTGTCTCTCTTGAGAAAGTTCTCTCTCTTGCCTCTTGGCCTGTAAGGGGAGAGGCCACTTTTACCTCTCTCTCCCCTATAATGAGGAATTTCCCTCTCACTCTTATGCAGCCATGATGCTGAACTTGTCAGCTGTGGCACAGGGAAAGTAATGTTTTAGTCTAGGATTCTTTCTTTCTTCTACAAGAAATTGGCATGAATTGAATCTTTTTTAATAAATGGAAGTTTTGTCTTTTCTACAATTTAATTACCTGAAAATTAATTACCTAACCAGAAATAGCACCCACCTGGAGATAAGGGCCATATTTTTTTTAATAATTTTTTAAAATAATTTTAGTATGTAAAGTGTGATAGTGCTAATAGTGATTCTCTAATATACTATAAATAACAACATGAGTCTAATAACCTAATGCCAGACTACACTCAAATACATCTATATATAGTCATAAATATCACAATAAATAAATAAATAAATTACAATAAATAGAATTAATAGATTACAAAAATATTTTCATTCCTAAGAATATCCAACAGGTGGAAAGTCCCTTGATGTATATAATGAAGAACTCCTTTAGCAGGTAAGTATGTGCAGGTAAGTCTCTATGATGTAATGTAGTATATCAAATATAGCTGGCAATAAATCACAAGATGATCCCCATAGCCGGCTAGAAAGCCAAGGAAGACCCAAAGGACCCAGCACTAATTCAAGAGCCAACGGGTATTGCCAACATATCTCTCTTTGGATCTTCCTTGGCTTTCTAGCCGGCTACAGGGGTCGTCTTGTGATTTAGCCTATGGAAGTGGCAACGACCTTCGTTGAACTGTAATATATTTGAAAACAGAAGCGGATGTGAGTTTTTGTGAGTTAAGAAGTGCATAAAAAACTATTGCTTCACGCCATAGCAGGAGATCTGGCAGTCAGTACACACGGAGCTCTGTAGCAGGACAAACAGCTGCCCCCCCCCCCCAGACATTTCAGCTCAGGAAAACGGCACTGGAGGGAAGGCTGAAACTCCTCCTCCCTCTATGCTGCTCTCTCAAGCCAAATTCAGCTCCTCAGTGTTTGAAAATGTTAGTTCCCTATATGTGACACAAATCAGAGTGGGGGACCCTCACCCAGCTTGTGTCACACATATAGTCTAGTTGAGTCCTCTAGAGATTGCCAGAAGATCATAACCTGATGTGCTGATTCTAACTGCCAGTAGTAGCACAGAGGAGGTCATTTGAGATCCTCAGTGGATGCACCCAAGCCTCATCTATTCCAGAGAAAGGAGAGGGAAAGTGAGGAAGAGTAGACGAATGTTTGTCTTTGATTATTATTCATATTTAGAGGCAGAATCATCAGAAAACTTTTCTTCCAAAAAGTGATATTTTACTTCTCATGTTCCAAGTACAAACCAGGCACCCCTCTGAGATGCTGACCCATGAGAAGCAGAGATTTCATCCTTTCCTGGGCTCCCCTGGCCCTTGTGCCAGAAAGCAGTTGGAATTTGCATGGAGAAAGGCTTAATGAAGCCCATACGGTGCGTGATGATCCTGCTGCCTGAAGGCAGTAAGTAGGGGAGTGGGACTAAAAGCAAACACATTTTTGAAAAGAAAAAATGTATTTCTTTAGCAAAAACTGAAGCATGTTATAAACCTTCCTGTTGTTGGCCTGTTGCTTCTCTCCTTGCAGGCAAAATAACTAGATCCTCATACCAAGGGGCCAGGAAAGGGCTGGTGCTCTGCAGCTGCACAAGCTTTTCTGTAAAGGTCCCATTTATATTGCCTTGGCTTGTTCTAGCTCAGAAGAAAGGTTAAGTTGCTGTCACCTCCTTCCCAGTTCCCTTTGCATAGAGCATTGCCAGCAATAGCATACTATATTCCTTGCAAAAAAACAGCATTGATTCGGCAGCTTATAGATTTAGTAGAGCACTGTTTAAGTGGCAGCCTATGGATTTAGTAGAGTACCGTTTAAGTGTTAAAAAGGTTTTTTTTTTTAAGGAAGTAGAAACGGTTTTGTCCTTTGGTGTAGTATTGGGTGCCGAGAACTTATTCTACCATTACATTTTTTTTTATGATGAGCCTCATATGTAACTCATTTGTAAAGTATTTTAACTTGATACAATTTTTCACTAGCCAATTTCTTGCTGATGTCAAGACCAGAGAATCTAGACCACATTCAGGAAGGCTGATAAGCACCAGGACTTTCCTTGGCTGATATGTGTTTCTATCTCCCATTCAAGCTTTCCTTCATTTTATACTCTAGTCTCTTTCTTCTTTCCCTGGCTAGCTTATCTTCATGTTTTTTATTCCACTTTCTCGTTCTCCTATGGCAGCCATTTTGGATTAGGTCAAGCCTCCTGTATTGGCCATTTGGGGTTAGGCTCTTCCATCTACGGCAGCCACTTTGGAGTAGTGCTCACTATTCCCCCACAATATTCCTAAGGTGCCCACAGGCCCAAAAATGTTGGGGACCCCAATCTAGGGCATTATACCCCATTGCAATCCTTCCCCCCATCAAACCTAGCCCTCCCCAGACTCCACCCTCAAAATCTACTGTCCCAAGAGGGCAACACTATCTACAGTGTCAGAGGGGCTGGTGACATTGTTAGTACCTGCACTGTAATCCTTCTCCTCTAGATCTCACAGCAGCTGCCTAGTTCCTGCTGCCACTGTTGTGTACTAACTACCTTTTTAAAAAGCTTACAACAGCTATTGTAAAGAGTAGAAAGAAAACTGATTCATTTTTAGAGATGGGCACGCACCAAAATACGAACCAAAATTCATGATGAACCAGGCTGGTTTGTGGTTCGCGAACCAGCGGTTTGTCAGATCCCATTTCTGACGAACCGCCACGAACTTTTAGGCTGGTTCATTTAGTTCATATTTTGGTTCGTCACTGCAGACAGCCTGGTGCTGATCAATCAGTTTCCTAGGCAACAGGGGATGGACTTCCTGCAGACCTTCTGCTGACCCGTAAGTGACCTTCTGCTGGCCCAGAAGTGACTTTCTGCTGACCCGGAAGTGACGATTTTCTGACTTGGATGTGACGTTTTCATGAACCAAACGAACCAGTTCATGAACTGGGGGCAGGTTTGTGAAAGTTCGTGGTTCGTGAAATTTGATGAACCATGAACCACATGGTTCGTTTTTTTTCTGGTTCGTGCCCATCTCTATTCAATCCACGACAACCATCTATTCATTTTGTTTGTTGGTTGCCTGCAGGAGTACTGGACTTGCACAAATTGTTCAGAACCAGGCCAGGACAACCCAAGGTCTAGATGGACAAGAAATGGAAAAACTTGGATATCGTTATATTTTTCTTTCCAATCCAAATTATCTGCCCCAAAGTTTTCAGTATTAAAATTAAAAAAAACTATTAAAGAAGCTGGATGTTTGTTATTGCTGTACTATGAAATACCATTATTTTGTTTCAAAAGCAGTAGTGAAACTGTCAGGAAAGGGTTAGTTTTATCAAGCTTCTCAGGACTGGCTGATGCTGTGGGGGGAGGGGGCAGGCCTAGCCAGGGCTGCCCAGTGTGTTCCCATCTGTGTTGGAGCTCATAGTAATATTTATTTTTAAAAACTGACAGCATTTTTTTGCCACTCTCAAAGAATCCCAGAGAAACTGACAAACATTGTCTGGACTTCCAGCTGAAATTGGAGGACTGCACTCCTGAAGCTGGTGGATTCTGAGAAGACTAATACTTATTACAATTACCTTCCCGCCCCCCTTCAGAGTACGCAGATTAGAAAGAGCTTTAAAACATACAGAATCATAGTGAACAGACTTCTCAATGAGTGAGTACTCTGGTCTTACTGGAGCATTTAATTTTTTTAATGAATTTGTTTTTTGCTGCACACGAGCATGTATCGACATACAATTTGAGAATTACTCGTCTGATGGATAGTGATTCAGGTAGTGAATACATCAAGATGGCCTCGAATAAAGACAAAAGTCTTCTTGATGTCTAAGGATGCATATTTTAGAAAGATCCAGAGGAGTTAGCCGTGTTAGTCTGTAGTAGCAAAATCAAAAAGAGTCCAGTAGCACCTTTAAGACTAACCAATTTTATTATAGCATAAGCTTTCGAGAATCAAGTTCTCTTCATCAGATGCCTGATCAAAACTGGGCAGATACAGAAGAGGAGGGGGAAAGAGAGAGAAACGGGAGGCTGCTGAATTGGAATTCATATGCAAATTTGACTCTGTCAAGCGGGGACTGAATAGAGACTATGAATGGTTATCACATTACCACAGGTAACAGATTCTCTTTACAGAGGCATGATCTGGGGGAGCCCAGTGACGCCTGGTGTGGGCTTTCGGGGACCACAGTTCTCTTTGTCACATGCAACTGGCAGGGAGAGCTGTGGTTACCGAAGGCTTATACTACATAGGAATTGGACACCTTCACTGCTACAAACTGACTGCACACCAAAAGGAGATGTTTACATTTCCAAGCAAAGGAATGTTTTGATTGCCTCCACGCTAATTGCATTCTGCCTTCTTGTGATTTATGACCCCTCCCTTTTCTCTCTCTTTCCCCCTCCTCTTCTGTATCTGCCCAGTTTTGATCAGGCATCTGATGAAGAGAACTTGATTCTCGAAAGCTTATGCTATAATAAAATTGGTTAGTCTTAAAGGTGCTACTGGACTCTTTTTTATTTTAGAAAGGAATCCCCCAAGGTACCTTTGGGCTCTGCTCCCTCCCCTCTCTTTCTTTCCTTGCTCCAACTATACTAAATTTACTGGTAATATGGAGGAATCTTCCTTGGTCTAAGCCTGCATATCTTAAAACCCTGCAGACCTACTTTGGAACTCCCTAGCTCCCATGAGACATCATCTTCAGGAAATGGGGATTATTTCTCTGGCAATGTCTTCTCCAGCTCTGCCCATTCAACTACTTTGGGACCCATAGTTGTGGTGGCAGCCTTATTGCTGATTGGACTCTCTGAACATGTTGTGGTGGAAACCTGCTTCAGCTGCAACTGTTCTGCTCCTGGATATAGTCTGGTATAGGATCTATACAGTAAAACAATCTGGAAATTTCTACCAACATAATCAGTACTTGAATGTTGTATGCCATGCTCACTAGAGCTACATGCAGTGCTGGGAAAAATGAAAAATCTACCTTTATTCCTTTTGTACTGAAATGTTTGTTGCTCAAGACATTTGTTCACTTGGATTACAAATTCAGATGAAGGTGTGGTTGTATGTTTGGATGTTGGTTTCCTAGGCAGCATCTAGTAGCTACAGTAGAATTCCTCTCAATTCTTTCAGAGACTGAAAGGATAAAGATACAAACCTGGACATCTTCACTTATGGAATTACTCATCATGCTTTATGAGGCTGGATTGTAGGGAATTAGCTTTTCTGACGGAAAAAAAGGCTTTGAGAAAAGTCAGCTTTATGAATTACAGCCTCCCAACAACACTGTTTTATTCAAAGTGGGAGTGAAAACAGCCTCAAGACCTTATCTTAAAGAAGGGCCAAAACATAGGGAAATCAAATGGTAATCTTTTCTTAAATGCCAAGAAGGCATCAAATTCATTATAAATCACTTTTTTCTGTTTATCCCAAGCACAGTCTTAATGTTTATTTCAAGATTATAACATACAGGTTGCTTAACTGCTCTGATACTTTATCCCCAAAGGGGATATGTACACCTGATACTGGCCACCCCTTTAAATCCAGCATAGATGTACCTTAATAGATTTTCAGTTGTTCAGAATTATTAAAGGCAGTCTTGAAATTTTGAAAGAGAAGGGATCTTAGCTGGCTTTCCTTGATCAATGGAAAGCTAGCTTCTCTTTTATGTTTATGCATGTTTATGTATGAAAGAGTTTTTGTATAAAATGTTCCTGACTGACTTGCTATTTTCTACACATAGTAGTACAGGTTTCCTTTGAGATGAGCTATAAACTGTGACAACCTGTTTAAGGTCTGTTGGCCAAAGTAACTGTATACTGAGGCACAAATTTCTTGTACAGGTACCTCCTACAGTACTGGCATTTATCCAAACCATGAATAACAAACAGTTCCAGTAAATCTCACTGAATCAAAGCCATTAATCACTGCAGAGAGAGTGCTGGGGAAAACGTCTGCCTTCACATCTCTATCTTTCTTCCCATAGGACATGAAATCAAAAATCTAAAATTGTTGTACACTGTTAACCATGAGTACTTGAGAAGATGTGTATATAGACATATATCTATATGAATGGAGCCCACTTCTTGGGTCCAAATTCACTATGGGGAAACCAAGCATCAGAGAGGAACCTCTCTTGTGGTACTTCTCACCAGGGGTCATTTCGTAGAAAAAGAGCTGGAGGAACTCATTAGCATAACTCATTAGCATAAACAATTAGCATATGCCATGCCCCTTGCCATCACTGGAAGTGTGTCATTGGCATAACTGATTTGCATATGCCACACCCCCTGACATCACCTACCCTGGCTGTTTTTGACCCAGTCCTGGCCATTCAGGATCGAAATTGGACCCAAAATGGCAAAAAGGGGCCCAAAATGGCTGAAAGGAGGCCCAAAATGGTCAGGATCGGGCTGCTGCTGAGTGGGAGAGTGATACACCACCCATCAGAGGCCCAATCTGGGCTGTTCGGCCCCAATCCAGGTTGAAATGAGTCCAAAATGGCCGAGAGTCAGGTGGGCAGGGCCACCTGACATGTAACCTCTTTGGGGAACTGACGGAACTGCATTCTTGCATGTTCCCCCTTGAAATGAGCCCTGCTTCTCACTCTTGTTCTTTATAAGTTGCAGGTTTAGGTTTTAACACCTAAATAACTTCTAGGAGATCTCTCTTCTAGAGAATCCTTAAAACAAAGGGACAAAGTTCTAAAACAAAAATAAAAAATAAACGTTCTTAAAAATATTTACAGCTAAATCTAAAATAAAATAACAACACTATTGTATACTATCTGATGTAAAACTTAGTAGTTTCTGGGTAATATGTAATATGCTGTATTTAACTACTCATGCTTTGTTTCAGCTCTTTATCAGATTTCTGTTTGTTTTCAAATGTATGCATTTTTAACCAACTTTTGACTTGGCTTACAAAAATAAGATATCTAAATTGAATCAACCATTAACCTATGAAACCTGCATTACTTTTTAAAAGAGAGAAGTGCCAATGGATGAAAATAGAAGAGGTGATGCTGGAAGATAGTTCAAGATATGCCTCTAAATATTGTGTCCATTTCTCCGAGTCTGTATCTCCTCCCTCAGCAGTGTACATAGTCTTATTTAAACAGTTGCCTCATGTTTCCAAACCTTTTGTGACAGAAAACTTGTTGGACTACCTGAATTCATCTTCTTCATCCCTTCATGTGATATTCTGTCACTACTTTGCCTGTTTCCCCATGGCTTTCAAGGAGGCTCAAATCAATATGCTAAAGAAAACCAGGCCAAAATATATAACAGGATTCCAATACCAAGAATAGCAAAATTTTATAAGAGTGGCAAAGAAAATATGTCACATTTGGCCCTCCATTAAGGCCTAGAATGAGTGTAAAATGAACACCAACTGGTTCAGCTCCACCTGTGACCAATTCCATTGCAGCAAATAGTGATACTTCAGTTTCTACAAATAACACATGTGGAAAGGAACTTTCTCTGTTTACAGTGCCTGCTGTCTCTAAGCATCTCCTTAACACAATTAATTATTTGTCCCCAATTCACTTCAAGCAGTCTTTGAAGGGTTTTGCTTCTATGCAGTTGATAGCATTCAGCATAGCAGCTAGCCAGGTATCCATTGCTTATGGCTTCTTGCATTTTATTGGAATGTATATGCCCCAAGGTCATCTTGGGCAAGTCAAACACCTTTTAAAATCAGCTACATTTCATGCTGCTTTTCTGTCTGTGCAATCAGCAATATTAACTATGTAGAGGCATTCCTCATATTATGCATGCTTAGAATTTACAGGGTTGAACTGCAGTTCCACGGGCATTGAAAAAATGCACAAGTATTTGGAATCCTGAATATGTTCAGCTTTGTGAGCCAGACAAATAAAATGACCAGGGCTGCAATAAGCTAGCCAAGCCATACAGTTTGCCTTCCCCCCCCCCACCCCCATAGTGTTGAGACAGCCAATGGAAGCCCCTCTTTTGTAAGTTAGTATTTTTTTAAGTTGAGTGTGTTGGGAAAAGAATGGAGGGAGGAGTGGGACAGCAGTGGGAAAGGAGTATGCAGTACTTGATACAAGGCACTTTTTTTAGTGTTTGAGTGCTAATTGCAATTCAAGCAATTACATCAATACATGCAATAAGTCTTATGTAGAAGGCTGGGTGGTTTGGGGAGTAATACTATTCATCCTTTTAAAGACTGTAGAGGAGCCATCGGGCTCTGGCACTTTTGCTGCTTCTGAGACAGGGAGGAATTTGTTAGGTTTTTAGTGCTGGAAGAAACAGGAACACTACATCAAGTGGCTTATTCTCCTCAGTCTTTTCTGCTTCTCTTATAATTTGTGAAAAGGAACTCTTGGATCATACTTGCAACAAGAATCAGGCCATTTCCACACACATTGAATAATGCACTTTCAATGCACTTTCGTAATCCTTTAGAAGTGGATTTTTTGTTCCACACATGGAAAATCAGTTTCAAATCTTCACTAAAGAGTATTGAAAGTGGATTATCCAATGTGTGTGGAAGCAGCCTCAGTCTCCCCAAATGACTTCTGGAGTTTACAAATCCCACTGCAGATGAGGGCTTGTGAATCTCACCTCTGGTGTCACAGTAGAATAACAGAGAAACAAATAATGCAACTTAATCTCACACTTCCCCTCCTCCATTTATTTGTCAGGTGTGACCAAGTTTTAAGTCTGGGCCGTTTCCAGACGGCTTACCGGCCCCCAGAATGTTGCGCCACGGTGCGGAGAAAATGCGAAATATCACGTTTTCTCGCGCAAGTTTTGCGCGACGTCGCGTGACATTGCACAAAACTCACATGAGAAAACGCGATATTTCGCATTTTCCCCGCACCGTGGCGCGACGTTCCGGGGGCCGGTAAGCCGTCTGGAAACGGCCCTGGTTGATTTCAGTGGGAGTGCCTCCACTTTACGTTGTCCTCATTGACTCTTTTGCATCATTCACAGGATGTGCCTTGAGGAGATTCCTTTGTTCTGCAAAGATATGGAACTCACTTCAGGGGAAATTCCCATAGGTGCAGTTTAGAATGTCAGGAGTCTCAGTACACAATACACAGACCAGGTTACCATTTTGCACAGGACTTCTAGCAGCCTTCTTAGTGCTAATCAATGTTGATACAGTGATGGAAGCATTATCGTATCAAGAATGTTCTTTTATGGAAACTTATTAATCTTAAATCTAGGTGAAGATCATGATTGAACATTTATAAGGCTCTAGCTTAAGACACAATACCTTTTTAAGGCTGCGGTCCTATGTCCGGTTAGTCCAGTTAGTGGAGACTAATTTCTGAGTAAACATGCCTAGGATCCAGCCATATGTCATTTAGACAAGGAGCAGACTAACATGGATAACTCTCTGGAATGTTATTTTCAAACAATTATTTTACCAGAAAAGAAGCCAGGTTGTGGATACCCATCCAGAGAAGAAATGAGCTTAGAGGGGAATGAAATGGGATTCTCTGGGAATTTACTATAAGGAAACACAGCGATCTCTTAAAGTAGATGAACTGTGGACTGTGGTCACAGAAGCGTTCTGTAAAAGGGTGTATTTGCTCAGCACTCATTCATTTATCTGGATATCATTGTATCTCTCTGCAGCTCAGAGAGCTGTAAATCTACCAAACAAGATTTGTGATTTTGTTGTAAACAGGAGATGCTGATTACTTCACTTACAAGCTTGTGTAATGCACACTGATACATTCATCCAGTTGTAGATTCACTAGGTGCGTTCTTGGCATTACCTTGAAAGTGACTAATAATGTTAAAAGACAACATAATTCCATGATAACAACAGATAAATGCACTCTTTCCACTGTTGACTTCATCAGCATTCACAGGAGCTAAGATCTGTCCCTATGAAAAGAATGTCCTCTCTACTTGAGATGTTGAAATATTTAATGAGAAATTTCCACATTTCAAAACCAAAGTACCCTATATGCTTCCCCTGCCACACCAGTCCTAAAAATATCAGTTCTGGTTGCTTGTACAATGTTATCAGCCCAGATTTCCTAATCTTTCTACAAATAACTCCTTCCCCTGGACTATGTGTGCACAGTTGGCTCCAATGGGAGGTATGCGTGTGTCTCCTGAGGGATAACTCACCCTCAGAAACAAACGGCCATTGACACACAACATGGAACTCCCGAGGAATATTTAGCAGCCAAAAGTAAAGGCATTTGAAACAGAGACCCGCTACATCAGATACAGATAACATGACCACAGCTTAAATTCACTGTGTTCATATTAAGAGGGAAATAATAGCACTTCATCTGAGACAGGGTGGCCATATAATATATTACATGGCTGCCCTGACTCAGATTAAGTATATAATAAGCTATTTATTTGGACATGCACAGAATGCCTTTCCCTCACCAAAGAGTGTTCACCACCAACTACAGCCATCTAGGACTGAAAGGGAGGTCTGCTAGATCAAGAAGCATAACTTCAAAGCATGTTTGACCTCTGGCACCTCTCATCTTGGAGATAGGCTGCTGGGAAACAATTCAGCAAAGAGAATTGGAATGGTCCTCATCTTGAGTAATAATACATTCATAACAGTCGAGCAAGAAATAGGGGGCTGATCTGGTGTGACCTATCATGAAACAAAGTTGCAATTTAAGGAGAAGGGAGGTTTCAGGTTCACACTCTGAAAAGACACACGCTGCTTTAAAGAGTTGTTCTAAGGCAGAATTTTACCAGGTGCAGTTGATCTCCCTCACAATAATGGAAGAGATCGCAGGTGTAGCCTCAGTAGTACACAGCAGCAGCAGTGCTCTTGCATTACCAGTACCAAGTGTATAGCATGCAACAGCAATCTCAACAAGTTGCACCCCTTACCATATACAGCCACTTTCTTTTTGTTTTGCTTGTTGTTGTTGCTGGGTCCTACCCAATAGCAAATCAGACAGAGATTGAGGAGGCTGAAGTTGGTTCCCAGTTCCTTATTTACATTTCCTATTCATGAACTCAACTACAAATATTTAGGATAATTGAAAAGATCTGCAATCCAAAATAAAGTTTGGACCACCACATGTCATACGTCTCCACATTCAGAAGACGCTGCCCTCCAAATGGACTGATGTTGTGTCCTGAACCAAAGCCAAGTTCTCATGATAGCAGCTCCAAAGTGTGGCGCCCCCAGGAAAAAAGCACATAATGAAACTGGGGGGAGATGTACCCCAAAACAATCTTTGGACCACCCCAAATCATACATCCCTACACTCTGGAGACTGTCCCCTACAATAAGACATGCACTGGTATCTGGTCCAAACACTGGTTCTGATGCAAAGAGCTTCTATTTGAAGGCCTCCAAGATCTTTGCATTTGGAAGGAGATTTGAGTAAGTAACAAAAAAGGCTGCATTTCACCTGCACCCCAAAATAAGCTGAGCAATCTCAAGAGGACAGTAATGTTTTGGAATGCCTTTGAAGGGTATAAATAAGGCAAAGGATCTTTGAAGTGGATGTGTTCCTTTTTTAATATCATGCTATAAAATTAGGCTTATCATTTGCCTGTGTATGGCCAGCACTCTCCAGCTAATTTTCTCGGTTGCCTGTCTGCTAATGCTCTGAGCAGCAGCAGAAGAAAAATAAATAAAAATAAGGATCTAGCCTGGTCGCCAGCACTATAGAATTCTGCAATTCTACCCAATATTATCATTCCAGCTTGTATCCCAAAAGTGACGAGCCAGTGACTAGGACAAAGTCTTATTTTTATTTATTCTGCTGCCTCCCCACCCTACTGCTGGGTGTGTCTTTGTGTGCGAAACAAGCAATGATTGGAAAGGCTAGCCCAATGTGACTTCACCAAGTATCTGTGGAATGTTCAAGGCCTCATCAAACAACTTTGTGAATATGATACAAGGTGGCTGTTAGTACTAGAACTGCATTTTTAAAGATATATCAGCAGCTTGTACATGCATTTTACATCATTACTAGCATGTTTTTAGTAAATGTGTCTTTTCACATTTGTGGAGTTGGCTTTTCACATAATTCTGTCATCTTATATGGTTTGTAAAAATGCCTTAGAAAACCATACACAATGCTTCTTTGGGAGTCAAAATCGTAAGTCCATTCATAGAACTGAGAACTAAAACAATTGTAAAGGTTCCAGAAAGGAAAACATCTTGTGTCTGTTAGAAGCCTGAAGATTCACATTCTTATATCCAGTGTGATGAATGCAAGGACTGGTTTCCTCCTATGTGCAAAGATTATCAATCTGTAACTGATGTGGGCCAGGTAACACTGTGGTTTTGTCCAGTTGGTGAAGCTGGCAAGAATATCATAATTACCAAGGATATAATAACTGGGGATAATATGTATGGAGTACAAACAACAGCTAGAGATGCACAACTAAATGTTGACTCGAATAATTTTGAGTATCCACAAACTTTGGTAACATTTCATGGTAATAATAGAGAACATGAACATTCCAGTAAATGTGGGCCCATGGTTTTAGAGAAGAAATCTATGCCCCAGTTCTATCGATAAGAAATGGCAAGAAAAAGTTGATCCTCATAATGATCAATTATCTGTTTCTGAGGATACTGAAATGAGTCATAGCCATGTAGAGGTAGTGATTGGAAATTCTACCTAGTAGCAAATCCTTTCCACTGGGTTACCTGTTAGCACAACCTGGGAAGTTGGAGCCTCATGTTTACCAGCATTTACAATCACTTTGAGCATAACCGACTGGAGAAAGATATACCTAGGTACATCACAATCTGGATTTAAGAACATCTGCGCAACTGTGCTGGGAGAAAAATCAGAAGTATAATACATTTTGTGTTTTTACTTTCATATACAAAGGCATTAAGAGAAAGAATTCAGGGGGAGGGGGAATCCCTATTTTGGTGGCAAAGCAAACTGCAAATTTAATGAAGAAGTTAAAATCTTGTTCTTCTACTCATTTGCACTGCTGCAAAATGAAGAAGTTAAAATCTTGTTCTTCTACTCATTTGCACTGCTCCAAAATGGAAAAGCAATACAAGAATTTGATGAACTTACTAAATGCCTCACCATAATATCTGGTAGCAAATGTCTTACAGGACCTTGTTAGGCAGTAATCAGCACTGTCTTCTCTTCCCCAGATACAAAGACATTGGCACAATTTACAGTACAAGAAAACATTTTGCTTGCTTCCACAAACTCAGAAAGAATGGCCACTGGTGTCTATATGATGGACTGCAGGAATGGCAGTGCTCAGGACATGATAGAGAGGCCACAGGGCTGCAGGAATGACAGAGAGATCACAGAAGCCATCTTCAGTGAGTTTCTAAAGAGTGACCCTTCTCCCAACCACATAGCTGCTGTGCATTAGTCATAACTCAAACTTCCCAGGCCACCCAAATAGAAGCTCTTTGTGCTGGAATCAGTGTTTGGACTGAGCATCAGTGCATGTTTTATGGTAGGCGACAATCTCCAAAATATGGGTATGTATGATTTGGGGTGGTCCAAAGAGTGTTTGGGGGTACAGCTTCCTCCCAGTTTCTGCATGTGCTTTTTCCTCAGGGTTCTTTGAAGTTGCTAGCAAAAGAACTGTGCTTTGGACCATGAAACAGCATTGGTCCACTTGAAGAGCAGAATCCCTTGAAAATGGGGGTGGTGGTGGTGGTATGGCACGTGGTACGCATCCATTCTAGTTACTTATTCAAATCTCCTTCCAAATGCAAGGTTCTTGGAGGCCGCCAAATACAAGCTCTCTGCTTTATTCATACTTTATTTTGGATTGCAGATCTTTTCAATTATCCTCAATATTTGCGTTTTGGTTCCTGAACAGGAAATGTGAATAAGGAACTGGAAACTAACTTCAGCCTTGTCAGAGACTGGTGGATTTCATATTTCAGCATCTCATATTGTTTGGTTCTGATCCATAATGCCACAGAGCATTTAATCGTATGCCACCAATTTAAGCTCATGTTTGGAAAAAAAATCCTTCTATGTCATTTGTAAAGGTACAGAATCCAACTCAGGGCTTGGCAACTTAATAAGTTGTGCAGCTTCTTAAATGTACCTGATTTTCTGGAACACAAACCTAATTTAAGATTGTAAGTTGTTATGTACTATTATTGCTATTGGGCAATATTTGATTCTTACTAGGTAACATCTAACTTAGTCCACATTCATCTAATTTTTTTTTACCAGTTCTCTTTACCTTTCAGCTATTCATTCCCAAAATGGCTTACTCTAGCATTTGGGGAAAATTCTACAGAAGTTCCAGTCAGGGGCGTGGGAATCTCCTGCCCTCATCGAGAGAGAGAGTAAACTGTTCACCCTCCAAAGCAGCCATTTTTTCCAGGGGAACTGAGAGCCAGTTTGGTGTAGTGGTTAAGAGCACAGGATTCTAATCTAGAGAACCAGGTTTGATTCCCCTGCCTCCATTTGAAGCCAGCTGGATGACCTTGGGTCAGTCACAGCTCTTCCAGAACTCTCTCAGCCCCACCCACCTCACAGGGTGTTTTATTGTGGGGATAATAGTAACATACTTGATAAACCACTCTAAGTGGGCATTAAGTTGTCCTGTAGGGCAATATATAAATCGAATGTTGTTGTTGTAGTTGTGTTATTACCCAGAATATATATACCCAGTGTTGTACCCTTCTAAGTCTATTTACTCAGAAGGATGTAGCTTTGCTTAGGATAGCACTGAAAATTATGTTTCCTACTACTCAGTGTAATGGGTTTGTTCACTTTCCCTCTCCTGCAGAGTATCTGGCTACTAATGAAATTTGAGAGGTGACAGTTGGTCCATGTAGGCCAATGATATAGGACTATGTTCACTCAGCCTTTTTCCTTAGTAACTATGAGATACAGCTGAATACAATTTGAGGAGGAGGGGTATTCAAGTTCTTGCTTGAATAATAAAAAGACTAAATATATTTATATTAATAATGTCTGCCTCCAATTCCTTGTAAAAATTAAATTCCAATTAAATTTCTGATTTCACATTACAACACATTGGCCAGTATCCTACCATTTCACTAAGCAAAGTATGAAGCTTTTCTCCAGCATGTAGAGATTTTCTTCACCTTAGAGATACCAATTATGAGTTGGGAAATTCCTGGAGATTTTGGGGGTGGAGTCTAGGGAAAGTAAGAGTATAATGCCATAGTGTTGATCAGGGTTGCCAGGACCTACCTAGCAACTGGTGGGGGTGAGCTTACCAGGTTGTTGAGGGGCTCAGCTGGCCAGCAGGGAGAAAAAAATAGTGGAATGAGGAGTATATCTTCACTGTCCCAACACACTGATGTCACTCCTTGTGCACCTGGAAATGACATCATTGGGATGCCAGGAATGCTCTACCATTTGGGGAAAATTCTAAGGAAGTTCCAGTCAGGGGCTGGGGAATCTCCTGCCCTGACCAGGAGAGAGAGTAAACCTAGTGTTCACCCTCCAAAGCAGCCATTTTCTCCAGGGGAACTGATCTCTGTAGTCTGAAGATGATTTGTAATTCTGGGAGATCTCAGAATTTGTGAAGGTAGTGCTAGTTTGGTTGATGCTTCTCTGCTGAGCTGAGCTTGATGGTTGTAGATATTATTAAGATGGATATGTGAACCGCTCTTTCTCAACGAGGAAACTAATCATCTAAACCACACACTTCAAGTAAATGGCTACTCCAGAAATTAAATCAGAAGAGCAACTAAACCCAGGATAAATCAAACAACTAAGGAAATGCAATCACCCACAGGAAAAGTGTTTTTGCCATATATCAAAGGAATCACTGATCAGATGGGAAAGCTTATGAAAAAGCACAACCTACAAACAGTATTCAGACCCTCCAGAAAAATACAACAGATGCTACGATCAGCAAAAGACAATAGAGACCCCCTCACCTCTGCAAGAGTATACCGCATACCCTGCAGCTGTGGACAAGTTTACATTGGGACTACACAGTGTAGCATCCAGACCAGAATAAAAGAACATGAAAGACACTGCAGACTTGGCCATCCGGAAAAATCAGCGGTGGTTGAACATAGCCTAACTTAAACAGGACACAGTATCCTATTCCAGGACACAAAAATACTGGATAACACTTCCAACTACTTCGTCAGATTGCACAGGGAAGCCATTGAAATTCATAAGCATAAGCACAATTTCAACAGGAAAGAAGAGACTTTAAGAATGAGTAGAGCATGGTTTCCAGTCCTGAAAAACACCAGGCTGATGAAATACTCTATATCCTACAACAGCCCAGCAGAGAAAATTAGCATATCAAGCACCAATCCATATGCAAAAGAACCTCCTCAGGATACAGTGAAGCCTCCCTCCATTAGCATTCCACACCCTGGGAAACTCTTACAGGATGACTCAGCCCAAACCCACCTTCCTGAGTAGATATAAATTACCTGCCAACATCTTCTCCACACTGTGACACTGAGAGATCTCTGTCTTTTGGTGCTACACCTCTGAAGATGCCAGTCACAACTGCTGGTGAAACGTCAGGAACTACAATGCCAAGACCACGGCTATACATCCCGGAAAATCCACAATAACCATTATTAAGGTGGATGGTGTGTGTGCCCCTGAGGAAGTCTGTGGACAAAACTTGTGATGTTGTTGTAGCTGGCCTCTGGTTGGGCTAGGTGCACATTCATCATCATCCCCAATGGTTAAATCTCCACCTGAAAAAGAAAGAAAAAAGAAATAACGAGTACAGCATTTTTGCATATACCACCTTCCTTACCCCTGAACATCTTCCCGGAGCTGCTTCTCCTAGCTTTTTTGAAAAAGATTCAAAAGGACTTTGGTAGTATTTATGCTGGGTGTCTGTTTGATCTTTTGCGGCCATCATTATGGAGTATATTTTTGTATAGATTTTTCATACGTGATATTTATTGTACAGTTTGTGCACGAATGCTATTTATTACTGTTTACATGTTGAAAATTGTTCTTAGAAATTGTCTGAAATTGTCTTGGGAATCACTGAGCACTTTATATTATTATAGCATTTAGTCACTTCATTAAATTCACTAGATTATAAAGCTGACCTCAGAGAGATTGATTAGAGAGTGCTGAATTTTTTTTTTCTCCTGGTTATGGCTTGATCACTTTGTTTTTTTGCTTCCTGCCCTTCTGGAGGTTGGCAAGCCTAGTGGTTTTCAACACCAGGGTTTTGACCTCCAGGTTCTGCACCAGAGTTATGATTGTTGGAAATTGCAATGTCTGGTGTTCTGCAGAAGCAAGAAGGGAAGAAGTGCCTTCTATGCAGGCGGCAGCAAGGATCATTTAGTGAAGACAGTGAGAGCAGCATCTCTCTTGTTTCCTGGGGGTCATTTCCTTGTCTTGTCTCCTATTGGGCTAAACAGGGCAATATCCTGCTTCTTCTCTCTCCTGCCTTATCACTCTTCTACAAGATGTAGTCAGATAGCAAGGACCCTATCTCAATCTCTCTTCTTCACTCTCAAGTATGTATTTCTTAAATAAACTTTTTTAGCCTCTTTAATCAGCACAGCGTAACTTCTCTGCTCTGTTTGCACTCTGCCAACAATGATGGCCTCACTATGTGCCAGAAAGTATGACGGCTGCTAATTATTCAGATCCATTTCAAGCATTTCCTAGACAGTCCAGATTCTGGTCTAAAACAGATCTGCAAGACTCCTCAAATTCAGCATGCAAACTACCTATGTAGTGGCAGTTTTACAAACATAGCTCATATGCCACTTTCTGAAACACTTTTGTGGCACACCAGTTGCTTCCCATATACATCCTTCCTTGCTTGGTGTTGAACATCCTTAGCCCACCCTCTGCATCATCCCCCTACCTGGAAGCAGCCCAGGAGGTGAGAATTAGTGAGCTGACACCAATGGCCATTGCTGGGCCAAGCGTTGGCAGAGTTGCTGGGGATTGGCTGTGTTTGCCCTGACCATCAGCAGGCTTCCACAGCAGTGGTCACCAGGAAATTCCCCTGTAAGTTGAATGGCCGGTCCGTCCCTATGGCCAGGTCCCAAATGAGTGAAATTTTGATTTTTTAAATACTACTTTATTTTTAATTACATAATATATTAATCTAAAGCATAATAAATAGAACCTACAGCTTTTTGAAAAACCACAGTAATCATAAATATGCAATACTTTTCCATATTTTTTGTTATAGCCTATATCTGCTGAAGTCAATAAGAGTAGCTCATTAAGGACTATATACAGCAACTCATGCTAGCTAAAAATGGATAATGCATTTTCTGCTGTTTAATTGAAATTAAAAACATGTGGTGTTCTGCAATGTCAAAAGAATAAAGGAAAAGCTTCCCAGCTGCAGTTTAGATGCTCAACCACAACAAGGACTGTAGAAATCTCTGAAATCATTTTACAACACTTGCACTGGAGAATTAGGCCAAAGTTCTCAGTCCCCTCAAGCTGAACGACTCTAATGAAAACCAAGCAAACTTGTTGTGGGTCACTAGGCACTCCAAATGACTCTGATGGCATGGCATAAAGTGAATTTTATTGAAGCTTCATGGGTGGAAATGCAATGAGCCAGATGAAGTGGTCTGGAACAGCTTGCTGCAATTCTTGGATTTGTATTATGTAATACAGTTGTACAATCTTGCATAATGCCATCATTGTTTTAGGTTCTGATCCAAAATGGCATATGCAAAGCACTTGCATGTGTGCTGGAATTTTTCTGAGAGTTCTCTTATCATAAACTTCCGTTAGGTCATACTCACTTTGCTGCTTTTCATACTTGCTTGACTTTAAAAGTACATTGGATGGATGGCATAATGAGAGATTTTTAAAGAATCTTAAAGAACCACTGGAATCTGTATGATGTAGCATCCAGTTGTCATGGTCTCCTAAAGCCTGTTCACTCTTTTCAGGAATGAGAAAGAGAGGAAGAAAACAGAGAGCTGGAGCTGCCAGTCATTAGCTCAGCCTGCTTGAGGAGGCCCTACCTCCATTCATAAGTTTCAACATTGGGATGGGTGTGGCTTTTCCTTTGGGCTGTCATTAAGATGGACAATCAGCAGTAGCAGTCTGCAAGAAACTTGGGGAGAAGACTAGAACCAAATACATTGGGTTCAGAATGAGAGTGAAGGTACCACTCTGTAATAATCTATTTTTCATGTACAATGTGTTCTTAGGAACTTTTTTCAGCTGCACTGGACACTTATAAATGAAAGGGTAAATGTACATTAAGGAAATAAATAGCAAGTCCCCCACAGACAGTTAAGTGGCCTAAGTCACTACCTCTTAACTTCAACCCCACCCCCCGCCCTGCCCAATGCATATCATGGAAACAACATAAGGAATCACATGAGCCAAAAGTTGTGAGGCCAATGGTGGGGGATTCCACATGATCAATTTTGATCGGACTTTCTGAGCAGTCATGCCACGGTGGAGTCCTACGAATCCACTTCTCCCCGATTCCACATTAGGCTTTTGTTTCACACATTTCATCGGCTCAAAGTCCATCATACGGAATTTTTGACAGGATAAAAATCGATTCCTCATCACTTTTTCCGGGGCAAGTGTCAAATGATGCACATCTTCATTTTTTTTAATTCCCCCCCCCCCAAAAAAGTTGCTACACATAAACGTTGCATCAAACTAACACATTAGAAAAAAAATTCTCACAAAAAACCATTGCTACACATAAACGTTGCATCAAACCAACACATTAGAAAAAAAATTCTCACAAAAAAAGTTGCTACACATAAACGTTGCATCAAATAAACATATTGGATAGGCCAGAGCACTTCCCGCCAATATTGTGGAAGAGTATTGGCTATTGACATTTGGAGGGAAAAATTGTTACCAATGACCCCGCGTCTATCTTTCTCGCTTTTTTCGTGAGCGGTGTGGTTTAGTGATAGGTATTATGTTGAGGACGGTCTCTTTCTCCCTCCATGAAATGCCTAGACCACTAGTTGAACACTGAAGTCCCTCCATCACACTTTCACTCTACCTCAGAAGCTGTCAGCTGTCAGCGAGCAACAAGTAACAAATTTGGCGTGTTTTAAAATGGACCCATTATTGGTCAGCTGTTGTCATGTGACACAGGATATGTTTCTGCATAGATTTGTAGAAATGTTGCAACATTTTTTTACATTTTTTTTTAAAAAAAAGAGGGGAAGGGAAAGGGTAGTGGGTGTAGCTTAGAAAACATGATTGGCCAATCAAATTAAGTTGATTCGAAGGGCGAGAGAAAAGAACAAGGGTGGGGAGAACATCAGATAAAGAATTCCGCATGATTAAAATCCCTAATCTGCTGCGCATGGACAAATAAGTTGGGGGAAAGCAGGATGGAAAAAAAACGGACAAAACGTGCAGTGACTTCGAATCTGCTGCTAGGATTGCCTTCCCACGTGTGGAAACACAAGAAAAAATCGAGGTCATTTAGAAGCTGAAGCAGGGAAAACCATTCGTGCGGAATCATCCGGTGACTTCCCCAGAGGCTTTTTGCTCTGGTTTCGGCTCCCAACTTGCAGTAGGTTATGTTTAGGATTCCACAACTTCATTGTGTACCCATTTGTGTGTGTGAGGTTTTCCTGCAATTTCTTCATGTTTTCTTAAACCACTTTAGCTCTGATGTTTCCTCCTTGTATGTAGCAGAAGTGCATTTGCCTTACATTTGGAAGCTATATTGTGTTTCAAGAGGCATCACCCACATTTCAGCACCACCATTTTTTGTGGCAGTTGGGTCGCTGAAAGTTATTGTTTTTAAAGGTACATATATAAAGTGACTCAACTATTTGTAAGGAATTAGAATATATTTGTTATTTCATTTAATTAATAATTTGTTTTTAGTTTTTATCAGTCCTTACTTCTTATTCTTTATTTATTTAACTTTATTTATTTATTTAACTTTTTAAAAATTTGTCAGCTATCAACAGCCAACCAGAGAGGTCCATTCAAGTAAGCTGATGAACAGGAGACATGTCTCTCTCTCTCTCTTTTTTTTTAAAGATTTTTATTGGGTGAGTAAAATTTAATATTACAAATTTGTTAATTAATACCCTCATTTCCATATTCCCCCACCCTTTCCCCTCCACCCTTTATCTCAGACTTCCAACAGTTTTCCAACCCGCTGTCTAAATCTACTGCTTATATCTCTTTTTCTTTTCTTATTCATTCATACTAAAATAGATATTATATGTTAAACTATAAAAAACCTAATATCAAATTAACAATTACAACATGTTTCTAATTTATCTTTTCTCCTCTTGTAAAGATCACCCTCTCTTCCCTTCTGCCAAATTAATAGTTATCTAGCACCCACATTTCTCCCTTTACGTCCCACTTCTTTTCCAAATACTGTTTTAGTTTCCCGCAATCATTAAAGAATTCCTCTGGACTCTGTTCTCTCAGCTTTCTTGTCATTTTGTCCATTTCTGCCATGTACAGCAATTTTTGTATCCAATTTTCAATAGATGGTACTTCTTTTGTCTCCCACTTCTGGGCGTACAAAATTCTCGCCGCTGTTGTCATGTAAAATAGTAATGTTCTATATTGCCTGGGAATCCCCTCCATATTCAAATTCAACAACAGCAGTTCCGGATTCTTATTTATTTGAATTTGTAAAATTGCAGTCATATAAAATGCTCTACTTATGGCTGATTGATCCATTAACGTCTTATCTTCTTCTATAATCTTAGTTATCACTCTTTTCCCCCTCCTCTTCTTTAATTGCCAAGCTAAATATTTCTCCGGCTTGTTGGCACCCTCTAATGTTTTTTGTTTTAGTTTCTTCAGTTCCCATTCCAATTCTTTGTTGTCCATCGCTTTTAATTGTTCTTGCAGAATCTTTATCTCCAGGTGTAGTTTCTTTTCCCCCGGTCTTTTCTTTAATTGAGTCTCTTTGATTTTGATCTTTTCCTGAATTTCTTTCCTTTTTTCTTCTTTTCTTTTTTTGTCTCTCGCATTTAAGTCCATTAAGACACCTCTCATTACAGCTTTGTACGTATCCCATACTTTATACATTGGTACAGATTTATTCAAATTATATTGTATAAAAAATCTGGTTTCTTTCTGTAACAAATCTAGATTGCCCTCCTGTTGCAGTAAATCTTCGTTAATTCTCCAACTAAATTTTTTAATACATTTCCCAAATCTCCACATAACTGGATTGTGATCTGAGCTTACTTTGAGCATAATTTCAACCTCTTTAGTCCATATTGCCAATTCCTTATAGGCCCAGATCATATCAATTCTCGATAGCGACCTGTGCCTTGCCGAATAATAGGCAAATTGCTTGGCTTTGGAGTTATTTCTTCTCCACACATCCTCCAAATTTTCTTGTTTTTGTATTTCAAAAAAAGATTTTGGCAATAATCCCCGTTTCTTTTGAGTCCCCTTTGTTTTCTTATCTTCCTGTAAGTTTACCACTCCATTAAAGTCCCCTGCCAGGATTATTTGTGAATAAGTCACTCTGTCTAGTTGCTTCTGTAATTCTTTAAAAAAATTGTCTTTAGTTCCATTTGGTGCATAAATCCCTACTATTAGTGTCTTTTGGGAGTTCCAAATAATTTCCACCGCAAGATATCTGGCTTCAGAATCACTAAACATCATTTTAGGTTGCAGCTCCTCCTTGATATATAACACAACTCCCCTTTTTTTCTGTTTTGCTGCGGCGACAAATTCTTTTCCTAATTTGTAATTTTTTAAGTACTTTTGATCTTGTTTTTTAACATGGGTCTCTTGTAAACAAATTATATTACAACGTTGCTTGGATAGCCAATGAAAAATAGTTTTACGCTTGGAAGGTGAGTTAAGTCCATTTACATTTCATGATATTACTTTACACTCCATAATCAAATTCTGGGTCTTTTAGGTAGGTCTTTATCATTGTCCAACAAGAACATCTCCATCTCATGCCGCGATCTGATAGTTCTCCTAATTGCTTGAAATTCAAAACTCAGACCCTCTGGAATCTCCCATCTATATCTTATATTCAACTCTTTCAAAATCTGAGTCAGATCTCTATATTTTTCCTTTCTATTAGTATTTTTTTAGGTAACTCCTTCATTATTCTCACCTTTTTTCCTTCCATTACCAGTGGGTTTTGAAATTGCTTGCTCACAATGTTTTCTTTCATTTTTTTGGTAGTAAACTGCACAATCATATCTCTAGGCAGATTTTTTTGAGCTGCATATCTTGAATTAATTCTGTATGCCACGTCCACATGTCTTACGATCTCTTCCATGGTTTTATTCAAGAATTCTGCTAATATTTCCGATATCTGTTCTTGGGCTACCTTCCCCTCCTTCTCCGGAATGCCACGAAATCTAAGTTGTCTCTCCATATATTTACATTCCATCACCGCCACTCTTTCATTCAAGCCTGTGGTTTCTGCTTTAAATGTAGTGGTTAGCTTCTCCGTCTTTTCTTCCACCTCATTAACTTTTTGCTGTGTCATCTGTAGTTCCTTCTTGACCTCATCGATCCTCTTTGTTAACTCCGCCACTTCAGATTTAATTGTCTCCTGGAGATCCTTCATCATCTCTTGTATTACATCTTTTAGTTCTTTGTTGCCTTCAGCCACTTTCTTATCCAAATTATCAAATGCCGACTGCCAGTCCTTTTTCGACATCGTAGGGCTCGATTTGCTCCACTCCCACGAGTCTGCTCTCTTTCACAATTCCGTGGCTTAAATATTTAAGTTCCCAAATTAAATTTCTTGTTTTACTAGTATTTTGTCCAAAAGTTAGCGCTTTTAACTGTCCAAAATGGCGGGCGTCTTTTCTCTATGGTTTTAAATCGAAGCTTTGCCCTTACCCTTCTCCAAGATGGCCCACTTCCGGTTGCAATGAGGACTTGCCCTTGCCCACTTTCAAAATGGCGTGCTTCCGCTTCCGCCTTTTCCTTCACAGCCGCTCTAGCCTTGCATCTCGATGTTTATGACACACTTCCTGTTCCTTCCCCGTCATCGCACCGCTACTTTCTCTCACGATGTTTCTCTGTTCCCACAGTTCGCTATCTCTTTAAACTACAGGTATGTAAATAATAATCCTTTCTTCGCCTCTAATTCTTTTCTAAACGCTTCTTTTCATACAATTCTTTTACCGGGGTGAACTTAATTAGTCCTTTTAAACTTTCTACTTCAGCTTTCTGCTTGAATTTAAATCCTCTAGTCCAATTTCAAACTCGTAGAAGAGATAGCGATCTTTACCTTGCCAGGTCTTTTCTGGGTTGTAATCACTGTTTCAGATGTTCAAATTAGTCCAAATTAGTTACTGAAGCTTGGGTACGGCGATCCTATGCCAACTCAATGACTCCAAAGCTGCTGCAGAGATTTCTGCCACCCTTCTTAGAGTGGGACCTCAAGGCTGGGAGGGAATCCTTTGCACAGAACCCCCCCTCAGCCGAGATCTACATGCCCTTGGGATCTCAAGCGTTCTTGCCTGCTCTCCACCTGAGAGCAGGGGGCTGTGGGCGATCTAGCACCCCACCAGCCCTGACAAACAGCAACTTGGACAGCTCAGCTCCCCAAACTGCGTCAGACCACCATGATTCCCAAGCCGGAAGTCAAACAGGGGACATTTCTCAATCACCTCATGGGACAACCAACCAGAGGAGTTCCTCTGTTGACAAAGCTAACCCCTGCAAGTTCAGAGGGGGAAAACTAATTGCCTAATCACAGTGAACTTGAAGAGGGGGAACTAGAATGTAATCACTATCTGGCAAAAAATGTGATGATGTCACGTGTTATGGGAAGAGCACTACAAGAATGCTACAGGAATGAGAAAAGAACACATTAAGGGACAATATGAAAGCTCCATTGACACAGCACTCCAGCAAGAACCACAGCAACAATGGAAGTGCCACTGAATTCCACTGGAAGAACATTGTTGTGTGAATGACCCCAATAAAACACAAATTATTAACAATGATATCAGGGAAGACAGCACATGTGTACTCATGGAACTGGCCTTGGCACAATCCTTGCACTAACACATTATTATCTATATATTAAAAGTATGCTTCAGTTAAGCACTCTTATAGGAATATCACCTCTTCCCAAATTCCCTGGATGCACTTAGTCCCTGACAACTTCATGGGCATACCTGTATCTCCTTTGGTCCATCCCACATGGTTACCAGGGTAATGGCTGAGCTACGGAGCAGGTCTTCTCTTCAAAAAGGCATTTTGGCTGTGAAAAATGGGGGCAGTAGCCCTCCTCAAGATAATCAGGAGCTGGTAAAGCTTGCCACCACAGACCCTCCTGCTGTCCTCCATATAGCTCCCTTGGACCTATCATGCCCCAGCCAGTAGGTGTAGGGGGTGGCATTGCAAAAAGCAAAAGTGGGACACAATGGCTCCTGCTTGAGCCACAATGCCTCCCAGCTACCTCCTTGTCATCACCAGCCCTGACTCCATTGCCAGCTGTGGAGGGGAGGCAAAACGAGGATGGGGTGACGGTGGCAAGGACTGAGATAAGAAGCACGCCAGTAAAAAAGGAGGAATGACAGCCCCTGAGTTAGCTTTAATAGTCATTTCACCCCTAGATAGCCAGTAGTAGTAGTAGTAGTAGTAGTAGTAGTAGTAGTAGTAGTAGTAGTAGTAGTAACTGCACTTATATACCGCTCATCTATATAGATTACTGCTTCACCCAGAGCAGTGAACCAGTTAGTGTTATTATTATTCCCACAATACAGCTGGGGAGCTGAATCTGAGAGGAGTGACTTACCCAAGGCCACCTACTGAGCTCATGGCAGTAGTGGGATTCAAACCAGTAGAGGGCTGATTCACAGCCAAACCACTTAAGAAACAACCTTCGTCCAAAATCCTGCTCTTCCTTGAAGCTTCCAAGATCTGCCCTGATCCAGGTAAAGAATTTTTTTAATGTAAATCTTTTAATAGATCACATTTCAGTAAAGCTCTTTCACTTTTGTTTTGAAAAAAATTTTTATTGGGTTAGAATCCGTTATTTTTACATTACATTCAATTTCCCCCAAATTTTCCATTTCTAACCCCCTCCCTTTCCCCCCCTTTTGCTGACTTCCAACAGCTTTCCCACCCTTTGTCCCTTTTCCCTTACTTCTATTAACTTCCTCTATCTAAAACAAATATACATTCTCCATTATACTAAGCAGTACATCCTTAACTACTTTTCTTGTTATATACCCAAACTGTAAATCCTTATTTCCATCTTGGATAAACAATTTATCCAATTTTCCAGTTTTAAATATTTCTATATATCATAAACCTATATATCATAAACCATAAAAATCTTACATTTAAATCAAACAATTTGACTTATTCTCTATAAATTACTCATTGTATCTTTTTATGGTAATTCTATATAGCTCATCACATAGTCAATCAATTTGACTCTTCTGTACATTCAGTTTGGTGCATTATACAAATCTTATCAAAGAAAGAAAATATTGTTGGTTACTCAATCCTTATATTTAAACCTTATCATTAATTATTTTCTATCAATATTCTATCTATTAACCTATATATATCTATATATATATCAATCTGTTAATCTAACTGCTTATAAATTCACATTTATCTCTTCCCCCCCCCCGGTAAAGTCACCCCCCTCTACATTTTATTATACTTCAGTAGTTCTCAAACTGCCACAGTTTTCCTCCCACCTCCCATTTCTTCTCCAGATATTGTTTCAGCTTCTCCCAATCTGTGTTAAACTGCCCTGAGTCCAGATTTCTCAGTTTTCTTGTCATCTTGTCCATTTCTGCCATGTACAGCAATTTGTAGATCCAATCTTCAATAGTTGGCACTTCTTGTACTTTCCATTTTTGCGCATACAAAAGTCTGGCTGCTGCTGTCATATAAAATATCAACGTCCTATGATGGGCTGGAATTCCCTCCATTCCCAAGTTTAGTAGCAGGAGTTCTGGGTTCTTATTTATTTGAAATTGTAAAATTTCACTCATTTCTCTTATTATTTCCCCCCAGTACTGCCTAGCTACATCACACGACCACCACATGTGATAGAGGGAGCCCTCATGCTTCCTACATTTCCAGCATTTATTAGAAGTGTTCAAGTTCCCTAGCGCAATCTTCTTTGGTGTCATGTACCAACGATAGATCATTTTGTAAATGTTCTCTTTAATATTAGTACATGTCGTTGTCTTCATTGTAGTTTTCCACAAGTATTCCCATGCCTCCATTGTTATTTCTTTATTAAAATTTATAGCCCATTTCACCATCTGTGTTTTAACTGTCTCATCCTCGGTATACCATTTCAACAGTACTTGGTATACCTTGGATATTCGTTTCTTGTCTTCTTTAAGAAGGGTCTGCTCTAGTTCCGAGTTCTCTGTTCGTATACCCCCCTTTACAGAGTCCGAATTATATAAGTCTCTGATCTGTCTATACTGGAACCAGTCGTAATTAGGTGATAGTTCCTCTTGCGTCTTTATTCTAAGTTTAGATGCTTCAGTTTTAGTTATTTCTTTGTACGTTAAACATTGTTGTTCATTATCAACAGCTCTCGGATCTATCACCTCATATGGAACCACCCACAAGGGAGTTCCTTCTTGTAAGTAAATTCTGTACTTCTTCCAGATTATATATAGACTTCTCCGTACAAAATGGTGCAGGAACATCGAGTTGACCTTTACTTTGTCATGCCATAGGTATGCGTGCCATCCAAAAAAATTTTTATATCCCTCTAGGGCTAATAGTTTCTTGTTCTTTAATGTCATCCACTCTTTCAACCAAACTAGGCAGATTGCATCATGGTAAAGTCTCAGATTGGGCAGTTGCATTCCGCCTCTTTCCTTTGCATCTTGTAAAACTTTTACTTTCACTCGAGGCTTCTTGCCTGCCCAAACAAAATCTGATATTTTCCTCTGCCATTTTTCAAATTGTTTAGAGTCTCTGATGATTGGTATTGTCTGTAGCAAAAACATTACTCTTGGTAACACATTCATCTTAACTGCTGCAATCCTGCCCAACCATGACAAATTCAGTCTATTCCATTTAATCAAGTCTCTCTCTATCTGAGTCCATAGTTTTTCATAGTTGTTTTTAAATAAATCTATATTCTTTGCAGTCAGTTCAACTCCCAAATATTTGACTTTGCTTGTTACTTCACAATCCGTTGTTTCCGTTAACAATTGTTGTTTCTGCTTAGTCATATTTTTACATAATATCTTTGACTTCTTTTTGTTGATATAAAAACCTGCCAAGTCCCCAAACTCCTTGATCTTATCTATCACTTTTGGCATGTTCTCCAATGGGTCCTCTACAATTAACATTATATCGTCCGCAAATGCTCTGACCTTATATGAATAGTCCTTTATTTTTATTCCACGAATTTCCTCATCTTGTCGTATTTGTATCATCAGAATCTCCAATACTAAAATAAAAAACAGTGGAGACAACGGGCAACCTTGTCTTGTTCCTTTACTAATCGTCAGTTTCTTAGTCACTTCATCATTCACCACAATTGCTGCAGTCTGGTCTCTGTAAATTTCCTTAATTGCTCTGATGAATCTTTCTCCCAATTGTAGCTTTTCCATAGTGGCAAACATAAAGTCCCAGTTTAAATTGTCAAACGCCTTTTCAGCGTCAACAAAGAAGAAACCAACCTCTTTATCACAACGCTTGTCATAATATTCAATAGCATTGATCACTGTCCTTAAGTTATCTCTTATTTGTCTGTCTGGCAAAAAGCCTGCTTGTTCCTCTTCTATAACTTCCGAGAGCCATCCCTTCAGTCTCTCCGCCAATATCTTCGCAAAAATTTTATAGTCATTGTTAAGTAGCGATATAGGTCTGTAATTTTTCACGTTAGTCAAGTCTTGGCCCTCTTTTGGGATCAATGATATGTTCGCTTCACTCCAAGTGTCTGGAATCCTTTGATCCCTAAAAACTCCATTCATCACCTCTTTTAGGAATGGTGCCAGTTCATTAGCCATTGTCTTATAAAATTTAGCCGTAAGTCCATCTGGCCCTGGCGCCTTTCCTAGATTTGCGGATTGTATTGCCTTGCTTATTTCCTCGTCAGTTACTTCACTGTTCAATTTATTTCTCCAAGCTTCCGAGATTTCTGGAAGTTTGGTTTTCTCCAGATATGTCGCTATTGATTCTTTATTTACTTCTTTCTTATTGTACAGCTTAGCGTAAAATTTATAAAAGGCTCTACTAATGGTAGTCTGCTCCAGATACGTTTTGTTGTCTTCGCAAATTTTATTTATTATTTTCTTTTCCCTTCTCTTCTTCAATTGCCATGCCAGGTACTTCCCAGGTTTATTGGCACCCTCAAACGCTTTTTGATTCAGTCTTTTAAGATTCCACTCCAATTCTTTATTACTCATTGCTGTTAGCTGCTCTTGGAGTATTTTAATTTCCTGGTATAATTTCTTTTTCCCTGGTCTCTTTTTTAGCTGTATTTCTTTGGCTTTTATTTTCTCCTCAATCTCTTGTCTTTTCTCCTCTTTCTTCTTTCTTGCTCTACCATTTAAGTCCATTAGTATGCCCCTTATAACCGCCTTATAAGCATCCCAAACTTTATTGGTTGGTACTTCTTTATTCACATTATATTGTATAAAAAACTTTGTCTCTCTTCTCAATATTTCCATATTCTCTCTTTCCTGTAACAAGTCCTCATTTATTCTCCATGCTTTCCTCTTTCTCCTTTTTCCTAGTTTCCACATAATTGGGTTGTGATCTGAGCCTACCATCGGCATTATTTCTACCTCCTTAGTCCATAACGCTAAGTCTTTTGAGGCCCAGATCATGTCAATTCTTGATAATGTAGAATGCCTTGCAGAATAAAAAGTAAACTGTCTACTTTTAGGATATTCTCTCCTCCATACATCTTCGAGAGTCTCTTGTTGAATCAACTCAAAAAAGAGCTTTGGCAATAGTCCTCTTTTCTTTTGTGCCGTTGTAGTCTTTTTATCTAGTTCCAAGTCTGTCACTCCATTGAAGTCTCCAGCAAGAATTATCTGGTCATATGAAAGGTCATCTAAATGCTTCCTCAAATCCTCAAAGAAGCTTTCTTTTGCACCGTTAGGTGCATAAAGTCCGACTACCAACACTCTCTTTAAATTCCAAGTACATTCCACTGCTACAAATCTGGCTTCCACATCTCTCATAACAAATTTTGGCTGTAGCTCCTCTTTTATGTACAACACCACTCCTCTTTTTTTCTTGTTGGAGGCCGCTACAAATTCTTTGCCCAATTTTCCAGATTTTAAATATTTTACATCCTGCTTTCTAATATGGGTCTCTTGCAAACAAACAATATCACATTTTTGTTTTAGTAGCCAGTGAAAAATATTTTTCCTCTTATTCGGTGAGTTTAGTCCATTTACATTCCAAGATATTACTTTACATTCCATGCTCATAATCTTGTTGGTAAGTCTTTTTCATTGTCCTTAATAAATCGCTCCATCTCTCGCTCAGATCTGATACGTTTTTTGACCCCTCCAAATTCAAAGGACACTCCTTCTGGTAACTCCCATCTATACCTGATTTTCATGTCCTTCAAGATCTGAATTAGCACTTTATATTTTTTCCGGTCCAATAACACTGACCTAGGTAATTCCTTCATTATAATGATCGTCTTGCCATCAATCTCCAATGGATCTTGAAACTGTTTTGTCACAATCTTCTCTTTCATATTTCGTGTCGTAAACTGCACAATCACATCTCTTGGTAGTTTCCTCTGGGTTGCAATTCTCGAGTTCACACGATATGCCACATCTAGGATAGCCACAACTTCCTCCTCCTCCTTCCCCAGGTATTCAGCTAACACCTCAGTCATCTGTTCTTGCGCTGACTTTCCTTCCACTTCTGGCAAGCCACGAAAACGTAGCTGCTTCTCCATGTGTTTAGTTTCTGCAACTGACATTCTCCCCTTCACCAGTCTCATCTCTGTTTGTTGCGTGTCTGCTAAATTCTCCATTGCGTCTTCTACTGTTTTAACTCTCTGCTGCGTTCCTTGTAGTTCACTTTGTATTGTTTCCATACCTTTTTTCACTTCTGACAGCTCCGATTTTACTGTCTGTGTAACCTCTTTAACCTCTTTAATCAGTTCCAGTTTTGTATCCTTAAGTTCTTTAATCACATCTAAAAGTTTTTTATCCAGGTTTTCTATTGCCGATTGCCACTCTTTTTTTGACATCGTGGGGCTTGCTTTAGCTCGCTCCCACGAGTCCGCTCTCTTCCTTAACTCCGTGGCGTAAAATTTAAAGTCTTTTTATTTTAAATGTCCCGGTCTTCTTGCAAAAATTAAATTTTAAAGAGTCCAAAATGTCGGGCGTCTTTTCTCTATGGTTTCTCTATGATTTTGTAATCCAAGATGGCCTACTTCCTTTTCCGCTGAAGCCGCGACCCTTCCCCTTTCAAAGATGGCGATTCCCTTCTTCCTGCCCTCCTGCAAGGGCCGCTTCTCTCCAGCCACTCTATTGTTATTACGCACTTCCTGTCTCCCGTCTTCCCACAGCAGATCTCGCGATGGTGTCTTTTTCTCACAGCTCCAAAGCCACAGGTATTCAAAACAATAATCCGTTTTCTTTAATAACTTCTTTAAACTTAGTCTCTTTTCAAATACAACTCCTGCCGAGTCTTCCCCTCCTTTTCACTAGTCTGTTGCAGTTTAAAAATCTACTTTTTTTTCCTCTCTGTTTTTATCAATCTGTCCCGTATCGGAAGATAATGATCTTTACCTTCTCTTCACTTTTCTCGGGTTGTAATCGCTGTTTCGATTTTAAGTTCTCCTCTCAGCTTCTTCCCCCAATCGAAGCTTGGGTATGTAGGTCTTATGCCAGCCGAATTGGCCCCAAAACTGCCGCAGAGATTGTAGCCGACCCGTCGCAAGGTGGGACCTCAAGGATCGAGCGGGGACCCGTTGTGTAGAGCCCCCCCTCATCCGAGATCTATCTCACCCTAGGGTCTTGAGCGTTCTTTGCCTGCTCTCCGCCTGAGAGCAGTCGGCCGCGGGCTATTTTCACCCCGCCGGCCGGTTAAAACGGCAGTCCGGTCAGCTCCGCAAGTGGAGCTGCGTTAGACCTCCATGGATCCCAAACCGGAAGTCGCTCTTTCACTTTTGTTGGCTACCTGAAAGAAGGGATGTCCAGGTAAGCTTTGCTTATCTTCTGTTTGATGATCATAAAGTGGGAGCTGATTCTTCAGTGATGGGTTCAACTGTTCATTGACACATTTGTGGCTGTTCATCAAGCTGCTTCACTGTGTTCTTTTACCAAGCAGACCGAATAGCACAGTTGGCTTTTCACATAGGTGTGTTCTCATACTTCCCAATAGAATTATGCTATCTCTCCTCCACCACCCTTTTGGCATAACTGCTCCACTCATCAGGCAATTGTTTAGACAGACAGTTAAAATCAGTCACGAATCATATACATCAGCCATAAATGAATGATGTGTTTAATAAAACCCTACCCTTTGATGTTCATCTAAGTAATCCCTTGCGAGGTTAATGGCTGGCAATCAGTATGAATCAGCAGCATCTTTGCTCGTGTGCAGTTTTACAAAAACCCAGTACAAATCTGTTCAGCAGGCATTCACATGAGGCAAAAAGGCTGGGTGACTGGCTCATGTCTGATCAACACCTTCCAATGGATTAAGTTCAACTGTCAAACACATTCATGGCAAAATCTGCAGCATCCCAACCTGAAAGCGTTTTAGGGTTTTTCAACATAAAAATACTGTAGAGAGCTGTGAAGCCCCCAGGCCAAGGGCCACGCCCTTATAGGAAGGGGACATATTTTCTCCACACAGTCAAGGATGAAGCAACACCCTGGAACTGCAAAGCTTTCACATTAATGGCTTGGTTCCTTTACATCACCCTTTCCAGAGACTAACTACCACCCTATGGTCCAGCCAGTTCACATCTTCTTATAGGATTGCCAGCTCTTGGTTGGGAAATTCTGGGAGATTTGGGGTTGGGAAAGAGTGGGAAATAATAAAGACACCAGAGAACAATATTTTAGAAATGAAAACATGGCAATATCATGCTTTTATTAACCCTTTCCCTGCCAAAATACTCCCAGAACGCCACAGAACAGGCCGGAACGGGCACTAAAGAAATGATAGGACCAAAAAAAAAAACAGTGGGAAGCATTAAAGGTACTGGAGAAGAAGATTTCAGAAATGAAAACACTAAACCGGCATACTTTTATTAACCCTTTCCCTGCCAAAATGCTCCCAGAATACCATGGAACGATATGGTAAAAGCTGGAACAGGCCAGAATGGGCCAGAATGGGCAACAAACAACTGGCAGTACCACACACAAAAAAACAGTGGGATGTGTTAAAGACACCAGAGAATAATATTTTAGAAATGAAAACATGGCAATATCATGCTTTTATTAACCCTTTCCCTGCCAAAATGCTCCTGGAACATCATGGAACAGGCTGGAACGGGCACTTAAGAAATGCTAACACCACAAATAACAGTGGGAAGGATTAAAGACACAAGAGAACAATATTCTATACATGAAAACATGAAAATATCAGGCTTTCATTAACACCTTTTCTGCCAAAATTCTCCCAGAACACCATGGAACAGGCACTAAATAAATTCCAATACCACAAAAAACAGTGGGAAGCATTAAAGAACCTGGAAAACAATATTTTAGAAATGAAAACACTGAACTATAATGTTTTATTAACCCTATCCTTGCCAAAATGCTTCCAGAGCAGCACAAAACAGGCTGGAACAGGCACTAAAGAAATGCTAGTACCACAAAAAAATGTGGGAAGCATTAAAGACAAAGTGGCCTGGAGCTATGGTTACCAACAGTTGTGGAGAAAAATATCTTACCCTGGAGGTTACAATCCATCTAAACTAGCCATCAACTCTTCCACTTGCTCTGACATTGTACAAAAACTGTCTGAAATATAGGGTTGCCAAGTTCCATAAAAAGGTAGGGATGAGAATGGGTGAGTTCTGGATAGTTTGCCAGATTTTCAGGAGGGGGGAGCAATGGAGAATTGGATCGGAACAGCAGGGAGCAGGGTTTTCTACAGTGGCTCAGGGTTTTAAGTGCACCCAGACCAGGTTTTAAGCACCCCCCCCCAATCGTCTAGAGGTAGCCTAGGGCTTAAAACATGGCTTCAAGCCAATAGGAGTTGCCTGGCTGAAGGCTCCAACTAACAATCAAAAAGAGATGTCCTATTAATATATATAATCAACCAAACAAAGGAAACTGCCTTAAGCATTGCTCCCTATAGACCAATTCAGTCAGTGGGTCAAAATGAAGGTGAGTAGAACCATAATGGAAAGGGTGTGTATATGAACATTGAACAGTGAATGAATGTGAAAAAACCAGTGGTCCTACAGATATGAGGTGGTGGTCCTATAGATATGAGGGGTCAAGCCCCTGGGCCAGTAGGCAGGGCCTCCAGCCCATATCCAGCGGGCGGGACCTCAGGGCGCTGCTTGGGCAGGGCCCTGGGGTACGGCGTGGGCAGAGCACGGCATAGCCTGTCTTTTATCTTTTGTCCCCATGTCCTCCATCCCTGTCCTTGTCCGGGGATGGGGATCATACATACACACACAAGAAAACTAACAAAAATACAAATAAATAAATAGTATGTACATAAATCTTTGAAATAACTTTTTTGAAATTAGAATTTAAAAACCACCAACTGTTAAAAATTGTGGGGAAACAAAAACTTGAGGGGTCTTCGGAGGACAGTGAGGACTATGTCCCCTGCAAATTTGGTGGGTATTGGACATTGGGAAGGTCAGTTTGTAACCCCTCAAAGTAGCTGCCTTCCAACAGGCAGTTCCGTTTTTGCCACTGTGAACAGAAAAGGACAGCAAAGGGGGAACACATGGTTTGTGCCTTTCCCAGGGTACAATCTCTCTGAAACTTGGGGGGGGGGGGTCCTTCGGAGGACGGTGAAGACTATGTCCCCTGCAAATTTGGTGGGTATTCAGCATTGGGAAGGTCAGTTTGTGTGATGTTTAAAGGACCCTGCCCCTTGCACATGGCAGGGAAGGGCCTTTTAAACTATCAGCTGGCAGGCGGCCGGGGGGAATTCCCCCGGCCACCTGCCAGCTGATAGTTTAAAGGGATCTTTAAGGGGCCACGAACAACGAACATGTTTGTGAACAGGGTCATGTGCGTTACTGTTTGTTGTTCGTTGTTCGTGGATGGCAATGAACAACTAACAGCTTGTTCGATTTTTTTTTCTCGTTTGTGCCTATGTCTATTCAGGAGTCAAACAGGAATAATAATCTTAGTTTATATGGTTTCCATTTGTTTGGGTTCAATTCCGGAGGAAGAACAGTAAAAGAAATAAATATGTCAAAATTTGATACTGATGTATCCTTAACTGTGGAATGCTAAGAGTAATTGACTGAGGCCATTGATTGATACCCTGCCATCAGTCTCCTTTCAGGCATAGAGGTGAATCTAAATGATTGTTCCTTGGAACAGATGGGCATGGAACCAACTGGAGCGGAGGGGATCCAGGAGTTAGTCCTAAGTAATGCTCAGAACCTGATGTGAGAGGCAGAGCTGGTTGTGCCCACTGGGAACAGTAATCACAATTCAGTGGAGTGCAACTTATATGTGAATGAAAGGTTGACCAAAATATCCAACCAAAATCTAATTTTAAACATTTCATTTTAGAAGGTCAAAGTTCTCAAAAATTCTAGGGGTAGTCAAAAGGAAATTTAGAGGGAAGGAGGATCTAATCACTCGATGAGGCGTGGTCTCCATTATTCCATACTAGCAAGCATGGACTCCATTATTTTCTATGGGCAAGCATGCTGTCCATTATCCCCTATGGGCAAACGTGGTCTTCATGATTCCCTATGGGCAATCATGCATTCTCTATTGGCAATCATGTATTGTCTATGGGCAATCAGTGCCTTAGTTTTAGTATGTCCCCTGAACTCCAGTGTCTTTAATGCTTCCCACTGTTTTTTGTGGTACTAGCATTTAGTTATTGTCCATTCCAGCCCACAGTGTTCTGGGATCATTTTGGCAGGGAAAGTCCTGATATTTCCATGTTTTCATTTATAGAATATTGTTCTCTTGTGTCTTTAAGGCTTCTTGCTTTTTTCTGGTGACAGCATTTCTTTAGTGCCTGTTCCAACCTGTTTTGTTCTGTTCCAGGAGCATTTTGGCAGGGAAAGGGTTAATAAAAGCATGACATGTCCATGTTTTCATTTCTAAAATCGTATTCTGCAGCGTCTTTGATACTTCCCACTGTTTTTTGTGGTACTAGCATTCCTTTAATGCCCATTCTGGCCTGTTCCATGCTATTCCAGGAGCATTTTGTCAGGGAAAGGGTTAATAAAAGCATGATATTTCTATGTTTTCATTTCTAAAATATTGTTCTCCACTGTCTTTAATGCATTCCACTGTTCTTTCCACTACCACTGTTTGTTTAATGCCCGTTCCAGCCCATTCCGGGTTGTTCCAGCTTTTACCCATCCTGGAGATTAGTTGTAATTCCAGGAGATCTTCAGGCCCCACCTGGAGACTGCAAAGAGAAGAAGAAGCACTCTTAGTAGCAATATCCAAAATACACAGTGGAAAACAACATCTAAGGGACTTAAAGGAACATGAACATAGCAAAAAATTAAGGATATAATAAATGTTTCTATTATGAATATTACAAATATAAATATTAATTTTCTGTGATTTATAGTGACTCAGTGCAAATAAATACAAAGATATACTATATACAAAAATAGAATCTCATACAATATTTAATGAAAAATGCAAGGATTAACAATAACATTCAAAGGCAACTGGCCAAAAGACAAAAATCTTATCAATGTCTCTTCCTCCAAATGGGTTTCTTCAAATACAGGTGCAAAGATGCCGGAGCAGACCAAAATGACTTGCCGGACATAAACAGTTATAGCAACCTCTATTGTACTCAATTAAAATATAATCAGGATTTCTTATATCTTTTTCTCTTTCATACAGGTGAAACAACAAATAAGGCAAGCTTCAAAGGACCAAAGACCCGACAAGGAACCAGCCATCAAACACACTTGTTTCCAGAGTAAAGCTTCATCAGGGGTCATCAGACTTTGCCACCATGTATCTGCAATAAAGTATATTTCTAATAAAGATATAAATTAATTAATGTGTCTCATCTTTTAATTGTCTTTTTGATTTCGAACTCACCAACACTGACTCATAGTAATTTTCAAGCGGCAGCAGGACGCACTCTCACATTGGCTGCACACAACTGATTAACAGTAAACCACAATTTAAAGAAACATCTTAAAGGTGCACCTCCCCATATAGAATACAATAGTAGTAAATTAAAGGTATGCATACAGATTACATTAAAGGTATACATACAAGTTACAGAAAACATGAAAGACTAAATTCTTGATTCAAGCCAGAAGGAGCCAGTTTGGTGTAGTGGTTAAGAGCATGGGACTCTAATCTGGAGAGCTGGGTTTGATTCCCCACTCCTCCACTTGAAGCCAGCTGGGTGACCTTGAGCCAGTCACAGTTCTCTGGAGCTCTCTCAGCCTCACCTACCTCACAGGGTGTTTTGTTGTGGGGATAATAATGACATACTTTGTAAACTGCTCTGACTGGGTGTTAAGTCGTCCTGAAGGGCGGTATATAAATCGAATGTTATTATTATTATTTTATTATTATTTAGGTAATGGATCCATCGAGACTCCCACTGCAATAACATTTGTGAAATTCTTTGCAGGGAGCTGTTAGGGGCCATGCATAGGATCATGTATTTAAATTTATTTTCTCTATGTTTCAAATTGGAAAAGTGATCTACTAAAGGGGCATCTGCTACTTTATTTCTGATCCATGAGATGTGTTCTAAAATGTGTGTCTTGACCGAGCAACTGGTATTACCCACATGTAACATATTGCACAGGCATATAATTAAATATACTATGCCCTCTGTTTGACATGTCGAAAAAGATCTCAGGGTGACAGTATTAGGCCCCTGGTTAACCATAACACTAGGCCCACATAGTACTAGATGGCAAACTCGATGCCTTCCACAAGGAAAATGTCCTGTAATATTGAGGGTAGGTGTGGAAGAGAAACATTGATCAGAATGTATAATGAGATCTTTTAAATTCCTAGTCTTCCTGAATCCTATAGTGCGGGGTCTTTCACAACCAGGAATGTCCTGTATAAAATGCCAATGTTTATTAATGTTTTTTTAAAAATATTATTAGCCATAGTAGTAAAATCCAACCCCATCTGATTCTCAGTTCTGACACTGTCTGCTTGGGGTTCTTCTCTTTGAATCATATCCACTCTCTCTTGAGAAAGCTGCAAAAGGGTTGCCAGATATCCTCTGTTAAGGAAAGACTGGTGCAAAATGCTGCAATCCCTGTAATAATCTTTCGGATCAGTAGAATTGAGTTTAAGGCATAAGAATTGCTCAAATGGAGTATTATCCTTAAGATTTGGGGGGTGAAAGGACCCATACTCAAGATAAGGGTTTGACTTGAGGATACTCAAGATAAGGGTTTAACCCCTATATGATTAGAATTAGTATGATACACAGATAAGTTCAAAAAATTAACAGAATAACTATTAGACTCCCAGGAATATTGTATATCAGGATCTATTGAATTTAACCAATTTCTGAAATCAGCCAGTTTGATGTAGTGGTTAAGAGCGTGGGACTCTAATATGGAGAGCTGGGTTTGATTCCCCACTCCTCCACTTGAAGCCAGCTGGGTGACTAGTCACAGCTCTCTGGAGCTCTCTCAGCTCCACTCACCTCACAGGGTGTTTGTTGTGGGAATAATAATAGCATACTTTGTAAACCACTCTGAGTGGGCATTAAGTTGTCCTGGAGGGCAGCATATAAATCGAATGTTGTTGTTGTTATTAATTCAGGACCTTAATTCAGGATCAGGATCAAAGATTGACAAACGTTCCAGATGCTCCATATACAAGTTGGCCACACTAGGAGCTGCTGCACAGCCCATAGACACTCCTTTTATTTGTAAATAAAATTGGGACTGAAACCTAAAGTAATTATATTCCAACATCAAATCCAGCAGCTGTAATAGAAAATGGATCGAGGTGTGTGTGTTTATTTTCCCTTTGATTTATAGAACGAAGACACATCAAATGTCATAAAAACTTCGTTTTCCTTTATGTATCTACCCTCAACCTTCTGAATGAAACTCTTGGTATCCTTAATATAGGCAGGCATAGACATCACAAAAGGCTGTAGAAAGGAATCAATGTAAATTGCACGGGGTTCAAGAATGGAGTTACTGCCAGAAACTGTGGGTCTTCCCGGCAGTGGAAAGGACTTCTTATGGATCTCTGATAAAATATAAAATACTGGTACCCTGGGCATCGGGTTAACTAAGGCTCTATGTAGACTTTCAGTGATGTAACCCACTAATAAACCCTCATCAGCCACAATATTAATTAGAGCTGCTATTTTTTTGGTTGGATCTTCAGGGATAGATAAATAGTTATGTCTATCATTAAGCTGTCTATTCACTTCATTTAAGTACATTTCTGTATCCATAATCACTATACCTCCCCCTTCATCTGCTTGTTTAATAATGATGCTGGTGTCTTGATCTAAATCTCTAATTATGTCATGGTCCCTTTTAGACAGGTTATACCTTTTAGACAGGTTATACGCTTTTATCCTTTTATTTATTTATTTTTTAAAACAATTTTATTGGATGGGTTGAAATACAGTTCATTCATATCTTACAAATACATTCCCCCCTATATCCATAGATGCATCCCAACCCCTCCCCCTCCCCCCTTTTCTGTGCAGACTCCCGACAGCACTACGGTCCCGTATTTTCTTATCATTTGTTCTATATTGCTTTTCATTTGTCCCTACTAATTAGAGGTAAAATCCTAACTTACTATTTCTTAATACAATTCTGTAACTATTAATAAACTATCAAAAAGCGATCAAAACATATTTCTTTTGCACATATAGATTTCTTCAAACCATTCATTTGTAATTCCCATTTTTTTTAACATACATTTACCTTAATATTTTCCCAATCCTTTAATTTAATTTATTCTCTACTATAACACTTAAAATTAACAATTTAACCTTTCTCTTAGTTCCTTCTACAATTTTGTATATAAATTTACTTAGTATCAATTTGCATAATTAACTTTACATTACATTTCCCAATTTTTTCATTTGTCTAAAAAAACTTTTAACAATTTAACCTTCCTCTTAATTCCTTCTACCATTTTATATATAAATTTATTTGGTATCAAGTTACCTAATTAACTATACATTACATTTCCCTTATTCAATTTATCTTAATTTACTAATTTCTTCAATTAACTTTTAATCTTAAAAACAACATACATTCCAATTTCAAAAAGTAAAAAATAGACTCTTCAGACTTTAAACTGTGGCCTTAGTCTTTTAAGTAACTCCCACTAGTAACTTGATTCTTGTATTCATATTACTTTTCCCGGCTTTCTTCTTCACTTGAATTCTTCTATCACTTGGTAGCTTCTTCTGCTTGAAGTAACTGGGGATGGTTCTCTCTTTCATGCTTGTTGCTAATCCTTGCACTTGATTCTTTAAAAATCCTAGTAGCTCTTCATTCAATTCTTCTTGCAAATGCTGCTCCGTTTCTCCTCGCCCCTCACGTTTTTGTTGCTTGCATCCTGCTGTTTTGTAGTCTGTTTCTGCCGCCTGCTTCTCTCTTTGCATTGTCTGCCTAGCTGCTTGCTCCTCATCTCTCGATTCCACTTCTGTTTTAAATGTATCCTTAATACTTTTAATTAGACTTTCGTTCATTTCCCAAATAAATTGTATTAATACTTTGTGACCCTCTGCAACTTTTTCTCCCAGCGATCTTATAGCCGATCCCATAGCAGCCTGCCGTTCCTTCTCCACTCTCTTCAAGCTTACACTAGATTCCCCCCCCCCAACATCTTCTTTATCTTTTGCTTTAAATATTCGTATTATTTTAATCTCACCAGATATCGGGCGGAGAGTCTCTATGGCAACTCTATGGTAGTTCAAAGTAATGAATATCCACTTCCTCTTGCCTTCTCACTGCTATATCTCGCGTTGTTTCTTCAGGGTCTTCTTTGCTTCCTTCTTCCTGCTTTTCCAAATCAGGCCTCTCTAGGCAGTTCCACTCGGTGTTCTTCTTGCATTCCGTTCTCTCGCGATATTTACTCAGCCGTTCCTCCACCTCCTCCCCTTTTCTCACAGCCAGCTATCTTTCTCCAAACCGCAAGTATGCATAAACAAAAGTTATTTTCTCTTCTTTTGCACCTTATAATCTATCAAATTTCAAATCTTCCTTCAAGTTGCCTTGCTCCTGTCTTATTCTATCATCTCAGTCCACAATTTTCATTTTTAGTAGAAATTTTCCTTCTCTTTTAAAATCTGAAAGCCAGATAAAGATCTTTTACCTCGATTTGTTCCGTTTGGGTCTTTCGTGCTGCCTCATTCATTACCAATTAGCCAAATCTGGTTCTGAAGCTTGGATCCTGGCGGGCTTATGCCGAACAACGACTCAGAGAGTGCTGCAGAGATGTTAGCTCGCCCTTCTTTGAGAGTACCTCAAAGCGATGTGGGAGATCCATCATCCTGGACCCTCCCCCCCGCTGAGATCTCACTCTCTCTGGAACTTGTAGCATTCTGGCTCCTCTCCTACCTGGAGAGGAGTGGCAGCCGGTGATCTGAGCACCTGGCCTGCCCAAAACAGTCACTCTTGATGGTCCAGCTCCCTGTACCGCATCAGCCCGCCATTGGCCAAACCGGAAGTCCGGTTATACGCTTTTATTCTGATGCTTCTCTAAATTGGAAATATCTTTATGAATCATTATATCAAAAGTTTCAATTCTTGGGTCATTGACATTTGGAACAAAGGTGGACTTTGGTTTAATACTTTGGTCTACATTGGGATCTGATGGATGATCAGGAAAAAAATAATCTTAACCTAATCTGTCAAAGGAGCTCCTGCTCTGGCAGCTGCAGCTTTTCTGCAGGGTTAAGGTAGAGGCTAGGCCCTCTGCCTGGATCAGGTGCAAAAAGTTCCTCTTGGCTGCTTTTGGGGCCAGGCCCACTGAACTCTGATGCTTCAGGAGGTGCAGTTCCTTTCCACTCTGCAAAGGCCCCCAGGACTGCCTGTTCACAGCACCTCTCAGTCTTTGGTTAGCTGCCTCCCTACTTTCTTCAGCTTGGGACAGCCTCTTCTCATGCCCCCTCCCATCTCCTATTTCCTTGCTGTTATTCTCAGGCAAGACCTTCCTCACAAGGAGGCCTTCCCCAGGCAAACCCTTCCCCTCAAGGAGGCCCTCACACAGAGGAGTCTTTTGCTCCACAGGGAGCTGTTTTTGGTGAGCCTTTCTTCTGGCTGCTCCTCCCTTGCTGTTGCTACCTTACCTGGCTCCCCTCTCCACTCTGCCACTGGGCGGCTCCTCTCCTTAGAGCTGTGCCCCTGCTCCACCCCCTCTTCCCCAAACATAGGATGCCCTGGGCTGTAACAAGATCAAAGACTTTTCAGCAGAAAATGCTAAGTTTTTCACACATGGTAGAGCTCTTGCACTAGTAGAAGTAGAAAACAAAGGTTGTGTTGCCTGCGTGTTCTAAATTAACTCCAATATCCCTACACTGTTTGCACAAGAAAGAGTATAAGATATTTTCACAGGTCAGATTTAAAAATTAGTTGAAAGAATTGCATGCAAATTGTCTGGCACTGCCATGTATGATCCACAACATTTGAGATATATGGTGTTAATTAAGATGCAGATTCAGCCTTTTATGCTTTGGCCTACATCTTCAAAGTCCTCCTTACTACTCTAACAGAACATGTTTGCTTCTACATATAGGATTGTCCCTGAGCACAAATACTGTGTCCTCTCTTTACTGACATTTTCCAGCAGTCTATGTTTTGTTGCACAAATATCCACTCTTAAGTACACCACTAGGAATCTATTGTGTACTGTGTCAATAAATTTAGAAAGTCAAAAAGACCACTTCCTGTTTGACAACATGGCTCCCAGATGAATGGTCTCTTAAGTGTCTCTTTATAAGTAATTCCTCCCCATTGGCAACAATACATTGAGGATAAATGAGACAATGTTGGATCATGGTTTGAACAGATCCCTGACCCAAATAAGTTTCAAATTAAAATTGCATAAGGATGATTTCATCAGAGTAGAATAGAAGGCTTACCATGCCTGGGTAAAAGATGCCAGAGTAGAATAGAAGGTTACCATGCCTGGGCTGCCGGAATTTCAGTACTGTCTGATCCTGCTTGATTGCAGCTGGAAGGCTATTTTTGGGGTGTGCTGTGTTCCAGGTGTCATATTAAAAATCAACCCTGTTTATTGCATGTTTGAGTGCATTTTTGCCATTGCTAGTGGTATGCTGAATTATCAACTGCTATTGGGTTCAGCTTTTGCAAAACCTTATGAATTGTGCTGCACAGCGAAAACATCCCTCTGGCTGGGAGATTAGAGATTACAACATTATATGTTGTGCTGCTGTAATAGCTTGCTTTCATGTCTATCCTGTATGTTTATGGTCTTGCATGTTGCCTCCCATAATACAAATGAATCTCTACAACATCGGATCACTGGGAACCTGATGCTATGTCAAGCACTGAAACTGCCAAACATTGTGCAATGGTATTGACATTGTATAATTTTTACACATAGTTGGTTGGATCCAGTGGTAATTCTACTGACAGCATGATTTCCATCAGTGGGATGGGACTTTCTTGCTTCCCAAGTCCTGCTGCAGCTTCAGCTCCACAAATGTTGCACTTGAGGGAGAGCAGACCTTCAGAAACAGCACAAGGGGAAAGTCAGAAATCTGCAGCTGAAGGGGCAAATCAACAATAATCACCCCTCCTTCCATCTACAGATATCTACTGCTTGATCTAACCTAGCTTCTTATAGGGCAAGATACCAAGAAATAGTAGACACCATAGAGAATAAGCACAAGATAGATGAGGAGGACAAAGATGGAAGAGATCAAGTTAAGACACAGAAACCAAATAATGGGAATGACCGAGTGCATCATGAGGGGACCCCTAGTCTGAGACACTTGCTGAGAATTTATTTATTTCGAATATTTTTATGCCACCACTTATCTGCTTGAGGTAGCTTACAATTAAAAACCACAATATTAAAACAGAAGCCATTAAAAGAGCCAGTGTGCTGTAGTGGTTGGAGTGTTGGACTAGATTCTGGAAGAACCAGGTTTGAATCCCTGTTCTGCCATGGCAGGTTGCCAGCTTGGGCCAGTCACATTCTCTCAGTTAAACTTCCTCACAGGGTTGTTGTGAGGATAAAATGGAGGATAGGTGAATGAAGTAAGCTGCTTTGGATCCCCACTAGGGAGAAAGACAGGATAAAAATTAAAAGCCCTTCACAATCCAGAAAAGTTCCACTGGACAGCATTGTGAAGATAAAGAGTACTAAGGAAAGGCAGTTTGGGGTTGGGAAGTCTAGAACAAATACACTGAGGACACCAATTGTTGGGAGGGGACAGGAACATTGTATGAGTAGATCTGGCACAGACATACAGGGGACACCAACAGTGGTAAGGGGTTGAGGACATTGAAGGTCTGGTACTGACCCACTGGGGACACTAGACATTGGGAATGATGTGGTTTTATCATGGGAGAAGAGGAACATGCACAATATTGACAAGATCAGGTGTATATAGGAAGAACAACCAAGCTCTGACTTCGTTGTTAGAACAAGTGTCAGATTAATAAATATGCCAGAAGAAGTCATGAGCAAACTGTGAAAGTAAAGTCAAGGCACCAGTTCACAGTCAAGATCAAAGCTAGTAAGATGAAGATTGTAGCCAAGGGGGTAACAGCAATGAATTGTATGTTGAAGCTCAATTGTATAGCTATAATTTATTGTGCAATTAAGAAATACATGTTTTTCTCACCATTGAACCATACAGCAATGACAATTGTTCTCTACATTTGGGGAGCAACTTGGCGTACGCACAAGAAAGATCTCCATTTGGTCTTACAGCAGATCTTGCACCATTGCTTGCACAAGTGAAACTCCATTAAGACAATCTTCATTTCTTCTCACATGTCCTAGGATCCAAACCCTATTTTCGATATCGTGCTCAGAACGAAATGTTTGGTGGCTTTGTGCTACCTTCTCTAAATAGGTTGTGGCTGCCAGAAATATGCATCCTGAAAATGGCTTTTTCATGGTCGCCTTAGACACAATTTTTTTTATTGTCCACATTCAGTAGCACTAGGCTGTGGGAACTATAATCTTTTCACCCTAAAGAAATATGCATTGCATCATGGCAAACCACTACATGAATCAAGCACAATGTTGCTGGCTTGACAGGCTGCTCCCTTGCCCCAAGCGTCATTCATTGGTGTTGCTCAATACACTAGAGTGGAAGTGATTAGCAACAGGCTGCTGCTGTGATAGCTCCTTTCTCCACATTCACACAGAGAACTAGTGTTGGACCCACACCTATAGAATCCTGTTGGGTCACGTTCTTTTCCAATGCAACCTCAGAAGTTATATTAAGGAAATCCATGTGTACTGAAGGCCAGTGATAGAATTAGATCAAAATGGGTAGTCATGTTAGTCTGTCTGTAGCAGTAGAAAAGAGCAAGATTCCAGTAGCACTTATAAGACGAACAAAATTTATGGTAAGGTATGAGCTTTTGTGAGTCACAGCTCACTTCTTGGTATCTGAATAAGCGAGCTGTGGGTCACGAAAGCTCATAACCTACCACAAATTTTGTTCATCTTATAGCTGCTACTGGACTCTTGCTCCTTTCCAGTGATAGAATTGTGAGATTATTCAGGCCTAGGGAGAATAAGTTTTGGATTTTCTAATATACATGACTTATTCAGTGCCTTTGGATGGATATCTTTCACCATGCATAACAGAAAACTTCCTTGCATAAACTGTAATTAAAAAAGAAAAAGAAATAAATTAAATTTAAAAATTTAGCTGAGGTTTACTTAATGGTTTCACCAAACATTAACAAGAAGGAACAATTGCCCAATGATATGAAAAAGAAATGGGCTTTACCTTCACAGTAAATGCCAACAAATTTCAAGTCTATATCATTTTAAAATAATATCGTTTCATTCTTCTTGAATAACAATTAAGTATTGTTAACATGTTTCAATATATTCCAATATCAACCAAAGTCGGTCCATTAACAGACACTGTTGAGTCTATGGGCACTTTGGGAATTTTGAGAAAGGGTAGTGGAGCCACAACAAATTGGCTGCCATGGGAGGCAGGACCAGCCACAGGACATAAAATGGCTGCCTTGAGGAGCAATCATGGAAGACCTTGAGAAGTTCCAAGCTAAGTGTCCTCCTATGAAAGGGAAACAGTTCTAGGATGGACTCTCCCTGTGTACCCAAAGGTGATGCTTCCTGGATTCTTGGGAAGCACTTCTTATCCAATGAGGTGAAGGAAAGCCAAGATTGGCTTTTTATTTGGGGAATGAGATTCTTTGGAGAGGAAGGAAATGGGCATCAGGAAATATCAGTGGGCACCATGGCATCCATGGGCATCACAGTGTGGATCACTGCAGTAAACTGTAAATGACTTGCATAACAAACTTAGGAGATCCCCTCTTTCCTTTGCCAGAACAACTGAGAACACAACAATTCTTTAACAGTACCTTCTCTGCATCAAGCCAAGACAACATATTAAGACTGAACTGAAACTACTTTCCTAATTTCCTGATTTTTAAAATAACTGTCAAAAGAACATTTTTTATAACTGTCAGTCACTCGATACCTTTTATTGGCATTCAATTAAAAAAAAAATAATGCTGAGAAAGACAAACCAAGGATACAACAAGATCAACCGGCAGTATAATTAACCATATACTCCCTAATCCACATAGCAACTGAGAGATACAGTGCAACTGTATGTGTGACATGGGGGTACTGGTCTGATAATAACAATAAGACTAACCTTCCAACATAACTGTTAAAAAGAATTGTTTTCAATTGTTTTAAATCGTTTTCAATGATTTTCAGCATTTACTAAAAAGATATTCATGCTGTTTTGATGTTGTTCTTTTCAGCTCCATTTTTCTCCTTCTTCATGCCTTCAATATCCTCAACTTCTTTTGGGTAGCCAAAGCTAAAGGGATCAAATGGCAGAATTAGGAAACAGGGCTACATGTGATGAAGACAAAAAAGAAAAAGAAGGGAAATTCGTCCAATCAAAAGCAACAGCCAAGAAACACAAGGCTACCAAACAGAATTTAAATAAAGATAATGTTCAGAAAAATGCAATGCTATGCAGAGTTACTCCAGACTAAGCCCATTTAAATCAAAAGGTTTAAACTGAAGTAACTCTGAATATGATTGCATTCTGAATGTGCCATTTTAAAAGGAAATCTGGTTCTGAGTCTGCTGATTCAACTTGAACTACTGCCATGAGCTCAGCAGGTAGCCTTGGGTAAACCACTCCTCTGAGCCCCAGATCCCAGGTGTTCTGTGGGGATAACAACACTGACTTTGTCCACTGCTCTAAGAGGGCACTAATTTGTCCAGAAGCTCGCGGTTATCATCATCATCACCATCATCATCCTGACTTGGTGCCAATCACAAAAACACATAAGTTTGTATATATTTGAAAGGGACATTTCAAATTGATCAGAAAAAAACTAGAGGAAGATGGGAAAGACCAATCTTGTTGAGGCATTTGGAGACAGATGTAGGTATCAGGGGATGTGCTCTGGATCGGTTCAAGTCATTCTGTGAGCAAAAGCACTACCATTTTCCTTGCTTGCTTGAAATACAAAACAAAGGGAAACCCCACCGCAATAAGACTGATGTCAAATAACTATGTAACGTACTTTATAAGCGCTTACTGAAAGTGCTAGGTGCAAAATTCACAATATACTAATGGCTATAACAGAAATAAACATGTCATTCTATTCATTTTCAATATAACAACAACAACACAATACAGAACATTTCTTTCACTGCTCTGTTTCCTGGTTAAATGTATTCCAGTTCCACAGCCTCAACCCGATGATTACATGTAAGTAAACTCATTCCAGTCCATAGTTCATTGTAATATGTTCCTGTTACTTGTTCTTTATCAGATGGTCTCTCGACAGGCTGTTGGAACAATTCAGAAAGACACCTTCAAGGGCCAGTCAATAGAACCAATCAAGTTGTAAAAGCCGTGCAGCTCAACAAAGTGCCGGCTTGAACTTTGTTTCGCCCTCTTCCTCAAGAGACACAGTCAGCTTCACTCATTCTATAAGGTTTGTTCATTCTTTCATTCTCATCCAGGAAGCAATGTATTAAGACCAATCTGGTGGAAGTACGTTACATGGTTATTTGACATCAGTCTTATTGTGGTGGGGTTTCCCTTTGTACTGTAGATCCACTGTGATACTCCTCTATTTTTTGTCTCATGATGAGCTTGAAATACAAAGCAGCTTTTGCCTGGCCTTCAAGGTATAATAGAGCAGAGAAATGTTTGGCCAGCAAGAACAGCAAGACCAGAAGCAGTAAACAACTACTGGTTGATACCAGCTAGATAACATGAGGAAGTTTCACTTAGAGCTCAGAATAGAGGATGGGCCTTTTGTCTCAGCAAGAAGGTGGTTTTTTTCTTAGAATGGAGCAAGAGGTATAAAAAGATCCTCCCTACCATTTTAGGGTAGGCTCAGAGTGTTTTACTTGCTTGAAACTCTGTGCCCTTTTTATTCCCGGAATAAAATCTTTTCTTCTTCAAAGTTCTCCAAGTCTTGGTGTAATCATTGTGCAAAGCACCAGGTCACGATTCCGAAGCTTGCTATTTTTGCAACAATTTTTCACTGATTGAGCTCAAAGGGCTGCTGTTGGAAACTCATCATCACAGAGGGACCTGTCCTGTGGGATTCCATAGTCCTGTCCCCCATTCTATTCTGCCTCTCTGTAAAGCTCTTAGACAAATCATTTGTAGTTTTGGATTAGGCTATCATCAATATGCTGACAAACAGAGGTATGCACTGAGAAAATGTCCATGTCAGTTTCTTATCTGAGATTCCTGAGTAAATTCTTTTCTGTTATTGGTTTGTTCTGGCTGGGGCATTGTTGACTCAGATCTAATCCATTTTGTTTTGTCTGTTTTAGTGAGTTTTAACCTATTGTGCACAAGCAAGGGACATGCTGGCTGCACATGTGCACATGCACACTGTTCTTTTCAAGGGAGATTGGGGAAATGAGGCTCTGGGACAGCTGTTTTTGCACTTAACAACTCCAAAATCGTACAGAACACAGTCCTCCCTTCAAATCATTGACCCACTGAGTTTAAGTACACATACAACAATGGGGTTTGGCATTTACAGACCCCAAAGAATGCTTTGGGAAAGGTATTGAGTGAGTGTTGGATGGATGTGCGCACACTCACTATTATTTTCAAAGGGGGTATGGTAACGCAGCTTTATTCAAGCTTAACCAAAAACTGTGTCATTATCACCCATTAGTCCCCTCTCCTAATCCAGAAACCCATTGATCCAACAAGTTCCTCCACAAGCACAAAACACATCTACAACAGTGGTCCCAAAAGAAGATGAGTGTCAGTGGATGCATACAAAGCTGAGAAACTGGCTGACATAGCAAAGGCGGCAGGCCAGCCCAGCACCCAAGCAGGAGAATATTCCATTGCCAACTAGCACAAAGCAGTGAAGTTAAGTTTAAAAAATTCTTGATTTATGATAATGCCATTTGCCTATAAATTACCTTTGCATCTTGCTGTTGCCTGTTGATGCCATGTTTCCCTGAGCTTTGTGGTTTCATCCCCATGATGGCAATGTCTTCCTTTCAATGCTCAAGAGCAGCTGCATGCCAGAGTTGATGTGAGTATATCAGCTCTATCCTCAGCTCTGATCTTTGAACTCAAGAACTGAAAATCCCAGAACTGCATTGTAGAGCTCTTGTCAGGATTCAAAATTAAGAGCCAGTGTTTCCATAACAACCTATCAGGTCACAGTTCCCTTCCTGTAAGACCTCCTCTTCTTTCCCATACTCTATGCACTAGTGTAGAGACATTGGAATCCATGGCTTATGTGCCTGGAGTGTTTCATATTTGTTCTTACCTGCAAATTAGTGGGGCTCTGCACATATGCCACTCCCCACTCATCATTAGCCCTCTTTTCACTTGTATTTGGTATCATACTAGTTTTGGGGGCTGAGGGGAGGTATGGAAATGCAAATTGCCATTGCTTCCCTCACTTCTGGAGCAAAACCAGAAGTGACACGGTCATGTAGGACACGATACTCTATGATCCCACTAATGTTGTGCCATCAGGACAAAGGCAATTTCCCCACCATTTCTCCCTCACCGTCTGACTTAGCAGCAGAGAACATGAGGGAGCTGCCAGTGGGATGTCTCCCACTGTAACAGGAGACCTGACATCCCCACAACCTAACTTACCTCACAGGGTTATTTTGAGGGAAGAAAAAAGGAGAATTATATAAACTGCTTTGGGTCCCCATGGGGGAGGAAGGTGGGTTGAAAATGAAGAATATAGAATAAAATAAATTCCATTGTGAAGATTTAAAGGGGGACTCATACTTCCACAACAAAAAGAGGTAGAAACTTACTCTTTGTTTAAATGAAATGAGAATTCAGAGAACCTGATGGACATATTTTTATAATGTTATAATACTATGATGATACTCAGTTGCTGGTTAAATAGAGGGGAAAAATGTCTCCAGTGGTAGGGGGAAATGGCCTCCACAAAGCAGGAGTTGTTTCAATGTGGGTAGGACCAAGAAGATCAAGATTTTCCTATCCACATGGGTACAACCCTGGCTTTGTTGCAATCTTTCCCAAAAGATCACAGCAAAGCTGGGTTGGAAAAGATCAATGGAAAGATGAGGAAAACCAGAAAGGTGCATAGAAACACCACAATGCTGTAGGGAACCATGACTCCCCCCCCCCACTTCCCAATAACATTGAAGCCAGGACAAACAGCCTGTGTGTAAGTGACCTTAATTTCTGATCACTCTCCAACAATTGCCCTATTAAAGCAATAGCATTATACAAGATCCAATTTTTGCAAACTCAGTTGATAATCCATAGAGGCAAGCTCTCTTGGACAACATCCAGACCAGCATAATGACAACTGTGTCAATACACTAAAGGCAAAGACAGAGTTAAAATCTAGCCTTTTCTTTGTAAAATTGTGTCTTAGCTACCCTTTGACTGCATAAGCTGAAAGAACTTTGCAGTTAATTAGGATTATGCCAACCTGTTAAGTAAGTAGGGCAGAAAGAACGGCAGAGATAATTACAGTATGAGCAGCTTCAGTTTGTATTAGGTTTCACTCCCTGATAACAGATAGAGGTGTTATTTGCAATTTAACAATCTCCTAGCATAGTAAAGCAGGTCTTGGCAGACATTTTGGCAAATGATCCACACTGCTTTTGAGATGGAAACAGCTTCTTCTGCCTCATACCTAGGCAGCAGAGATGGACACGAATTGAATTACGACCCCCAAAAACGCACAAACCAGCATGGTTCGTGAACCAGTGGTTTGTGGAAGCTCATTTCCACGAACTTCCACAAACTGGTCTACTGGTTCGTTTGAGTCATATTAAAGGGGCAGTTTAAATGGCCATTTCCCCAGGGAAACAGCCATATAAACTTTTTCTGCCGCTTGCAAGCGGCAGGTCCCTTTAAAATATTAGCTGGCAAGCAGCAAGGGAGGGATCCCCCCTGCCGCCTGCCAGCTGATAGTTTAAAGGGACCTGCTGCTTGCAACCCTGCCACCTGCCAGCTGATAGTTTAAAGGGACCTGGGGTTTGGGGGAGCTGGGGTTTGGGCAATTTAAAGGGCCCTGCTGCTTGCAAGTGGCAGGTCCCTTTAAACTATCAGCTGGCAGGCGGCAAGCGGGGATCCCCCCACCGCCTGCCAGCTGATAGTTTAAAGAGATCTGCCACTTGCAAGGTAGGAAAAGGTCCTTGAAACTGTCAAATGCCCCTTTCCCTGCCGCAGTTCGTGGTTCCTGGTTCATGAAAACTCACGAACCACGAACCCCATGGTTTGGTTTTTTTGTGGTTCATGCCCATCTCTACTATGCAGTAGCTAGAGGAAAGCCTTGTGACAGCTAAGGGTAAAGAGGGCATAACCTGTTGAGAAGTGGGTGACGTACTGAGTTCCATTCCAAAGGAGTGGCAGCAAAATCTCTATTCTCTTGATGCATCAGCTGCAGGTTTGCCAAACTCAAATTGCAAACTTAATAAGTTATATCTGTTATATTGTGGCAAAAAAGTACAACACAGGTTATAGCCAATATAAGGCCATCCCTCCCATGGCATAGGGAGAAATGTCTGCCTCCAACAACAGTTTTTGGGGAAAGGCAGAAAATGGTCAGTTGCTGGATTTATTTTCATGTACTTTTTCTCATCAGACTGCAGATAACTTGTATTTTCTGCCAGCAAAATGTCTTTGCCAGACTTGCTTTGATTTGCTAACTGTTTTTCGCAGTTTTAAGTAGTGGGTAGGCATGCACTGCAACATACACAAAGTTGACTCAACATGCCAAAAACTGCTTATACCCAAAGCATTGGATTCAAGCTCTGGAGCTGAATGTTAAGGAATTCAGATTCAACTTAACTAACATAGCAATCTTAAGAGGGGAGACCAAAAGTGCTCAGGGAACCAGCTAAACCCTGCACCAATGTATCTTGCACTTACATTAGTATAAGCCTGAGTTATGCCAGTACTGCTCGCTGGCAACACCTCACTAGGCTGGAGCACCAGTGGTGGCCTGCCATGACCAGGCACCAGTGGGTATCAGGAATAAATTTCTGCACTGGCATGGGAGTGGGCAGGCCAGGGGGCAGGCCATGAGATAATCAGCTTCCTCTCACACAAGGCCCCTACCCAAATGGCCTGGAGAAGCATAGGTTGCCAACTACAGCTGCAACAAATCCCCTCATACCCTGTGGACAGCCAAGCCCCCTCCCCAGCACCCAATTGTGGCCCCCACCCTACAAAAACCCCAGCCAGAACACACATGAATTCAGTGCTCCCTGCCACATGGACTTAGAGTACAAGGCACCTTGATGGCAGGAAGAGCACAGAGTGGGCACTTTGCAAAATTGGGTGAGTTCTTAGCAATTACACCCCTGGAGGAGAGAAAAGACAAGAATGGTAGGCTAACTTCTCTCACTGCAGAACCCTAACAGGTACCCCATATCCAGAGGCTTTGCTCAAAGGGGCAAGGATCAGGGCTGGATCTTGGGGGGGCAGAGGGGTTGCCTGCCCCCAGTGTCATCAGAGAAGGGGCAGAAAAGAGGGGGATCCGAATTCGCCTCCCCAGAAAATAGCTGCACCGTCCCACCTTCTGGCACTGTGGCACTTCAAGCTCGTCTCATCCCAGGCAGCAGTGCAGATGCAGAGACGGCGGGGGGGGGGGGGAGCGAGTGAGCCAGGCACAAGTGCCTATTTGCTGGAAAGAGAGGCAGATGCGGATCCCCATCCTTGACAGCACGTGGGGCTGCCCTCTCTTTGATGGAGCAAATAGAGGTGCCTGCCGGTTGCTGGGGCCCGGGGGGGGGGGCGGCAGTGGAGCCTTTCCTCTCCCCCTCCCTGCGTATGTGCTTTCTAGGCTGGCTGTCCCACTGTTTGGCGTGCTTTGTTCTTGAGAGCTGAGGCAGGAAAAAAGAAACAAGTGGGAGAGCCGGGCACATGGAGGGGGAGGGGAGGGGAAGGGCTCCTCCATTGCCCCAGCAGCAGGCAGGCGCAGGCTGTATTTGCTGTATTTGCTCCAAGATCAGCATGGAGGGAGATGATCAAACCAAGGCAGGAAGGTAGGGGTGTGGGATACTAGTATACTTTATACTTTTAAATTTCATTATTCCACATAGCACACTTTTATATGCTAAGTTGTTAAATCAATAAAATAAGACATGGTTTGACAGGAAAGTAAGTTAAGTATTGCATACATATCAATTTCCCCCAAAATTTCCGAGTTTATTTTTCTGTAAGGAAAAAAAGGAAGAGGAACCTTTTTCCTATGGCTTCAAAACTTGTGGAAATTTTACACCTCTAGTAAGAACAGTACTTAGCATCCAGCCTTATGGGTATGGTTGCCAGCCTCCAGGCTGGAGATCTCCCAGAATTACATTTGATCTCCAGCCAAAAGAGATCAGTTCCCCTGGAGAAAATGGTTGCTTTTGAGGGAGGACTCTATGGCATTGTACTCTGCTGAGGCCTCTCCCTTCCCAAACGCCACACACTCAAAATGAGATAATAGAACTCATGGCTCAGAAAGTCCATGAAAAAATATTGAGGGATATTATGTCTGCAAAATACTTCACTATCATGTTTGATTGTACACCTAATATATCTCACTGTGAGCAGATGAGTCAAACCATTTGTGAAAATCGATGAAGGTGGGATATGTGAAATAAAGGAAAGCTTTATTGACTTTATAGAATTACATGGAAAGATTGGAGACTACATTGCTAGTCAAATTCTAAGGAAATTAGAGAGTGATAGCCTTAATATAAATAATTGATTAGGACAATTCCAACCATATTAGATGACAATGGATCTAATATGGCTGGAATTTACAAAGGAGTTCAGGCAAGAATTCAAGAAAAAAATAAGTTGGCTGTGTTTGTGCCATGCCTAGCTCACTCACTTAACCTAATAGGTGTTGATGCTTCTTCACTGTGTCCAGGAGCATCGCATCTATTTGGAATTATACAAAGAGTGTTTTTTTATCATCTACAATACGCTGGGAAATTATGAAAAAGTATACAGACAGCACTTTAAACAGAACCAGCCAGACAAGGTGGTCTGCAAAGTCGGAGGCTGTGAGTGCCCTTAAAAAAATCTTGGGTAAAGTAGCTCCAGGATTGGAAGAAATTAAAGATGGAGATTTTCTTCCCAAAACTAAATCTGATGCAGGAAGCCTTTTATATCCAGTAATGGATTTTAGGTTTATTCTGAATCTGGTAATATGGAACAGTATTTTGAGAGAGATTAATCGTGTAAATACAGAAGTTCAGAAGAGTGACATCATACTAAACAGATCAGTTTCCTTGATGAAGGTTTGATCACTACCTTACAGCGACTGCGAAAATCTAGCTTTGAAGGCTGGCTTGAAGATGCAACAAATATTGTCACTACAATGTCTGTAGAGGCAGCATTGCCAGAGAGAAGAAGATCCAAGAAAAAGAAGATGGCAGGTGAACTTGCAAGCGATGAGGCCTGTACATTTTCAACAGAAGAACGATTCAGGCATGAGATTAACTTGGTTTTTGACAGAATACTAACAGAATTGCATATAAGACTTGAAAACACCAAAATACTAAACACAGATTCTTCTTTTCTTGTGGTGAAAAATTGATGAAAATGAGTAGCTCAGACTTAATGGTAGCTGCAGAACATTTGGCAAAAAAAAATTCAGAGGACTTAAATATTGACAAATTTAAATGTGAACTTGAAACATTCAGAGATCAAACCCATAATTTTTCTAAAAATACAGAACAAATGAGCTGCCTAGATCTATTATCTGTGATTTACACAAATGGTTTACAGGATGCATTTCCTAATTTGTGTATAGTGTTAAGAATGTATGCCACTCTACCAACAACATCAGCATCCTGTGAGAGAAGTTTTAGCAAAATGAAGTTTATAAAAACCTTAGGTAGCAATGTATCAGGAGCGTTTATCAAGTGGGGCTTTATTGTCTATTGAAAGTGATGTGGCAAATACCATAAATTATGATGATGCATTGAGACGTTTTGCAGGAAAAAAAGCCAGAAAAGTTCACTTTTAGTTGAAGTTAAGTAGTTATCTGCATTTTCTCCTAAGGACATGATGCCCTAGCAAGAGAGTTTACTTTTCATATATCTCTACTTTGCATCTGCTGTGGATTCTTTTGGGTTTCAGAAACTTGCCTTGGCTAACCAATAAATGTTATTTTTCTAGAATAAAGAATTTGCATCTATTTTCTTTATTTGGGTAGTGGGCTTCCATTGTTGGAGTTTAAATTTCCCCCGTCATTGTGAATTCCCTACCACGTTTGTCTTACTGGAATATTGACAGCTTGAGCTCGCAATAGCTCTTGTTTTAGGAGAGCCCACCCTTCGCTTGCTCCTCTCCCTTCCAGTATTTTTTGCCATGGAATGACTCTCATCATGCCTCTGAGTTCCTTAAACTCTGTCTTCCTAATATCTAACATGCATGTCTGCCTATGAACTCCCTTAGCTCCCTACAACAAAAGGAATTCTAGGAGGAATGCTTAGCTAATGATGGATAAGATAATGTAAAAGTGTTATTATTAACAATTCATAGAAGTCAACACAATTTATTCTGTTGTTTAAAAGAGTTATTATATATCTATATTAAAAACATTGATCATATATGTATATATAAAAATATATATAAGGGGCTGCCATTTTTCACTTTTGCCCCCCCCCCCTCAAAAATATGTAGATCCAGCCCTGGCAAGGATGCACTGACAGGTAAGAAGGAGCTGGGGAGCCAGCTGCGTTGACTTGCTGGTCCACATCCACCTCCCTAGTTCCCTGAGGACAAGGCCAGGCACCACCCTCACAATGGTGGAGGTATGTTGGAGGTGAACAGCCTGAGACTGGCCCTCTAGACACCATGGCCCATGTCTAACAAAGGGGGAGGCTCCCTCAGAGGGAGGGGGCAGGGGATGCTTGCAGCCCATAACAGAGCTGTATGCAGACTCCCCATTTTGGGCAGAGGACAGGGCTGCACAGCCTGTAGCTGCCACTAGCGGAGCTGTCAACAGCAGTTGCTGTGTGATCCACGGTTGCTGCCAGAGTTTCTATGGAGATTGAAGAGCTTGCTGTGCTGCCTGTACCTAGTCAGGTTCATCTACTGGTATATCTCTTTGTTGAAATCTTAGGAAGCAGATTAACAGTGCAGAAATTACACAGACATCTGGCCAAGGTGACCACAGAGCCCCTTAGGATTGCACTGTGAAATACTTTCCCCCATAAAACAACTAATAAGATATTATTAGGTGTTAGCTTCCTTCAGAAGATGGGCCCACCATTTGATTATAATCAGCTATCAGAGGTTGCTGTATAGTAGATTATACCTATCAAAAAGTTAATGCAGCTTTCCTGAATGTGAATGTTTTAATGTTATCATTACCATTGAAATGACATCCATCATTGGCCAAAAAAAGATATCAGAATGGGCCTGTCTAATAGTTCAAATTACTGAGCTTTCTAATGCCTTTTTTATTAACAGACTTTCAGCCCGGTGTTACTAGCCATTAATTTGATTTCTTCTCTGTTGATTAATTTTCAGAATCACCTTCCTGCCTCCCTTTTTTCTGTAATGGCCATTTATCACCATCGTGCTTCCCATAAAACAAGACTGCAGGTGACATGGAAATGTTTGTGATGACCCAGCCACATGAGATCTAGAGCAGGTGTGGTGGAGGAGGGCCTGCCTGACTGGCTGGCTGTTAGACAAGAATAGGCTTGTTCTGGGTTCATGGAAAAATTGTCCAGAAGGTCTAATTCCACAACTGAAACTCAAAGATACAGCCCAATTATCAAGTGTTCAACATTGCATAGACAGTCCAGAAACTATCTTGGGAACCAGCATTGTTTAGTGGCCAACAGTGCAATCCTAAAGAGTTTGATATAAAAGTCAGCAGTCTCAGAAGAGTGCAACTCTGCTTAGTATGACACCATGAGAAACTAGGCCATGACTAGAGGTGGGCAGGAACAGCAATACGAACAAAAAAAGCCATGAACAGCCCGATCAGCTGTTCACGAGCAAGCTGTTCACGAGGCCCCATTCCCGATAAACATGTGTTCGTTCCAAGCCCTGTTCATGGTGTTCATCAGCTGTTCATCAAGCCAAACAGTCTGACGCCTTTCAATCAATTCCCTTGGCAACAGTAGGGATGGACTTTCTGAACTCTGTCTGAACTCCTGTTGCCCTGGAAACCCAATCTAAACCCAGGGGCACTTCACCCCCGACTCAGCCACTTGTCAGGGAAAACCCTGACAAGGACTGATTGCAGCCTGCCAGGGTTTAAATTTCCCTCTCTCTGCTGCTGCGCAGTGCAGGAAGAGGGACATTTAAATCCCCCACTCAGCTGCTTTTCAGGGAAACCCCTGACAAGCGGTTGACTGCAGCCTGCCGGGGTGAAATGCCCTTCTCCCTGCTACTGCACAACAGCAGGGAGAGGGGCACTTCACCCCCGACTCAGCCGCTTGTCAGGGGTTTCCTGACAGTCTCCCCCCCCTCCCTCCAGCTGGCTAGAAGGAGGGAGACTTTGAAGGGAAGGAGGTTCTCCAAGCCGTTTGCAAACGGCACAGGGAACTTTCTTCTCTTCTAAGTCTCCCCCCTCCCTCCCATGAACAGCCAACCATGAACATGTTCGTGAACAGGGTCATGTTCATGGTTGTTCGTGATTCCCTGTTCGTGGATGGCAACAAACAACGAATATCGTGTTTGGGGTTTTTTTTCCTGTTCGTGCCCACCTCTAGCCATGACCCGGAGATTCTTTTGTTTAAACCTCATCTCTGCTGCAAAATCACTAGATAATGCCAGTAGCCATATCTCTCTCATCCCCTTTCCTGTCCCATCTACAATATTGGGATAATAAATGTTGGCCTCCTTACGGAACTGTTGTAAGAGCTACAACAACATCATGCTACATATTATTATTACTTTGGGAAAGACTAACCTAACGATGATGAGTGGTAGACACAAATAGGATTACAGCTGTAGCAATGTAATCAAACACACAAATTCAGAAATCTGGTGACCTGTTTCTCATCTCTCAGCAATCAACTGATTTCAGCAACTGTCTGCTTCCCTTATGCCTGGAATGACACTCTCCTTTTTTCCTCAGGTACAATAATCATACTCTTTTCGACATAGCCGTATCATTTCTGCACAGTTTAACATCCTTAAAATCTCTTCTCAGCATAGTTATTTGAGAGCTCACAGCTCCTAATACACTGGGTTTCATCATAGCTCTTTGATGGAATGGTAATATTTTTATAGACAGCACACAATGAAATTCTGAAAGAATTCTCTATTTTGCAAGCTTCATCATCAAGTGAATTCTAGAACACATGGTTTCTTCATGTGTTTATTCATTTTTAAATCTAAACCTCCCAAATAGTCCTTCATTTGGGACATTTTTGTGCGTGGGTGTCACTGGGTGTCCAGCATCTTTGTCATCTACTTCAACATCTACGAAAAGCTTATGAAATAATAAATGTGGTTGTCATTTACATGACAAAGTTTTTTATGTTTGTTTGTCATGGCACGGAGTATCTTCTGACAATTCAGGCAAGCTCTCTAATTAGTGGTTCATAAAAGAAGCTCACAGACTCACCAACGGGCTGAGTTGGCACCAAGGGCAAAGATGTAGTGGAGATGTGGTCAGATTGGAAGAGGAGGAGCGACTATCCCTCCTCCTGTCCAGCAGGGTGGTCAGCACCATTCCTGTGGATTCCTGGCAGGAGCAGCACATCTCAGCATGTTCAGCTGTGGTTCTCTGGTTTGAAGTGAGCTGGGGCTCCTGCCAGGCTGGCTTGTGGAGGGTGGGGGCCTAAGCTACAGAGCCAGGGTGTATCCATTGCCCCCATCCCTCCCAGAAAGGCCATCCCACAACCCCCTCATTTCTTTGTTCTCTTCCCCTTGCTATTCCCTGGCCCAGTCCCCCCTTTGCAGGGTGGGCTGTGGTGGGGAAGAGGGACACCCCCTGGGGCCCACATGTGGGGGGAAGCTCAGAAGCCACGGGGGGGGGGTTGTTGGCTGCCCAGGTGGCGGCAGCGGCCATCCCTCTCCCAGCCCTGCCGGGTCCCTGAGGTGACAGGGGGTCTGGTTGGGCGCAGTGGGCTGTGTGCCCACCCTGCAGTACCCAGGCTTGCCCCCAGCCACGCCACAGCCTGGAGGCATCCACCAGCCTGGTGGGGCCTTCCCCCTGGCTTCACCACTCTGGTGAGGCCTGGCTGGGCAGCGGAGCCTGCTGCCGCCACACACCCAGACACACCATGGCCCAGTGGTGCCTTGCTGGCCTGGCGGGGCCTGGCTGGGCAGCGTGGCATGCCGGAACAGGAAGGTCCTCTTTTGGTGCAACAACCAAATGGTGGTGCGGGTGGTGAACAGGCAATTGTCACACTTGGAGCAAGTCATCCAGTTGGTTCACAGATTGGTCCTCCTCTGCCTGCAGCACAATATCGTGTTCGGAGCTTGTCTCATATCTGGGGTGAAGAACAACATAGCAGATGCCCTTTCTCACTTTCAGAAAGACAGATTTCGGGACATGGCACCAAACACCAAGCTACACCCAGACCTCTTCCCAGAGGAGTTGTGAGAGCTTGGGGTCATTGGGTCATCCAAGGAGTTCTGAACTCACTGGCACCATCCACCAGGCAGGTGTATTTGACAGCAGTTGCAGTGTTCATGGCTTTCCTCACCAAACGGCTTGGCCGGCTGGAGGGTGAGGTACCAAAGGAGGCATTCTTGGAATAATTAGCCGGGTTGGATGAGAATGGGTACACACCCAAAACCATCAAGCCACACATGGCAGCTATCTCATTCTTCTACAAGGCAACAGGAGGAAGGACCCTACCAACAACTTCCTGGCCCGGCATGCCATGGTGGGCTGGGCTTGTAAGGAACTGCCCCACAAGGACTCCCGGTGGCTGGTCATGGCAAAACCTTGCTAAGTATCTTAGGGTGTCTCCCCAGGATATGTTGCTCTCCCTTCGAGTCTGTGCTGTTCCGGGGGGCCTTTGTCCTAGCATTTTACCAGGCCATCTGGGTGGGGGAGCTTGTGGCAGCATCAGCCAAGGATTCATCAGGCAGGGCCCTGGCAGTGAATGACAACACGCTCGAGGGTGGCAGCTTGTGGGCCAAAGTTCTGCACTCCAAGACAGACCAGCAGGGGTGAAGAACAGTGTATGGTTCCAAGCGGTAGGGAACAGGGGTCCCTGCCCTGTCTGGGCCATCAGGGAGTATCTGGGCATGCACCTCTCAGTGGCAGGCCAGTTCTTGGTCCACACTGACAAGAGCTTGCTCACGAGGTTCCAGACTCCAGGTGGCGGACCTCCTGCCAGCAGAGTATGGCTCTCATTCATTCCGAATTGAGGTGGCCACCACAGCAGCAGAGGCTGGGCTGTCAGGAGCCCACATAAAGGCAATTGGCAGATGGGCTTCTGTAGCATCCGTGGGTTACGTCAGGAAGGGGGAAAGCACTAACGTTGTTTGATCTAGTTACAGGCCCAGCATCCCCCCGGGAGAGACAGCCAAGTGGCGTGACAGTGACACCTGGATGAGCAAGAAATTATAAGAAATGACTCAGAGGGGTGCAATTGAGCCCCTGGGGATCCCAGGAGAGATCCCCAGGGCCAGTTGTGCTGGTTGCCTGTGGGGGCCAGGAAGGAATTTTTCCCACAAGGGGTCAGATTGGCCGGGGCCCCTTGGGGTTTTTTTGCCTTCCTCTAGGCATCGGTTGGGAACCTAAGGGGGGGGGGGTGGCTCCAACTTTTTTATACAACAGTTGGATCTTTGGCGGGAGTCGGGCCTTTGGCCTTTCTCCTGTGGCGGGTTTGGGACATTGGGCAGGATCCTACAAGGGTGAGTGGGGCATTTGGGCAGCTCACCCCAATGGATTGGGAGGCAACAGCCATCCAGTATGGCTGGCAGCGGAAGAATGCTTGCTGTGGTGCACTAGCATGGAGCTGGAGGGATATGCATTGGTCAGTGAGTGGGCCTTCTGGTGCCAACAGGGATCCATGCCCATATGCCTGGCCAATGTTCCATCTAGCTGTAATCAATAACGTTGTGGCCATTCCAACCAAAGGATGGTGTCTGTGTGTTATTTGCTGGAACTCAGACTGACATAGCACATAGATGACAATATCAGCCCTCTGCTTCCTTTACATTATAACAGTACAAATGGGGAACCTGCAAGGATTTGAAGGGGCATCTCATTTCCCCCTCCCCCACTAGTTCCTCTTTCTCGTTTCTGAAAATCACTTTTGTCTCCTTCTCTTGCTTCCTTCTCTCCATTCCACCCACCATCCAACCTGCCTTTTGTCCGCCCCTCCATCATCAGCTATATTTTTATTCATTTACTTCATTTATACCCCTCCTTTCTCTACAACAGGGACCAAAAACAGCTTATATCATTCTCCTCTCCTCCATTTTATCTTCACAACAACTTTGTGAGATAAGTGAGGCTGAAACTGTGTAACTGACTCAAAGTCACCCAGTGAGCATCCATGGCAGAGTGGTGATTTGAACCTGAGTCTCCTAGATCTTAGTCTGAAACTCTAACCACTACAGCACTCTGGCTTCATGGATGACTGCTGTTGATGTGTAATGAGCAGCTGAGCCTGGGTGAGTTATAGGTTCCTAAGGCCACCACACAACCCAGAGGGGACACACAGTGGAAAGCACTAGGACAGCATGCCTGGGGCTTCTGGTTCAAACACCACATGGACAGATGGGAGAGACAGACTGTGCTCTTCCTGCCATCAAGGTGCCTTGCACTCTAAGTTCACATGGCAGGGAGCTCTGAAACAGAGCTCCATGCTGCACCTCATACTTACTGAGTTCATGGGTATCCTGGCCAGGTGGGGGGTCATGATTGGGTGCTGGGGAGGGAGGTTGGCAACTAACGGCATGAGAGGATTGGTTGCAGTTGCGGTCAGTATCCTGTGCTCCTCTGGGCCATTTCGGTGGGGACGTGCATGGGTGAGGAGTAGGGATGTGCGTTTCGGCATTCAGAATGCCGAAAGAATGCCGAAACAAAAGTGTTTCGGCATTCTTCAAGAATCCCGAAACGTTTCGGGGAATGCCGAAACGTTTCGGGATTGCCGAAAGAAAAACCCGAAACGTTTCGGGATTCTTTCGGCATTCTTTCGGCATTCGAGAATCGCCATTTTGATTTTGCTAGCCGTTTGCCTTAGCAAGCGGCTAGCAAAATCCTGCTGGAAGCAAAGGCTTCCTGCAGGCTCTTAGAAGAGGGGAGGGGGGGAGAAGGAGTGAATCACTCACTCCTTCTGTCACCCCCCACCCCTCTTGCAAAGGAGGATAGGGAATCCTGCTTTGCCTTGCAAATGCAAGGTGCAAGCATTGCATTGCACTTTGCATTTGCAAAGCAGCAGAGATTCCCGCCAAAACTAACAGGTAGGGGAGGGGGAGCAGGAGGAGGGTGGCTCTTGGAGTGTGGGTGGGGAAAGGCAGGGGACTGGGGACTTTAGGAGTCACCAATCCCACTGCTGCATTCTCATGCCAGCCAATAGATTTAAATCTTTGGCTGAGGCTGCAGCAGGGGATTTAAATTTGGAGCAAGACTGTCTGGAACACTTCTGTTGCTGCTGCTGCTGAGCTGTGACCGAGAGAGGAGAAGAAGAGAGACTGCACCTGGAGCCTGGAGGACATCTGCCTGGAGGATCAACTGTGCTGGACATCCTGAGAGGACACCTGGTAGGCCTTTTTAAAATTTTTGTAAATTTTTTTGATGCTGGGCAATGTGCTGCTGTGGCCTGCCTCTGCAAAAAGGTGTTGCAGTTTATTCTTGGCATGGCCTGGGGGACAGGTTGGGCAGACAATGTTTGATGGTGGGGTGGGGGTTTCAGCATTGGTTGTTGTGCTTGCCTTCTTAAAGCTTGATCCACTGTTTTAAGATTAAAACAAGAGTGTGCCAGCTTTGGGCCTACACAGGCCAGAAGCCTTTCTTCTGGCTGGCTCTCACAGTTGTGCTCCACAATCTGGAATGGTGTGGCTTGCTTTTCTGTGTCTGGTCCCCTGCTTGCAAGGATTCCCAACAGGCTCCGTCCTGATCAACTGTGCCAGCCTGTGGGCCACACACAGGTATGGCCTGGGGGACAGGTTGGGCAGACAATGTTTGATGGTGGGGGGGGGGGTTCAGCATTGGTTGTTGTGCTTGCCTTCTTTAAGCTTGATCCACTGTTTTAAGATTAAAACAAGAGTGTGCCAGCTTCGGGCCTACACAGGCCAGAAGCCTTTCTTCTGGCTGGCTCTCACAGTTGTGCTTCACAATCTGGAATGGTGTGGCTTGCTTTTCTGTGTCTGGTCCCCTGCTTGCAAGGATTCCCAACAGGCTCCGTCCTGATCAACTGTGCCAGCCTGTGGGCCACACACAGGTATGGCCTGGGGGACAGGTTGGGCAGACAATGTTTGATGGTGGGGGGGGGGTTCAGCATTGGTTGTTGTGCTTGCCTTCTTTAAGCTTGATCCACTGTTTTAAGATTAAAACAAGAGTGTGCCAGCTTCGGGCCTACACAGGCCAGAAGCCTTTCTTCTGGCTGGCTCTCACAGTTGTGCTTCACAATCTGGAATGGTGTGGCTTGCTTTTCTGTGTCTGGTCCCCTGCTTGCAAGGATTCCCAACAGGCTCCGTCCTGATCAACTGTGCCAGCCTGTGGGCCACACACAGGTATGGCCTGGGGGACAGGTTGGGCAGACAATCTTTGATGGTGGGGGGGGGGGTTCAGCATTGGTTGTTGTGCTTGCCTTCTTTAAGCTTGATCCACTGTTTTAAGATTAAAACAAGAGTGTGCCAGCTTCGGGCCTACACAGGCCAGAAGCCTTTCTTCTGGCTGGCTCTCACAGTTGTGCTTCACAATCTGGAATGGTGTGGCTTGCCTTTCTGTGTCTGGTCCCCTGCTTGCAAGGATTCCCAACAGGCTCCGTCCTGATCAACTGTGCCAGCCTGTGGGCCACACACAGGTATGGCCTGGGGGACAGGTTGGGCAGACAATGTTTGATGGTGGGGGGGGGGTTTCAGCATTGGTTGTTGTGCTTGCCTTCTTTAAGCTTGATCCACTGTTTTAAGATTAAAACAAGAGTGTGCCAGCTTTGGGCCTACACAGGCCAGAAGCCTTTCTTCTGGCTGGCTCTCACAGTTGTGCTTCACAATCTGGAATGGTGTGGCTTGCCTTTCTGTGTCTGGTCCCCTGCTTGCAAGGATTCCCAACAGGCTCCGTCCTGATCAACTGTGCCAGCCTGTGGGCCACACACAGGTATGGCCTGGGGGACAGGTTGGGCAGACAATGTTTGATGGTGGGGGGGGGGGGGTTCAGCATTGGTTGTTGTGCTTGCCTTCTTTAAGCTTGATCCACTGTTTTAAGATTAAAACAAGAGTGTGCCAGCTTTGGGCCTACACAGGCCAGAAGCCTTTCTTCTGGCTGGCTCTCACAGTTGTGCTTCACAATCTGGAATGGTGTGGCTTGCTTTTCTGTGTCTGGTCCCCTGCTTGCAAGGATTCCCAACAGGCTCCGTCCTGATCAACTGTGCAAGCCTGTGGGCCACACACAGGTATGGCCTGGGGGACAGGTTGGGCAGACAATGTTTGATGGTTGGGGGGGGGGGTTTCAGCATTGGTTGTTGTGCTTGCCTTCTTTAAGCTTGATCCACTGTTTTAAGATTAAAACAAGAGTGTGCCAGCTTTGGGCCTACACAGGCCAGAAGCCTTTCTTCTGGCTGGCTCTCACAGTTGTGCTTCACAATCTGGAATGGTGTGGCTTGCTTTTCTGTGTCTGGTCCCCTGCTAGCAAGGATTCCCAACAGGCTCCGTCCTGATCAACTGTGCCAGCCTGTGGGCCACACACAGGTATGCTGCTTTGGCCAAGGTAACCCTTTTTGGTTGCTGGCCTGGCACTCACAGTTGTGCTCCACAATCTGGAATGGTGTGGCTTGCGTTTCTGTGTCTGGTCCCCTGCTTGCAAGGATTCCCAACAGGCTCCGTCCTGATCAACTGTGCCAGCCTGTGGGCCACACACAGGTATGCTGCTTTGGCCAAGGTAACCCTTTTTGGTTGCTGGCCTGGCACTCACAGTTGTGCTCCACAATCTGGAATGGTGTGGCTTGCGTTTCTGTGTCTGGTCCCCTGCTTGCAAGGATTCCCAACAGGCTCCGTCCTGATCAACTGTGCCAGCCTTCGGCCCACACACAGGCCTGCTGCTCCGGCTTTGGTAACCCTTCCCGTTTGCTGGCCTGGCACTCACTGTTTTGCTTCACATTCAGGTTGTTTATCGTTGGTGGACCTCTTCTGGACTGGACTGCACTTGGTGGACATCGGCCTGCAGATCTCTGCGTGGAGGATCAACATTGCTGGACATCTGCACTGGTGGACTGGTAGGGTTGTTGTTAAATTTGGTTTTTGAGCTTATGTCTGCTGCTGTGCCTACCTGCAAGCATATGCTTTGGCTCTGTCTTTATGGCTTGGGCCGGGGGGGGGGGGGCATTTTCTGGTTGGGCAAGAGGATATTGTTTGGGGGTTAGGGGGGCCAGCATTGATCGCAGTGCCTGCTTTCTTTCATGTTTCATTTTTCAAGTTTGAGTGTGGGGTGGGCATGAACTGCTGTTTCACAGGACTAAAAAATGAGTGTGCCAGCTTCTGGCCTGCACAGGCCAGAAGCTCTGCTGGGTGGATGTGTTTTGTTTTGCTGCTGGTTGGCCCTAGCCTTTAAGGGGGGGGGGCTGACTTGGCTTGTGCAACGGGGCCTTGAATTTTGGGGTTGCGTGTGCGGCGTGTGGTGTTGACTCTGCTAACATTTCCAATTTTCTTGACAGCATCGTGGAGGAGAGGAGGACCAGCTGCAAGACCGCCTGAACATCGCTGGACTGCAGGACTGGTGTTACTGTGAGCGAGTCCGGGTTCACATTTGGGTGGCCTTGGGGGTGGGTTCTTGCTAGCTTGGGAGGGGGGAGGCTCATCTTCAAAACACCACATCCACACCCCACACCGACATACCACAGAAACATCGGTCCCGCTAAATAGTGTCTCTTAGGTAGGTAGGCCAGTTGGTAGGTGATCAGTGGATAATTGCCCTCAACATAATTATTAGGGAAACCAAGCCTAGTTTTTTTTAAAAAACTAAATAGGGACTCAGCAGGGAAAGCATTAGTGAGTGAGTGTTAGGTTTGAATTCTATATATATATATATATATATATATATATAAAAATTTGTAATAGCTGTCAATAGGCTTCCCATTAGTGCCCCCATAACTAGGGTTCCACTGCCCATCTCTGGCACCCGTGGTGGTGCCAGGCCGGCCCGGGCATACTAGTGTGTGAGTGTTTAAGGCTTTGTCACCTGTTATTGGGGTTTAGGGCCAGCTCAATTCCAGAGGAATTCAGCTGATTGGCAGGCTCAGGTTCCCTGACATAAATAGGGTTGCTTAAAAAGGCACTTGATTGTTCATCTCCAAGTCACAGAGCCACTAGAAACACAGATTTATAGCAGGTTAGTTAGGTCTTGAAAACAAAGTTGACCTTTGTTTTCTAAATCTTTTGTGATTAGTTAGGGTTGAATTTGGGAGGGGAAAGTATGTCAGAGAGGAAAGCAGAGAGGGGACCCGGGGGAAAGGCTAGGGAGAAATCTAGAGGGGAGGAGGGGAGGGGGAGGGGGACTGCTGCGGCAGCCCCTCCATCTGAGCGGAGGAGGCCCTCCCCTGCGCTGCTGCCGTTCACCAGCCTGGCTTCTGGTGACAGGAAGAGGGTTCGCAAGACTCTCTTTCCTGAGGCAGCTGCTGGAGGGCCACCCCCAACCCGGGTGCGTGAGGCAGGGGCTGGCACTGGGCAGGGGCCTGCTGCTGAGGCTCCTCCTCCTCCAGTGGTTGCGAGCCAGCTGCTGGAGGAGGGGCAGCATGTGGTGTCTCCTGGGATGGGCGCGGAGCACATGACTTTCCCTGCGCTCCCGCTCACCCCAGGAACCCAGAGGATGTTGGAGGAACTGCCCGTGAGACCCCCCCTGGGGCGGTCCACCCCAGTTTCCTCTGAGGCCAGCAGCAGGCCTCTCGCGGCTGTGCAGGAGGAGAGGACGCGGGAGGAAGAGGCAGAGACTGTGGTGGAAGAGCCCACATCTCTGCCCCTTCAGCCTCGTCCATCCCCACCTGCCCGGCCGAGAGTGGGACACGGTGTGTCCGGCCAGAGCACCTCACAGGAGGTGCCGCAGGGTGGTCCCGAACGCGCTTCTCCTGGGAAGCGTGGGATGCCCTTTTCCTCCGAAATCTGGAAGCACTTCCAGACAACGGAGGATCCCCGAGCAGCCCTGTGCCTGCATTGTAGGCAGCGCGTCAGCCGTGGCAAAGATGTGTGGCATCTCTCCACGTCTGGGATGAGGTACCATATGAAGAGGCACCACCAGGCGGTGCTTCTTCGGGAGGAGGGTTCGAGTGGCGCCGCACGGCCGCCAGCTAGCCAGAAGGAGGCAGGCTCCTCTGGTGCTCTCCCCCCAAGGGTACCTGCAGGAAAGGGACGCCAAGCCTCTCTCCCGGAGATGCTTGGTATGCAGGGCGCTAGTGTGCCCAGAGAGGGGATCCGGAGGGCGAGCAGGCGCATCACGCGCCACATCGTCAACATGATAGCAGTGGATGGGCAACCGTATTCCGTAGTTGAAGACTTCGGCTTCTCAGGGCTGCTCCAAGATTGCTTTCCCTGGTACGCCGTCCCTGCTCGCACGTCGTTGAGCAGATCGGTGGTGCCCTCGTTTTACAGGGCTGCCAGGGATCATGTGAAGGCACAGCTGTCCCGGGTTGCCGGGAGAACTGTGCACTTCACATCGGACATCTGGACCTGCCCAAGTGTGCAGCAAGCGTACCTCTCGCTTACTGCTCACTGGTGGGAACCCGAGTCGGTTCTGGGTGGGGGCCGGGGGGAGGTGCCTAGCACAGCTAGACAGGGAAGGATGCGAGACCGCCAGGCCGGCTACTGCAAGGCCTTGCTTCACGCCGAGGTGCTCGACGTGTCCCACACGGCGGAGAACATCGCTGCCACCTTAAGGAGACAGTTGGACGAGTGGATAGGCCAGGGACCCGCCACCGTGGGATGCATGGTGACGGACGGTGGCAAGAACATGAGGGCAGCGGCGCATCTAGTGAGCCGAGAGAGCGTCTACTGTGCCGCTCACAAGCTTCACCTAGTGGTGAGAGATGCGCTGGGGTTGGGCTCCTCGAAGGAACCCGTGGATACCCGGACCCGTGAACTCCAGTTACTTGTCCAGAAATGTCGGAGGCTCACGGGTCACTTCTCGCGCAGCGTGAAGGCCACGCACGAACTGCGCCAGACACAGGTCAGGACAGGTGTGCCAGAGCACGCTCTGATCACTGACGTCAGCACTCGCTGGAACTCCACCTGCGCCATGCTTGAGCGCTTGGTGGAGCAGCAGGCCGCACTCCACGCGTGGCTCTCCGAGCACCGCGGTGCGAGTCAGGTGGGTGAGTTCAGCCGGGAGGATTGGCTCACCATCACCCAGACAGTGGAGGTCCTGAAGCCCTTCAAGGACTTCACTGTGGCGGTCTCGTCAGACACGGCGACCCTCGGTCTGGTCATTCCCCTGGTGCACACGCTCCAGAGGAATCTGGCCACCCTTGCAGACCGGGTCGCGCCCCGTGCTGACCTTGTTCCAGCGGTGCGCGCATTAGTGAGAAGGCTGCAGCAGGGCATAGCTGCCAGGCTAACTCCTCTCACTAAGGAAGAGTCATACATGTTGGCGACCATGTGTGACCCGCGCATAAAGGGCACTTTCGCCGAGCGGGACGGGAACCTCACCCAAGCCAGAGACGGGCTCTGCTCTTGGGTGAGGCGCAGGCAGGCCAAGAGGGGACGCCTGTCGACAGGGGGGACGCAAGAGGGGCCCTGCCGTGCGGGTCCCTCTGACGCCCCCTCTGCGCAGGCCCCCCCCGAGGCCACCACCGGAGTGCCGATGGAGATGGAGATGCTCCGGTGGGCCCTCGTCCCCTCTGGGGTCGTGAGGACCGTGAGAGAGGATCCGGCGGAGGCGATGGTCAGGGACTACCTCGCGGAGCCCTGCGAGTCGCTCTCCACCGATCCGCTCAGCTACTGGGCCAGGAAGGAGTCGGTCTGGCCGGACCTCTCCCTCGAGGCGCAGCGGCTGCTCTCATGCCCTCCGACGAGCGTGGAGAGCGAGCGCGTCTTTTCACATGCGGGCGACATTGTCGGCCCACATCGCACTCGCCTTCTCCCATGGAGAGTCGAGCAGTTGACCTTCCTGAAGGTCAACTCTCGCCTCTTCGATTTCTCAGGACTGGACTTCCAGAGTGACTGAGGTGAGCCCAACTTGTGGCCTGCATCCTCTATGAGTCCAATCCTTTGGAATCGCGCTCTCCCCTGTATAAAACCCTGTATATACAGTTAAAACCGGCCAGTAGAGGGAGGGTGGTTAGGAACCAGTGGCAAAGGGAAAACACCCAGCAATTTGAAAGCCCCCCCCCCAGGGTATTCAAAACATCTCCCATCACTGAGACATACCCTGTGGGACCAAATTTATTATGAGAAATAATGCCCCAGAAACATGGATTGCTACTGGAGGGAGAAACAGGTTAGATAGGGATTGCTTAGGTGTTTTTATCAGATGAACTCCTTGTAAAAAAAAATTGTAGAAGAATTGTTGTACTGTTTTTTGCAAGTTGATGTTCCGTTCATGTAAAAAAAAGGAAAAAAAACCAAAAAAAAATGTTGTGATTATGTTTTTTAAAAGTTGATTGAATGTTCATAAAAAAAAAAAAACCCAAAAAAATGTTGTGATTATGTTTTTTAAAAGTTGATGTTCCGTTCATGTAAAAAAAAGGAAAAAAAACCAAAAAAAAATGTTGTGATTATGTTTTTTAAAAGTTGATTGAATGTTCATGTTTAAAAAAAAAAAAATTTGATGTTAATGTTGGGTTTGCATGGTTGGGGGATGCGGGTAGAGTGGTGGATGGGCACCGGCCAATGATGATCTCTCACAGATGTTCCCAGGTAAATTCTGAGGCTGGTGTGGGGGTGGGGGGAGACCTCTGCAGAACTGCTCCAGAAATACCATTGTCCAGTGCCTTGGAAGTGCCCAGTTCAGCTTTGTGTGTCTGAACTGAAAGCACAGCCACAGGAAATGACATAGGTTCTGCTGGACCCTGTTGCAGTGGTTCCCCCCCCATTTAGTCATGTTATGGAGGGAGAGTTGTATTAGGCTGGTAGTTATGATCATCTTCTGTTTCCATGCCCTGTTGTGCCCGCTCACTATGTAACCTGCTGTAATGTTCAAAACTTTACTGTTTGTCCATTTCAAAAGAAAAATTGTGTTTAAGATTCTCTGATGTGTAGTTAATTGTGTTGTGTTGTGCTATGAGGGACAATAAGTGTAATATGTTGTGATTTGTTGACCACTTGTAATTTGAAAATGAGAAAATAAAGGTTTTTTAAACTTAATGATTGTGTGTCTGTGTTCCCTTCTTTGATGGGAGGTTGGTTCCCAGCATAGAGAACAATGGGGCAGGCTGGCCAGCCTGTTCCTGGGGTACTGGGTGTGGGGCAGCTGAGGGTGGTTTTGGTTCTGAGACGGGCTGAGTGGAGGATTTGGGTCTGTGTGTGGCAGCTGGGGTGGGGGAACTGGGTTTGTGTGGGGCTGTAAGGAGTGGACTATGGGGGATGAGAGCACTGGTTGTCCCTTGTGCCCAAGTAGGCCCCTGCTACTGTCCTGGTGTGGGCTTCCATGCCTCCATCAGTTGCTGGCCCTCCTTTGCCATCTTTTTCTGAAATTTTCCTAGGGCTGCCAAACTCCTGGTTGGGCTTGAGTTCAGGTTAGAGAGAGTAGTTCCCTACAGAGAAACTGGCTGCTTCCAAGGGCAATCTCTTTAGAGGGCAAATGCGGACCATGGATTCTGGGGGAGATCCCTACTCAGATTTTCCTTTCCACAAGTCCCACCCCCAAATTGCCAGTAACTTCCAAGGCCAGAGTTTGCCACCCCAGAGAGATCCCGTTCCCACCCTCTTAGCCTTGGCATGAAAGTTGTAGCCCCCATGGAACGCTTCCAGGTTCCTGATTCCAAGCCCAATGACACCAATGTAAGACAATCCAGACCTCCATCAAAAATGGATTTTAAGTAGCAGTGGGATTGGGCTGCATTTCAGTCATTCACATATCTGGTTGTGTTCCCAAACATTTAGCTTATGTTTTTTTAAATCAGCGTATGGCACTTAAGGACACTTTTAAATGGTTCTAAAAACATTTTTTTATTATGAAGTATTTAATGTGGCATTGATCAAGGGCAGGCCTTTTGGCCAAATGAGCAGTATCAGTACAGTAAAATTTAGACTAAGCTCATAGGAGGAAAAAGCATTCACACTGTGAAGTGGGAAGAAAGTTTCAATTTACATGTACCATGGACTCCGAAAAAGACATGTAAGTGGGATCCAGACCAAATCAGGCCTGCTTTCTCCCTTGAAGATATCAATTGATGATAGTGCTTATGTCACATCATGAGAAGACAAGGTTCACTAGAAAAGACAATAATGCTAAGAAAAATTGAAGGCAGTAGGGAAAAGAAGAATACCCTAGATGTGGTAGATTGACTTCGGTTTGCAATACATGGACAAGGTTTTTGGGATACTGTGGAGCTCAATATAATTCTAAAGTACACCACAAGTGATTTGAATGCATAAAACATACAGACACATACACATAAAATGTATATACCCCCTCCCCACCAAATTAAAGGTTTATCTTATGCCCCGGTTTTCTCCCCCATGGGAACCTAGAGTGGTTTACACATTGCTGTTCTCCCTTGATTTGTTTCACCCTCATCACAACCAGGCTAACAATAGACAGCTGCTCCATGCCTCACATTGGAGTGACTCCACCGATGGCCTTCTTAGTTGTTGGAGGGGGTGGAGGGGGGGGAGGAAGGAAACAACGCACTCCTGCCCACTCTATCTGGGGCCTAGGTGACCAAATTGCTTGGCCTTGGCAAGGAGCCAGTGGTGGGGCGGCACTGGTTCTGGGGCCCCGTCCAGAACATTTGTCCAGGGCCCCAAAATCACGTAGACTGCCTCTGGAAAACACAACACAATTGTTTACTTAGGCTGAGCCAAGAACATCCATCAAGCCTACAAGGCACAGAATCAGAGTCTGCCAGATTCTAGACCAACTCTCTAGCCATTGCACTACAGTGGATATCTAAAAACTGTTCATACCCCCACCAGCAACTTGAACATTTTTCTCCAAAAGGCACAACTTGGCTGGGTCTCAAAAAGGACTATGATGCATGGGCCTGTCAATGCATACTGGTACTAAGGCTCTGGCCGGGGGGAGGGGGGCATTGTGCCAATGCCACCCTGGCTTTGGAAGGGGACAGTAAAATAGAAGAAATAATCTAGCTTCAGTGCCTCCCCCCCTTCTCTGTCTCTCTCTCTCTCTATAATGTGAGTGACAACATTACTATACCATCACTGAAGCCTACAGGATACTTGGGGTCTGTTCACACACGCATGATCATTTAATGGCAATGCTCTGGCATGATGATGTTTGTTCTAGGAGGTGATGTGATCATCACACAAGGCTGGGGAGCACGCACAATTCACAGCAGGCAGATTTGGGCCACAAGGGATCCAGCTTTGGCCTGTAGGGCCCAAATCAGCCCACTGCAAAGCACAGGCATACTCTCAGGGCAGCCAGATGACATCAGTGACATCACGGCAGCAGCCCCTGGAGCGTACCTTGAAGGCTCATTCACTGACTTTCCCCCTTCGGGGTGATAGGTGAGAGTGGGGGATCCCCCACCAAGGGGAAACGGATCCCTAATTGTGTCTGAGGTTGTGGAAATCAAATGGGTCATTACCTCCATATTGCTTCTGTCTTTGAGGGACTTACATGCACATTATATTTAACTCCAGATTTCTTGATTGTCAAGGAATGCATGTGGTGGGGGGTGGGGGGAAGGGTGGGAGAAGGGCCCCTGAGGGTGAGGGTGGCATTTGGCATGCAAAATGCCACCCCTGGCAAGACAAGCCTCTCCCAGCTGTCAGTGGTAGAGATGAGAGCAGAGCACCCACTTGGGGAGGCCATGAAATGGCCCCCCCAAGTGGGAGCAGGCTGAGCCTTGGTGGGGGGATGGGAGGAAGGGTGGGAGAAGGGCCCCAGAGGGTTGGGGGGGGGGGATTTTGTTGCAGTGGTTCCCCCCCATTAAGTCATGTTATGGAGGGAGAGTTGTATTAGGCTGGTAGTTATTATGATCATCTTCTGTTTCCATGCCCTGTTGTGCCCGCTCACTATGTGACCTGTTGTAATGTTCAAAACTTTACTGTTTGTCCATTTCAAAAGAAAAATTGTGTTTAAGATTCTCTGATGTGTAGTTAATTGTGTTGTGTTGTGCTATGAGGGACAATAAGTGTAATATGTTGTGATTTGTTGACCACTTGTAATTTGAAAATGAGAAAATAAAGGTTTTTTAAACTTAATGATTGTGTGTCTGTGTTCCCTTCTTTGATGGGAGGTTGGTTCCCAGCATAGGGAACAATGGGGCAGGCTGGCCAGCCTTCTCTGCGGGTGGTGGGGGGGTCAGGGGGGTGGTTGTCTGTGTGCCAGGGCAGGTGCTCTTTCCCAGGGACGATTTGGCACTGCCACCATTGTGGCACCCCTTGTCTGTGCAGAACTGCCCTGGGAAAGAGAGTTTAGGGGTTCCCAAAAGGGGAGGGCAGGCCAGCCTGTTCCTGGGGTTATGGTGGGTGTGGGGCAGGTGGGGGTGGATTTGGGTCTGTGAGGGGCTACTGGGGGGATTTGGGTCTGTGTGTGGCAGCTGGGGTGGGGGAACTGGGTTTGTGTGGGGCTGTGAGGGGTGGACTTTAGGGGCAGAGAGCACCTACTTGTGGAGGCCATGAAATGGCCCCCCCAAGTGGGAGCAGGCTGAGCCTTGGTGGGGGGTGGGAGGAGGGGTGGGAGAAGGGCCCCAGAGGGTTGGGGGGCATTTTGCATGCAAAATGCCACCCCTGGCAACACAAGCCTCCCCCAGCTGTCAGTGGTAGAGATTAGAGCACCTACTTGGGGAGGCCATGAAATGGCCCCCCCAAGTGGGAGCAGGCTGAGCCTTGGTGGGGGGTGTGAGGAGGGGTGGTAGAAGGGCCCCTGAGGGCTGGGGGGCATTTTGCATGCAAAATGCCACCCCTGGCAAAGGAAGCCTGCCTCTTCATTTTTTCCCCATAGGAAATAATGAAGAGAGATCAGCAGCAGCATGCTAACAATATGCTGCTCCTTTGCTTTCTTATGGGGAGGATGGGGGGACCTGCTTTGGGGGGCCATAACATGGCCCCCCCAAAGTCCAATCTGTCTGAAACTTGGGTAGTTGTTAGAGAAGGGTTAGAGGAAGGTCCCCACCAATTTTGGGCTTATTTGGTGGGAAAATGCCTCCTCCAGGCGTCCTGAAAGACGGAGGCATTTTCCCAGCAAAAAAACCCGAAAGAATCCCGAAAGAATGCCGAAATAATGCCGAATCCCGAATCCCGAAAGAGATTCTTGTTTCGGCTTTCGGCTAATGCCGGTAGAGAATCTTGTTTCGGGTAATCCCGAAACAAGAAAGCCGAAAGTTTTTTCCTTGCACACCCCTAGTGAGGAGTTGATATATCCCCTTGCATGGGCACCTATGGGCTACATCATCTTTTTTCATGGTATAACTGTCCACAACTGTCTAGGGTGTTATCCAGCTTGGAGTGGCTTAGGATGCTAACTCATTCCCAGCATGCTCCCAACCCACTCACACCTAAGCTAATGCAGGTATTTACACCTGACACCTGTCAGTGATTGGCCGTGGTGGGCCACCACCTGTGCTCCAGCCTAGCAGCAGTCCTCTGGGGAGAGGCACCAGCATTACTTGGGCTTATGTCAACATAAGTGTGAGATACATTAGTGTAGAAGCTAGTAGGCTGCCTGAGCACTCTCGCCCCCCTTTCTCAGGATTGCTCTACCCAGCATCTATATCATACATTAAATAATGTTTTAAAATGGACATTATTCTTTCTCCTGGGATGGAGCAGAGAAGCAGAGAAGGCATGCAATAATTGTAATTCATGAGGGTAATATGTAACTACTTGTCCGCATCTTCAGTTGTTCCTTTCAAGGAGGCAAAGTAACTACCACCTCTGAACCATCCTCTAGAAAAGCCTTTTAGGTCCTTGACATCTCCCATTATCACACTAGGGAGCAGAGACGGTGCATTAAAAAATTCAGCTCAATCTGGATCTGGGTATCAGGAACACCATAAAATTTCGGCATCCCTGAAATCTGTGTCAGATTCTTTAATCTAGTTTGGTAAGATTAGAGAATCCTAAATTTATCCAGCTATTATACTCTATGGGGAAAACTATCCATGGTGGCTTGGGGGGGGTATTTTTCAAGCAAACTCCACCATCCCTCATCCCTCATCCCTCATATTTAGTTATTAATCCTCCATATTCCAAATCAAGGCACTTACTAGCAAGTTTATGGGTATATCTGTGGTTTTCTGAATGTCTCATTAGTAAAACTAAATCCTTGCTCCATAATCTATAATGTAAATAGAATCATCTGAGGGTCCACAATCTGCACTAAAATCAAAATGAAATCAACCAAGCTACCAATTCCACAAAACTCAATTATATGCAGAACTTGAACAAACTGAAGGAAGATAGCCTAGACAAAACATGTCTGCTCCCAACCAACCAAGAAATAAAGACCGAGCTACTGCTACTTTGTAGGAGTAATCATTTACATTTTGGCATTCTATAGGTCTGTAAAATCCATTTTTCCCCAGTAAATTGGGTTTTATTTCCATGGAAATTCTTGCATATAATATTTGATACTGGACAATAAGCAATTTATGCAATATGATTTGTACACTTCAGGG